>NC_056691.1:4805666-5112500 GCF_018350215.1 Panthera leo
ACCCGGTAAACAAATGTGTGCTGAATGAATGAACCAGCCTGCAGGTTCCAAGCGTCTGTTCACGGGCTGCAACACACAAATGTGTACGAGCCTATTTCAAAGGGGTTTGAATTCCAATTTAGACTTTAAAATCTTGTGACGGGGTTATATTTTCCAAGGGAGGCTGCAACAGTATCTCTGTTTTACATGTTCTTCTGCAAGGTGACCTTGACACTCCCCACCAAGAAGCGGGGTCCATTTCTCTACCCTCCAGAATCAGGGTGGGCCCTGGGATGCCTTTGACCCACAGAATATAGAGGAAGTGACCTGGTGCCATCTGAATAAAGCCTGTACCTGGCCAGGTTCCACTCCCTGCCCTTAGAACGCTTACTCTCCGGAAAGTCCTTCTGGAATCCAACCGCCATTCCGTGAGAAGGCCAAGCCACACAGAGAGGCCACGTGCGAGTCCTCAGTCAAGAAACCCCTTAGTTCCGAGCCAACAATCAGCATCAACCACCCACCACGTCAGTGCATCTTCTTGGACAAACAGCCTGGATGAGCCTTCAGATGAGACAGCGGCCCTAGAAGACCCCAGACTTACGAGAGACACACGTGGGAAACCTGCGAACCCAGAGAAGGGCGGTATTTAACACGTGATCATTTCAGCCTGTAACTGGTGGAGTGTTTCATTACACAGCAATCGATAACCAGAACAGATCTGGAGAGGAATCTCATTCTCTCCATAAATTCTAAATAAAGAAGTTTATATCCTTTATTTCTGTTTCTTTTTTTTTTTTTTTTTCCTTCTCTTTCTGGGAAACAGCCAGCATAAAAGAGATCCCTCACCTTTGCTACAGTCAAGACCATGGCACGTGGAAAGTTTTCTGACCCAGGTCCCTCGTATAAACGCTTTGCAGGTACAGCCGCTGGTCGGCAGTACACCCCTTGATCCACCTTGTCCTTTTATGCTTATTCATTTTTGAAAGACAGAGAGAGACAGAGCACAAGCAGGGGTGGGGCGGAGAGAGAGGGAGACACAGAATCCGAAGCCGGCTCCAGGCTCCGAGCCGCCAGCACGGGGCCCGACGCGGGGCTCCAGCTGACGAACCGCGAGATCGTGGCCTGAGCCGAAGTCGGACGCTCAACCGACTGGGCCCCATCCACCTTGTCCTTTTAATTAGGAACCACAACATCACCCAAGGGAGGCGGCTGTTCTCCCTCGACAGAGGTCAGCAATCCCCAAGACTTCCCAAACGTGCAACGCCCGCCCCACGCTCGGCCTGGAGGAGGGAGCCGGCAACACGTGGCCGGAATCAACTCTATTTCTGCCAGCGCCGATTTCTGTCAGGTTGCTACTAGGTCAACTCTCCTCCCACCTCAGTATTTCCCAACTCCCACTTGTGGCTGGGGTGCTCCGCAGACAGCGCGGTCAGCGTGGCCCTCATGCCCAGGAGGGCAACACCGTCCGCTGCCAGAACACAGGGCGTGCGTTCTACCGTGTGACCCGGGAGGCCGGGCTGGAAATAAGACGAATGTGCAGAATAACGACTTCCGCAGCAGCGTCTCGATATCAATCAGGAAGGCCCGGCTCACGGCCAACGTAGCAACACGCGCTGGGGTACAGAGGGGGACCCGCACACCGTGGGCCTGTTCGCGCCAAGAAAAGCAAAAGGCGCCTTGGTGCACTTGGCATAAAGCTAAAGACCCGCGCAGGGCACAGGCCCGGTGTCCCCCTGACTCGGCAGGACCGGAGGAGACCCCGAGTACGGCGCCTCCGGGATTCTTCAAGTTCACAGAGACTCGACTCTTTCGTATCACCACTGCCATCACCCTCTCCTCGGATTCTGACCGCTGGGAGCTGGGGCTTGTCCCCCGCGGGGAGGACTTTTGGGCCCTGTGGGTTGGGTTCCCTCCTTTGGGTGAAGGAGCTTATAAGGGTGGGGTTTACTCTCTCCACGCTGTCACCTGCCCCCCACACCCCGCTTGCCCGTCTGGTCCACACACCCCTTGTCCACCCTCTTGTCCTTGGGCAAGAGCGCTGAGATCCCACCAATGGGGGCCCAGAGTGCAACACAGCCTCTCCGGGGCAGTCCCACGGGTGTCTCGGTGCATTTGAACCCGGGCAGATGCATGCACCCCCCCCAAAGTGACAGAGTGTGCCCAACCCAGCGGTAAACCCGGCTGTGTAGACAGTGCTGTGATTTACCCAGAGCCACACAGCTCAATCCCAGAGTCTCCTTCTACACCCAGATCCTTCCATAAAGAGATGCCTTCAGGGAAACTTTACCTCCCCTGAAAATTCAGGCCGTAAATTACCTCTGACAAATTAACCTTCACTTCTCCTCGGAGATAAATTTTAAAAGGAGTGCGTCCAAGAGAGTCCATTAAAGGCTTTTCCATCTGGTGGTCTGTTGAATCGGCTGGGGGACTTAGACTTCTGATTTGACAAAGACTTAGACCAGCAACTCGGTGTGTGCTCTGTAGAAAATCAAGTCAGGACGTGGGGGAATGATGACAGCCACCTGGAAGGGGGCTGACAAAGCCAGCCCCAGAGAGGGCCTCCAGGAGCCATCAACTTTGGGCTCATGCTCAGGGAAAGACAGAATATCCTTCATTTCCACTCCCTATGGTGGGAAACTGAATCTGCTTCAGAGCAGGATTAGTGCAGCAAAAGTCTCTTAACCAACTTCTACTCAAGCAACTATTCTGGTTAAGGGAGGTCCTCAAGGCCCCTGAAAAATGCACCGAGCAATCACGGTGAGACCACACTCCCCACTTCTCCACGAAGTGACGCACACCCTCGCCAGGACTCAACCACATCCGCTCCCGAGCCTGTTCGCACCCGTTATACCTATCAGAGTATTAAATTGTATAATTAAATGTTGTCTGAATTCACAACATTTCTGCGGAACAAGGAGGGCGAAAAGAATTCCTTCTAGGAAAACTAAGGCGGCTTTGGAAAAAAACAGGGGGACGGGATGTGGGAGACTAAGCTATAAAGGACTACAAGACATTATACACTTCTGCCCTCGGACTGCTTTACAAGCTCCTCTTGGTTTTCATTCCGTTTCTAAAGACACCCAAACTGAAAACTCTGGATGCAGTTTGGGAAAAAAGACAACTGCGGACTCCTCCTCGGTAACCCTCACTGGGAGACCTTGGCCGACAACCAAAGAGGCATGATCATTCGCATGATTTAACTCAAACACGTGATTTAAGTCAAACACATGATTTAAGTCAAATACATGATTTGAGTCAAATACAACGTGGATGTGTTGTCTCATTATCTTTCACTCACTTCATAAGACACTTTTTTGGTGGGATGCATGGGCGGCTCAGTCGGTTAAAGCGTCTGACTCTTGATCTCGACTCGGGTCATGATTTAATGGTTCATGAGTTTGAGCCCCGCGTCGAGCTCTGTGCTGACAGCACAGAGCCTGATTGGGATTCTCTCTCTCCCCTTCTCTCTGCCCCTTTCCCACTCACTATCTCTACATAAATAGAGAAGACATTTTTTTTGGCAAGCCCACCTGATCGCAGATCCCAGGGGCAGAGCGTGAGAAGACTTCTTCTCCTTCTCCTCCTTCTTCTTCAACCTCAGCATGAAAGGCTGCCAGTGGGACGCCTAAAGATCCATTCCAAGTGCTTCCATACTTTTGTTGATGGCGATGTTTTAAATGGACAAGAACCTGACTCTATCAGAAGTAACAGACATCTGGCAATGAGAAGCCTGTGCAGAAATCCCAGTAGGGCTC
Organism: Panthera leo; assembly: GCF_018350215.1. NCBI lineage: Eukaryota > Metazoa > Chordata > Mammalia > Carnivora > Felidae > Panthera > Panthera leo. The sequence goes on from NC_056691.1 coordinate 4,809,401, forward strand.
TCGATCCACCTGACAAAGGTGTAGAAACGTCAATGCTTCCAAAACAATTTCCAAGTACCCTTAAGAAAGTCACTGGTTAATTTTCTTGTTTTCAGAAAACAGGAAAGGCGTGTTGTGGTGCTTCTCAAATTATTGTATCCAGCTGGGGAAAAAAATTGCTGGATTGACCACATGCCTTTCTGTTTCCCTTTCCAAATGCCTCAAAAAATAATGGGAATGAAATAAAATAAGGTAGAAACCCATAATCATATAGAGAACAAGATTGTTCTCTCAGTGAAAGGAGAGGAGAAAGCCCACAAATAACAGAAGAGAGCAAGTCACCAGACAGAGGGCACAACAGACAGCAGCAGAACCCACAGCCTTGGAGATCCGTGGAGGGTGATGAGAACGACAAACAGCACAAAGAGTCCACATGGCACCAATGAAGAACGATTCAGAGCGCAGAGACACCAGGTCCATCAGAGAGCAGGTGGGAGTGAAAAACAGCAGTACTGCAAATACGGGGAGGGACCGGCACAAACCCTAACCACCAAGTCCCATCCCAACCAGGCTACACCCTTTTCCATCCGAGCTCAGAGCAGGCCTGACACTCTAGCCTTCGTTTCTTGCCTTCCTCCTAACTGCTGTAAGGGACATAAAAAAAAAAAATCGTGCCTGTTTATCAAAAGATGCAATGGACCTTCCAGAAACAGACTGGTACACCTTGTAAAGTGCCCAGTCCCAACACTGAACTTGAAGTGAGTCCACTTGGGCCTCACCGGTCGTATGCTACTGTTTCTACTGGGAATCAACCAAGAACCAGCAGACATTGAAGAAAGCCTCCATTCTCAAGCTGAAAGACTCAAGCATGCAGACTGAAAAAGCAAGCCAGCATTCAGAGCAATGAACCAGGAGACGTGGGCCTCTTGTACACCACCGTGAAATTTCAGAACACCACGGAGAAGGAGAAGATCCCCAAAGGTCTCCAAGCAAAAGCAAGACACCGGAAAAGAAAGGAGGATCCGAAGGCAGTGGACCTCTAAGAAGGAAGCATGGGGCACTAGGCAACCGTGGGGTGACATTCCAGGGAACTTGGCATTCAACTGAGAATGATACCCAGCCAAACTATCAGCGTGTGTGTGTGGAACTCATAAGGACTCAAACGTCCCACTGACACAGCATTTCTTAGAACGTTCCTGTCTCTTCTCCCCACACCCCTCCCCCCTTCCACTCTCCTTCTGACCTCACTCACCACCACACACTCGAGGTTTGACCCACACATCCCGAAAGGAGATCAGGAAGCACCGGGGCATGTGCCCACCCCTTAGTCATATGCCCAGCACTGATGTATGGGAGGCAGAAAGACACAGAACGAGCTCCCAGGAAACTGAGGGATTCTAAGACCAGAATAGGATCAAGAGGGTCAAAGACTATGGTATTCAGGGAAAGGAGAGGGGCGCCCTTAAAGGGAAAATTATAATCCAGATGTGCCCAGATAAGTGGATCTCTAGGAAACGTGCTAAGTGCTGCCAGATGCCATTATTACACTCACTCCTAAGAGTCGACTATTCAGTCTCCAAGAACTCTGAAGAACCATCACAAATAACGTGGGCAAATCACTTCACAGCTGGAGTTCGCTAGATGCCGGTGATTCCCGTTTGGTCTATTGACAGACTAAATTATACTTAGGCCAATCGCTTTGTCTCCCAGATTTAGATTTATGCTCAAATACTAGAGGAAGGGGCCAAAGAGATAATAATACTTGAGTCCTACCTACCTCAGTGGGAGGTTGTAAGACGTACAATTAGATCGCATTTGCAAACTGTCCCAGAGCTCTCCAGGAAGGGCTATAAATATCTCAAGGTATTATTATCCTTGAAGATAATCAATTATTTTCTCATCACAAAGAGGCTGAGAAAGAAAGGCTTTACGCACGAGGACCCTTTAATTTGTGTAAGCCTCCAGCATTAACGAGATTTTCAGAGCGTTTAGAACTTCACAAGGCCCCCTACCAACCATGGCTTCCTTCAACAAATGGAATATTTACAATACCTGAGAAATCCCTTTATTGCTGGGAAAATACACAGGTAGCACTCTGTGCACGTTCATTAAATTCACTTACTCTACAGGCTGGCGGGAGGCAGGGGCAGTAAGAATGAACGACTCTGGCCTCAGCAGACCATGACACCCCGTCCCCTCCCCAGGCCCAAGGCCGCAGGCCCACGGCTCTTCCCCTTCGCCGCATGGTGAACAGGCAACACCTGGGAAACCCAAACTGCAGGACTTTCTACAAAAGTGGGCAGAGTCCTTCACAAGCGTTAAGGCTGCAAAGGCTGAGGCATGTTCCAGACAGGAGGAACCAAAAGAAACCTGACAGCGCGCGACCCTGGACCGGACCCTTCTGCGCCAACGGACATCCCCAGGGCCACCGGCGAATGTGCTGTGGGTAGGGTCTGACGGCGGTCACGCATCAACGCTGGTCGATTTCAATGGTGGTGATGTCAGGAAGACGTATAGGAATTTCCTTGTCTGTAGAAAATACACACTAAAGCATTTGGGGATGATGAGGCACCCTCTCAACTACCCACCTTAAAGTGGCTCAGGGGACAAAAAGTTCTGTGTACTGTACCTGTCATTCTCCAGTAAGTTCTCGACTTCATGAATATAATGTGGAAAAACTGGAAAATGAGAGAAATAGTGGGCTATCTGGGGCGCCGGGATGGCTCAGTCAGTCGAGTGTCCAGCTTGATTTTGGCTCAGGTCGTGACGTGTGGGTCGTGAGACTGAGCCCTCAATTGGGCTCCTGGCTGAGGGAGGGGCCTGCTTAGGATTCTCTCTCTCTCTCTCTCTCTCTCTCTCTGTCAATCTCTTTCTGTCTTTCGCTCTCTCTCTCCCCCCCGCCCCTCCCCTGCTCACACATGTGCGCTCTCTCTTTCTCTCTCTAAACAAAAAAAAAAAATAGTGGAGCATTTGACCTGTTACAGGACATCGTACTTGACTAGATCACATGCAGCCATTAACGATGACGGTTATGGGGGCGCCCGGGTGGCTCAGTCGGTTGAGCGTCTGATTTCAGCTCAGGTCACGATCTTGCAGTCCATGAGTTCAGGCCCCACACAGGCTGTCTGCCGTCAGCATGGAGCCCGCTTTGGATCCTCTGCCCCCTTCTCTCTCTGCCCTTCCCCCACTCACACACTCACTCTCTCTCAAAAATAAACAAACATTAAAAAAAAAAAAAAAGGTGGTTATGGAAAGACTAAATAGACAACGAGACAAACGTTTATGTAACAGAAGCCTGTTAGGTACGATCACGAACGTGTAAAAATGGAAGTAAATATTCCAATTTTTTAAATACTGAGTTATCTGCAGTAGCACAATTGTGAATTTTTTTCTTCTTTTTTAAAACAATTTTTTTTAACATTTATTTATTTTTGAGACACAGAGCACAAGTGGGGAAGGGGCAGGGAGAGAATGAGACACAGAATCCAAAGCAGGTTCCAGGCTCTGAGCTGTGAGCACAGAGCCCGATGCGGGGCTTGAGCTCACGAACTGTGAGATCATGACCTGAGCCAAAGTCGGTCGCGCAACCAACTGAGCCACCCACGCGCCCCTATTTTTTATTTCTTCTTGACAGTTTTCTTTCCAAATACGGACATACACGAATCAATTTTATAATGAGGTGGGAAAAATTGGGGAGGGGGTAGGAATCCCTCCGAGCTGTTCAGTTTCTTCAGTAAAGACCACTAGGCAAAGGGCAAAACTAAGACCGTGCGGGAATGTTAGCAAGACGAGGGAGGCCACTGAGGTCAAGGAGAGATGAGAGGACAAAATGCCGGGAGAGGTGCTAACAGATGAAAATTCTGAAGCGGAGGCTGAAAGAATGTTCTGTCAGAGGCCCGGAGGCCACTCTCCCGCTGGGCGTCCGTGTGTGTCCGCACCTGGCTGGGCAGAGGGAGCACGGGGCTGCCTGGGGACTGCCCGGGGAGCCACCCCTCTTTGTCATATCCAGGCGGAAGCCTACTGAGCCAACAGCAGGTAACGTCTGATTCCGGCCCTTTTAATCCCGAAGGAAGGGACCCCCCCCCCCACCCGGCCCACAAAAACTAATGTGTTGCCCAGGCAACCACACCCCCAAGAGAGCCGTCAGATGGCCTGCAAGTGACCGTGAAGAGGCGATGGAAATTCTGGGTGACGAAACGCGGCTGCAGAAGCATAGGTAACACACCTCCACCTGCATGAGGGGCCACACTCGCAAAACCAAGCAATATGCTGTTCAGGGATGCTCCTGGCTCGAAAGTAAGTCTCCGTAATTCATACGCTGACATCCGAGCCCTGGTATCTCAGAATGGAGGTGCACCTGGAGACAGGGTCTTCAAAGAAGCAATGAAATGAGGTCATTAGGGGGGGACCCTACTCCAACGTGACTGGTGTCCTAAGAGGAGATTAGGACACAGACGGACACAGAGGGATGACCACGTGAGGACACAGGGGAGGCGACGGTGACCACACGTGCCAGGGAGAGAGACACCTTGAACTTGGCCTCCAGCCTCCAGACTGAAAGGAGAGACACTCCCCTCGCTTACGCTGCCCCATCAGCCCGCTTTGTCGCAGCAGCCCTGACACAGCGACCCAGACGCGCTCCCAGGCGGCAAGACCACAGACGTGAAACAGAGGACAACTGGGACCTCGGAAGACGGTGGGACCCCGCACGCTACCCAGCAAGCGAGAAGGAGGCTCGGTTTCTTAAACCCGCCGGAGGGCACGCGGCTGGCCACGTCCTCATCCTTCACGCTGGGCGTGTGCACATTACACACTCTTCCCCGTTGACGACATAAACCGTGGAATGGTGAGAGGGAGCCGCCCCTCCAGGCTGCACCGTGCGACACGGAAGCCACGAGCTGCAGGGGGCTCTTTAAATCTAAGTTACTTCAAACCGGGTTCCTTTTTAACACAGGGGTGCCTGGGTGGCTCAGTCAGTTAAGTGACCAACTTCAGTTCAGGTCATGATCTCCTAGTTCGTGGGTTCGAGCCCCGCGTCGGGCTCTGTGCCGACAGCTCGGAGCCTGGAGCCTGCGTCGGATGCTGTGTCTCCCTCTCTCTCTGCCCCTCCCCTGCTCACGCTCTGTCTCTCAAAAAATAAATAAATGTTAAATTAATTAATTAATTAACAGGTAACCGAGGGGCGCCTGGGTGGCTCAGTAGTTCAGGTGTCAGACTCTGCACTCAGCCTAGTTGGGCTTCTCTCTCTCTCCCTCCATTTCTCCGCCCCCCTCCCGCTCATGCTCGTTCTGTCTCTCAAGATAAATACACATTTAAAAAACAAAACAAGTAACACGATTAGAAATTCAGCTCCTCGGTCTCACTGGTCCCGTTTCGCATACTCGACGTGTGGCTGGGGGCTGCTGATCTGGACACCACGAATGGGCAATACCTCCCTCCGGCGGGAGCCGCTCCGCACGACGTCGCTGACGAGAGGCCCCGGGAGGGCACCCAGCACTAGAACCCTCTCGCTGCAAACCACACACTTCTGCCTCTGTTCCGTGCTCCGGGAGCCACGGCCGCCTGCACGGTGCCGGGAAAAGCCGGTCACCGTGGCACCTTTCCGGCAGAGCCCTCGCTGCAGCCGAGACCCTGCCCCAGGAGGCCGTCCGAGGTCTCCCCCCCTCCCCGGTCCCGGCCCCTTTCTAGCACCAAGTCCGGCAGGGAGCAGACTCTCAGGGGGGTTCACGCCCGCCCGGGTCTGGCCAGGACACACACGTGTCACGGGAGGCACGTGTTACCATCGCGGCCAAAGCCACAGAGGGAAAGCAGGCTCAGCGCCCTGCCGGCTGGCTGGGACCACGGTGCCCCCCCCTCCCCCTGAGCAGGGCGGGCGGGGGAGGAGCCCCCCGAGTGGGCGGGGGGGGGGGTCTCCGTGGGGGGAGCCCGAGCACTTGACCGCAATCCCTTCCTGCCTCCTAACTCTCGGCCTCTCTGTCCGTCTGTCTGTCCGTCAGCTCAGCGGCACGGTCCCTCATTCAGCACCACCGAGAACACCCGCCTGCTGTCCACACACGCCAGCTTCTGTGGAAACATACCCGGGCAAACCCAGGCAGCCACACACACACACACACACACACACACGCGCGCGGGCGCGCGCAGCAGTCAGGGCCCTTTGTGGCAGGAGCCCCTGTGATGCCCTCACCCCCTCTGGTGATCAAGGCAGAGCGTCCAGGCGACATTCTCCTAACCGACCTTTAAAGAGGATTACTTCCTCCCCGCTCACCCTCAATTATCTTTTTTTTCTTTTTTAAGCTGAATCTACATTCGGCTTTCCTACTGTCAGAACATTCCTGCCGAACGGCTTTACCTCCACGATCTGATCTGATCTGATCGGCGGTATCTGACAGCCTCTTCCCTCTCCTGCATTTCTGGCTTGAACCCGGGCTGACGCACCCTGTGGGGCCGCCGGGCACGTCCCACATCACTCCACCAGGGAACACCTTCCATCTCCAGTCTCACAAAACCTTGGAGTTTTTTTTTTTGTTTGTTTTTGGTTTTTTTTAATGCATGTCAGGATATCATCTGCATAGGCGTAAACATGCACTGAGTTAAGTCCCAACAGCCTCTGGACCAATTTTTTTAAACCATATTTTCGAAATTAAATCATCGGCTTCCTGTGCTGAGAAGGTGATGATGAATCGGCGGGGGAGACGGAGTAGGAAACGCTTTATTGCCCTAACTCAGCATTTTCTGGGACCAGGCAGGGCTCTTAACTAAGCCTTCTACTTACAAAGTTAACGAGCCACTGGGCTCGGGGTTGCTGGGGGGAGGCCAAACCGGGCAGCCCCCGCAAGCCCGAAATGGGCACTGAAAGTCGGGGGCTTTGCACCCCATCTCTCTCCCACCAGGGAACTGGGGCGAGGGGGCGGTGTGGCCTGCAGCCAGAGAACAAAAGGAAGAGGGAACCAGGGCAAAGGGCTGCAGAAAGTTATAAAAATAAAAAAAGCCTCTGCTGAACGTGAAGCAGGGACAAGGGGGCCCCGTTCCTGGATCTCAACAGGGACCCACCAGCCTCCAAGGAGGGTGCTGTTCATAAAGCTAACTGCCCAGCACGGTTGTCACATCAAGACAGCCACTTGTCTTGCCCTGGCTTCTGGGTCCCTTCACCTCTGGAGGGGTAGCGGGGGAGGGGTGGCCGTGGCGGGGAGGGGCGGCAGGGTCCAGAACTGGAGTGCGATGCCCCCACACCCCCAACCCCTGCACCCCACACCAGGGTGGGTATACAGGAGGTATCATTCAAGGACCAAATGCCTGGGACACAAAAGGGTTTGGGACTCACAGACCTGGGGTCCCAGCAGGAGCCCCACCAGGGCCCCTCCCCCGGGGGTGCAGTTTCCTTCAGGTTATTGAGACTTATGTTAATTTAATGCGTCTTCAGTCAATCAACCAACCGCAACGTGTAGGCCTTAAGTCCATCCGGGTTAAATAATAAAAACATAAAAAATAAAAATCAGGAGACAAACAGGAAAATGTTTTATGTGATGAAACTTATCGTTCACTGAAGTGTGACAATGCCGGTGAGGTTCCTTTGGTAAAGGAGCCCTTACCCCTGGAGGCACATAGTAAGATGTTTTCATGGATGAAATGATGGATCTGGGGGCGGGATGGAGGTAGGAGTGGGCGATTTCTGCTGGAGCCAATCGGGAGGCCCATGGGTTCTAGCTACTCAGCTTTTGGGAGAGCCTGAACTCTCCCGGAACGAAGCCTTCCTATCAAACCTTCCTCCTCCCCATTTCGAGGGTGCACAGCGAGCCCAGGCTGGGTTGGGCTGACAAGGTCTGTCCTGAGGACTCTGTGTCTGTGGACACTGCAGACTGTCTACACCACAGTGTCTGGGTCGGGGGTCCCGGATAGGGAGCCACTGCCCTCCTGCTCTGAGACAAAGGCTTTCCTCCTCCCTCCATGATGGGATCCCACTCTGGGCAGAGGGCAGGAAGTGATCCCTGACCGCCCCACGCGTCTCTGGAAATAAACCAAATTCCGTTCCTGGGATGAGGTTTCCTCTCTCAAGAAAATCAGGTTTTCCAGCTTCAGGGGATGGCAAAGAGCGTAATTGCAGGGTTCTGGAGACGTGCAGACCCAAGGCTCCAGGGGTGTTTGGCCGGCAGCAGGGAGATTAACAGATGAAAGGAAAGATAATATTACCTGCTGGGGTTATCTTTCTTCTCACCAAGGGTCACGAACCCATTACTTACCATTTAAAAGCCCGGCAGGAGAGGATCCCCTGAACTTATCAATACAGACCCAGGCGCAGCTCCCTTGACAACCAGAGAGATGGCCTGCCTTTCTTTTATCCAGGATCGCAAGGAAATTCAACCTCTTCCAGAAGAGCAAGACAACTTTTAAGGTCTCTGCCTCCCAGAGCAGACCCACAAAGGAAGGCTGGGCAGGACCGCCGGGGTGGGGCTTTGACCATCGCCCCACCCTGGGCCGGGGGCAAAGTAGTGGGAAGCAGAAAGTCTTTCAGTTCCATTTCTAACATCCAATTTTTCAGAGGGTTCAGGGTCCATTTGCTTTTCCAGGTTTGGACGTCATTTAGTATGAAATGTTTCAGATGTGTCCCCGCCCCCCCCCAAAAAAGTGAACGAATACCACAAGAGCCCGGTGAAAGCCCCGTTGCCTTCTCAGCCCCCCTCCACAGGCCGCCTCTACTCTGAATTTATATCAATGCAGCGCCCATACGTAGCTGCCCACTCTTAGCATGCATGTATCCATCCCAGAGCAAGAGAGATCTTGCAGAGTTTTCGCCTTTAACATAAAAATCGCACCGGGCTTTCTGGATCCTCCCGCAACGGAGTGGCTCTTCCTGCCCCACGTGGTGAGCCATCCGGGTGAGAACCTGTCACTCCACTCAATCCACGCACCCCGATCGGTTCCCGCCACCCGTCCAGCTTTTGTGGACGCGACCACGGCCCCTCCGGGCACCCACCGCGGCTTGTCCGGCCCCGCGTGCCAGCTTCTCTGGCCCGTCGGCGGAGCGCCCACCTGCAGGGGGAGAGACACGACCGGCACCCCGGACGGGGCTGAGCTGCCCGATGACCGGACGCCCCGGTCCGCACTCCGTCCGTCCCGCTCTCCTCGAAGCTTTGTGTGGACACTTGGAGCGGTCAGACTCCCCAGCGTTTGCGAGCCTGGTGGGGCAGAGCGGTGCACCTCCTTGTGATGTGAATTTGCATTTCCTGCTCGTGGGGCTTTCCAAGGCTTCTCCGCAGGTGAGCTCCCTGTTAGGGTTTTGCGTTCCATTTATCTAGATAGAGGGGAAGGGGGATATTCACACAGACTCAAAGGCACCGACGAGGGACCGCAAACCACGCTGACCTACGGGAGAGACAGGACCACATCGGGAGGCACCGTACGCAGGCAGCCCCCCGGGGGGCAATAATCCCGGCCTCGTTCTCCCGGCGCGGACACCCTCCTATATGAGACTCAACCTGCTCCTACTCGCTTCCTGGCTAAAGACAGACGCTCCAAGGGCCCCTCTTGGCTCACCCACTCCGTCTACACACTCAAGAGTGTGACAGGCTCGCACGGGGTAAGACAGAGGAGAGCGCCTCTCCCCTCCGTGCCCAGGAATCCTGAACCACTCTGAGCTCAGACACCGACCACGGCCGAAGCCACCGCTCCACAGGTGGTCCCCCTGGAGGCTCAGTGTCAGACCTACGGCATGAAAGTGCACCCACGCACGCAGCTGACATGCTGGGGACTCTCCAGGTCAGGAGGCCTGAGCTCTGCACCTGCTGTCCCTCCACTGGAGGGTCTGGAGAGATCGCCCACCTTTCCGCCACACCCCCGCTGCCCCCGCTGACCAGCGCACCCGGTGGACCAGAAGGCGTCTGCGGTCCCTTCCACTAAAGCAATCGATGACGGGCTTTCCCAACATAGCAGGGCCAGGGTGAGACTCAAAAACTCAGCACACAACACACTGACCCCCTAAAACTGACCCGGGGAGACTCGGCTTCAGAAAGGCTCGTGTGGAAATGGTAACTTCTCGAGGTCTGAACGCTTGAGAATCTGTACTTGTGCACCTCGCCTCTTCAAGGGGCTGTAGCGGGAGCAAGGAGGTGTTTCGTGGCCGATTCCCCCACGAAATCCCCTCACAGTGGGCAGGCTCGAGTCGCTCTGGTGCGGGCCCCCGAGCAGGGGGTGTGAGCTGGGCAGGGAGGGGGTCACCGCCCCTGTGACCAAGGGTCCCCGGCAGCCGAGAGGCCTCGCTAACTCTGCTCCCCACACAATGCAGGGCCCCACAACGTCAGCCCAGCGTGGCTCAGAAGTGCTCTCTTCCCCGGAACGTGCCCTTCTTAGAAAATGCAAACAACCTGGGGCGCCTGGGTGGCTCAGTCGGTTAAGCGTCTGACTTGGGCTCAGGTCATGATCTCACGGTTCGTGGGTTCGAGCCCCGCGTCGGGCCCTGTGCAGCCTGGAGCTTTAGATTCTCTGTCTCCCTCTCTCTGCCCCCCTCCCCTGCTCTCTCTCTCTCCTCTCTCGAAAATAAACAAAAACATTAAAAAGAAATTAAAAAAGAAAACGCAAACAACCTGTCTTCCTCGGTTTCCTGGAAGAAAAGCCTGCAGGAAAAGTCGGAGGCTGGAGAGCAATTCAAAGGCCATCCGTGGGGACACAGACAGCTGGACAAGGACACCTATGTGAGCAGAGACTTGCTCCCTGGGAAACCACGCTCAGCCTGCAGCAGGGAGATGTAAACCTCAGCTTCTAGAAACTTCCGGGAAACCGGGGCAGCCCGCCCTTCTGTCCTCCGGCAGAAATGTGCACCACCCTTCCGGATTCCTCCCTACAGGCTGTCAGAACCTGCATCCATTTCCCCACACCCCCCACGCAGATGCTTGAGCCTCCGGAGGTGTGTAGGGGTCCGCAGGGACCCCTGTGAGTGCACAGGTAGGCTGTGCCCACCCCAAGTCCAGATCTTTTGGGCAGACTTCGTAAGTACAACGCAGAGGGACACAGTCGGGCTTCAGAGGCTAAAAAGACGTCACACAAAACCAACGTTGTTTAAAGACTGAGCTTCACACACACTGAGCCCACGAAAATACAACGCCCGGCTCATCCAGCAGGGAAAGGACCCTCCCTCTCTCCAAAGGGCCACCTTCCTCGCGTGGGGTACACCTGGCGATTCTACAGCAGACACACGTGGCTTTCAGACGAGGTTTGCGAGGCAGTACGGACACCAGGTCCCTTGCACGTGGCCGGGCAGAGAACTGTGTCCGGATTTCAGTGAATCCCAAACAAAGCCACACTCCCCTCCCTGTCCCCGGCTGGAGTGTCTCTCCAACCCCCTCCCCGGCCTGGTCTCCCCCCTCCAGGACAAGAAAGCACCGAATCGGACTGCAGAGCGGAAGATCTCTCGGGAAAGTTAAGAGAAGAAATGCTCACTCCCAGATAGTGTCACGGTGCAGTGACAGCCGTCACTGTGCAGCGATAAGGTTTCCCATCAACCAAGACCCCTTCCCATACAGAGATTATAAACTTGACCTCTTCTACGCACCTCTTTAAACTTTAGCTCAAAGTCGCACCTGGAATTTGAAATCTGGTTTTGTGGGGAAGGGAGGGCCATTTTTCCCCAAAGGAATATCGGGCAGCCCCCGCCACCTCCATCACAGGGAATGCTCACGCAGACAGGGCTCGGCGTCCGCACCCCTTCCCATTTTCTTACTGGGTCCGCGTGTTTGTTCTGTCTGCCACAGCAAAGCACCCCAGCCTGTGCGGCTGAGGCCACGGAAGCGTATCCCCTCCGGGCCCTGGAGGCTGCAAACGCAAGGCCAAGGTGGGCGCAGGGCTGGTCTCTCCCAAGCGTGTACACGGCCGGCCGTGGGCGTCCCTCCGTGTGTGTCTGTGTCCCCATCTCCTTAGAAAGACACCAGGCACACTGGATTGGGACCCACCCTAAGGACCTCAAGTTAACTCTCTCCTCGGAGGTCTCCCTATGCAGTCCCACCCTGAGGCCATGGGGGCGAGGACGTCAACACGTGGACGCGGGGGACACAACACGGCCCCGGCAGTGGTCCGTTCCCACGGCAACAGCACACAATTCCAATCATGAGAGCCTAAGACTGTACCTCCCTCTCTTACAGTAAGATAACCTCCCCACTTTTATTGTTCTCTTCCAAAATGAAGCCTCCAGGCTCCTTTTAAGGGTTTGCTTCTACTTGGATTTTAGACTCACACGTTGAGTTTGACGAAAAAGCCTCTTGGAACATTTTTTAATGTTTGTTTATTTTTGAGAAGGAGAGAGAGCGGAAGGGACAGAAAGAGACAGAGAATCCCAAGCAGGCTCTGTGCTGTCAACATGGAGCCCGACGTGGGGCTCGAACTCATGACACACGAGATCGTGACCTGAGCCGAAATCGAGAGTCAGATGTTCAACTGACAGACCCACCCAGGCACCCTGCCTTTTGGGATTTTGATCAGCAACGCGCCGAATTTATAGATTCTTTGTCAGGTGTTACTGGTTTTGTTCCAAATGGTCACTCCTGATGCAGCAGGAATCCGGCGGGCTTTCTGTGTTGACTCACATCTTGTCGCCTTGCTGAACACTCTCCCTGATTTCAGTACTTGTCAGGGGATTCCCTGAATTTTGCAGAACTACATTTATATGACCCACAAATAACGACAGCTTTCTCTCATCCTTTCCAATTATCACGTTGCCTAGGACTTCCGGAAGGGCACTGGATACCAACAGTTATAACTCACCTCTGGATCTTGTCAACATCTTTCACACATCTTCTCGGAAATGCAACATTTAGTGCAGGTCTCCAAAAGATTCTTTTCACGGAGTTGGACAAGCCTATTTTGCTAATTTTTTCATCGGCAAAGAATTCTGAAATTTAGCACAAGCACTATAGCATCCATGGGGATTTTTCCCTCCCGCCTACTCACGTGGATGTTTTCACGCTGGATCATACCAGAATTTCTAGGGTAAACCTTTCTTGTGTTCGTTTAACGTGTCGCCAGGTCGCACCTGCTGAACTCTCCACGAGAACTTCGCGTCTGTGTTCTCGAGGGTTCAGAAGGCATCTGTTGTTCAGTCTACTTCTCCTGCCACAGGACAAACCCCCACAAATTCCGAGGCTCAGCACGTTTACTGACAAGCTTCCGGTTCTGCAGATGAGAAGTCCAGGCACAGCATGGCGGGTTCTCCGCTCAGAGTCTCTCCCAGCTGTCCCCACGGCTGGGGTCCTTTCCGGCAGCTCTGAGCTCCCTTGGGGTGACGTCTGATTTCTGTTCCTTGTGTCTGCAGATCTGATGCCCCCCATCCCACACTGGCCGTTCCTGGGGGCCGCTCTCAGCTTCTAGAAGCTGCCCACATTCCTTGCCACGTGGCCCCCTCCATCCTCAAAGGGGGCGACACACATCAAACCCTACTCGCAGTTCGACTCCTGACTTCCTTGTCTAACCCCTAGTCCCGGGCGGGTCTCATGCGACAAGGCCAGGCTGGCTGGATATAATCTCTCTTTCTTAAAGTCAGTTGTGCCGCGTGACACAACCTAATGAGGAAGGGGGACTCCATCACAGTGACAGGCTGGGGTGTGGGGCAGGAAGCCCAGGGCACCTCTGCCTCCTGCCCCCTGCAGAAAGGCAACCTGAGGCCAGGCACCTGCAACCACTCTCCGTCTTCTGCCCCTTCTGGCTCCGATCATGGGCAGGGGGTTCTTTAACATAAAACTAGATTACAACATTCTTCTGCTCAAAGCCTTCCAAAAGCTTCCTGGTGCGTACAGAATACAGCTCTAAATCCCTACTGCAGCTTGCAAGGCCCTCTCTGAGCCTGGCCCTGCTCCCCCACCCCCCCCACACCCACTGCCAGCCACGCGGGCCCTGTGCTGTTCCGGAACACTCCACCCTTTGTTTCCGCCTCGGGGCGTCGGCACTGCCGTTGTGTCTACGGGGCAAGAACCCCCTTAGACCTTCCAGTGTTCCCGTCCCTTGTTTCCCGCCTGCATTTGTACCACGTGCCTCAGGCTCACCTGACCCCCGATGACATCACCATACGGGATCCCCCTCCCACCCCGCTACCCAAAAGCAGGGTGCTCCTATGAAACGTTCCGTAAGCCACAATGGCATAAAGTGTGGGCTCACTGACGGCAATTCTGGTGAGGGGGTGTTGATAACAGGGGAGGTGTGCATACGTGGGGGCAGGAGGTACATGGGAATCCTCTGCACCTTCCATTCAGTCTTGCTATGAACTTAAAAGTGCCCTAAAAAATAAAATCTATTAAAAAAAAAACAAAAAAAAAAAACAACTCTTCCTTCACTTGATGATTCAAGCATTTGGTGAGGCAGGGAGGCCAGGGGCACCTGTGGAGGCCCCGAGATTGCTAGGATATCAGCAAATCATTAACCCTTGTCAAATCATTTGGGAATACGCAAACAGCCCCCATCTTTACAAACGTGGGAAGTTTAGTGATGTAAGAGCAATGATAACATCCAGAGGGTCCGAGAGAGATGAGGACCTGTTACTGGAAAAGTTTCCCAAATCCGTCTATCTCCTTCCAAAAGGGAAATTCAAGCAGTCTGTACCCTGCAGTCTAGAAGAAAAAGGACCAGCAGGTCCTGCCAGTGCTGTTCCACTGGGCACATTCATAGCAGCAGCCTTTGTCGCTAAACGAGGCTTCTAGATGCAACCTTGGACCCCCTGCTTCCCCACGATTCTGTCCCTGTCAAGTTTATCTTCAGCAGCAGTACAAAAGAAAACAGAAACACTACAGACATCGCAGGTTCAGTGCCAGACCACTGCACTAGAGCAAATAATACCTCGATAAAGTGAGTCAGATGAATTTTCTGGTTTCCTGGTGCACAGAGAAGCTATGCGTACATTATACTGCGGTCTATTAAGTGTGCAGGGGCATTATGTCAAAAAAACACAATGCATGCACCTTAATTAAAACACACATCGTTACCCTGGGGCACCCGGGTGTCTCAGTTAGATAAATATCTGACCCTTGATTTCGGCTCAGGTCATGATCTCACCGTTCATGAGTTCCAGCCCCGCACAGAGCCTGCTCGGGATTCTCTCTTTCTCTCTCTTCTCTCTCTCTCTCTCTTCTCTCTCTCTCTCTCTCTCTCTCTCTCCCCCTGTCTCTCTCTCAAAAATAAATTAAAAATAAACATAAAAAAAATACTTTCTTACTTTGAACTGAGTCTCGGTGAGCAGTAGCACGGATCCCAGATCACAGTAACAAATGTGGTAATGATGAAACAGCTTGAAATGTTGCAGGAGCGGCAAAAACGTAACTTGGAAAAACAAAGTGAGCAAATACTGTTGGAAAGACAGCTCCCGAAAGACTCGCTCAACACAGGACTGCCACAAAACACTGCATCCGCAGAGGGCGGTGAAGCAGACAGAGCAAAGACCAGGGGCGCCTGGGGGGCTCAGTCGGATGAGCGTCTGACTTCAGCTCAGGTCATGATCTCACAGTTCATGGGTTCGAGCCCCGCGTCGGGCTCTGTGCTGACAGCTCGGAACCTGGAGCCTGCTTCGGATTCTGTGTCTCCCTCTCTCTCTGCCTCTCCCCTGTTCCAACATGCTCTCTCTCTCTCTCAAAAATAAATAAATGTCGAAAAAATAATAAAAATAAATAAATAAAACCAACAGAATTCATTCTCCTTCAGATCTCCATTTCTCGTTACAGGCTGATCGAGTTCCAGGTTTCTGCCTTCAGCTTCTGGAAAGGGCTGGCCCCATCCGGATCTTCTGCAGCCCGCGAACTGTGAGTCACCAGGTGACAGTTCCTGCTCACAGGCCTGTTTCTTGCTCACCTCTGCTTCGGGCTCCCAGGACACAAACTGCCGTGTCCCAGAGAGGCATGAGACCAGAACCAGGAACACAGACCTGACAGGCCCCTTCCCCCGAAAGTTTAAACCCGTGAAGTAGGTGGAAAATGTTCACGTGTATGTTGTAATCCCTTTTAAAATGACTTCTAAGGGTCCTTCCCCCCCCCCCCTTTTGGACTTAGAACTGATTAAACAAAACAATGTTCTGTCCCAACCTGCGTTTTTCTTATTACTTCCTAATCATTTTACCACCGACATAAAGGCCTGTTCTTTTCCAACACTGGGCTCTTTAATCATTCCTGACAGGCCTGCTTTCTGTTTGGCCAGGCCCCAGCAAACCCTCCGCGGCTCTCCTCAGACCCTCTCCTGGGGGTAACAGCTAGCTTGGGGAGAGGGGCGGGAGGGCAGGCAGAGGGGGCCGTTATGCCCCCAGAAAAGCACCTCTTCCTGGCCTGTCAAATTCAGGTCTGGGAGCCGGGCACACCCTGAACATCCTGGGGGTGCCGGAGGACCCCCCACCCAGCCCCGCAAGAGCTGTGATCAGAACCAACATCCCCAAAGTAAGTGGGAGGCCAGGAGTCGGCAAGTCCCGTTCAACTTGAGAGTCAAGCTAATTATTAATATGAGCGTTTAAAACCATACCACTTAATTTCCAAAGTGCATCCGAATACGGTCTCCTGCCTGAGGTGGATGAAGCAGACCTCCACACCCCAGGGTCCCTGGCACACCTTGCTTTAAGGGGCTGCCCGAGCCAGGGGTCAGAGGCTCATAAACGATATAAATAACCCCGTGGCAGGGGCCCCCTAAAAAGGAGCAGAGGTCGGCATCACCTCGGGGAATCTGCATCAGATAAAAGCAAGCACGCATGTGGAATGGAACTCAGATGGGTGAGCAGGATTTGGGGGGCAGAACAGGGAGACCACGCGGGGGAAGGGAACGGCCCAGCCCAAGGTGTGGGGCCAGGATATGGGCTGGTCACCAAGGAGGGGTCTGGGGGCAGGGGGCCAGCTCACTCTGAACCTCGAAGTGTCTTTTATTTACTTATTTTTTTGAGTTGATTTACTTGTCTTGAGATAGAGAGAGCCCAAGGAGGGGAGGGGCAGAGAGAGAAGAAGAGAGAGAGAGAATTCCAAGCAGGCTTGATCAGGGGGTTGATCTCATGACCGTGAGATCATGACCTGGGCCGAAATCAAGAGTCAGACGCTTTAACCGACTGAGCCCCCCCGGCGCCCCTTGAAGCTCGAGACCCTGGGACACCCACGCCAAAGCCCCACAAGGGAGGCCAGGCTGGCGTCCTGGGGGCAGACCCGGCCGGGAAACCCAGAGTCGCTCCCTGAGGACGGGTCTGCTTCAGAGTGTCCCGAACCACAAGCCAAATCCACATGCGGATTCGTGGTTACCGAGGAAGCATCACCGGGGCCTGGGAGCCACAAGGCTCCAGAATGAAGAAGGTGCCCGAGGACAGAGGGAGTGGGAGGGTCAGGCCCCAGGGACACCCCGCAGGTTCAGACCAGACCTCACCGCAGCTGGGCCCCCAGGCCCCTCGGGCCCGGCCACGATGGTCACCGCCTCTGGAAAGGGAGTCCCGAAAGGCTACGCACAGTTAGTGAGGGATCCCGTGCCCAGCCCGTGGTCCATTTCAACTTCCCTCGGAGGAAAAGGGACCCGTGGCCTCCTTAAAGATCAGGGTGACCGGCAATGTGCTGGGGCATGGAGAAGACGCGGTCCCTCCCTTTTACAGACCCGTGATGGTAAATGACCTGCCAAAAATACACGGGAAGAGCCAGGATCTGAGCCCCAAGACCACGCTTGGGTTCACGTCAACTTTACTGAGGTGTCATTTCTCTATGACAACTTGTGTCCATCACTGGGGTATGACAAATGCACTTACCCGTGCAGCCAGCACGACATGGGCCCCCCCCCCCCCCCGCCATCCGGGGGTCTGGGCCAGAGCCCGACACGTAAAGGGGACCCCCCCATCCAGGTGCCCTTAACTCACGGATTCTCGCAGCAACGTAAAAGGCCGGTCCTGTTTGCAAAGCCGATGTCTCCCGGGGCGCAGCGAACACCTCCAGGCCCGGCAAACACAGGGCCCGCGGCAGACCCCGGTGCAGAGCAGAGACTTTGGAGCCCGTGGGGGCGCCTGCTGGCCTCCACACGCTCTGCCAGCTGGAGGTCCCACGGAGGCCGCAGGAGGCCTCAGGCCCCGCACGCCAAGTCCCCTGGCAAGGCACCTGTCACCAGCCTTGGCCCGGTCACCGTGTCTCTCAGCGAGAAGGGCGGCTGAGCACAGCAGCCGTGTCACTCTGTCTGTCCACACGGCTGCCAGGAGCCCGCCCGAGCCGCGCCAAGAGGCCTCGTCCTGTTCCGCGCACCAGACGGACGAGTCACGGCCAAGGCGGTGGACCCAGATGATAAATGCCCCCAGGAAGGCAGGGGCGGGCAGGTGATGGTGGGGAAGGGGGGCGTCCTGGAAACTGCCCGGGGACTCATGAGGAAGATGAGCGGCTGCCGACAGACTTCACGAGGGGACTTCAGCCAAGGGCGGCAGGGAAGTGGCCCTGGGTGGGGGGGGGCGGAGGGTCTGGGAGCAGCGGAAGAGCAGGGCCCTGGGACGAGGGGGGCCCGGCGCTCGCCGTGAGGGGGGCCGCAGGCGGTGCCTCCTTTCCCCTGGATGTGCCAGGAGCGAACGTGCCCCCTCTGCCCCAGGGTCAGGTGCACCCGGACGACAGGTGTGCTCCGGGACAGGGAAGCCAGGAAGGCCATCTACCTGAGACCAGGCCCCCGGTGTCCCCCGAACTCCACCTGCATCCACCCGACACCTCGACCCCGACCCACTCGCACACCACGAAATACACACAAGATACACACACAGGCACACGCCCCCCCCCCCCACACACACACACACGCGCGCGCGCGGGCACACACATACGCACCAGGAGACCAGGAAGGAGGGCCCGAAGCCTATGAAGGGGTAAAATCTCTGGTGACCTGCGACTGCAGCCTGGCCGGGTTGGAGAAATGTTAATCCACGAGGACCTAGAGACCCAAGGCGTCGAACCCAGAGCCTCGCTCTACACCGAGACTCGTTTCGTGTGTAACACGTGGCTGCTGGGCCACCGACAGTCCGAGAGGGGCAGGGACTGGCCCCAGCACACGTTACAGGCCTGGGCCCCGGAGGACACGCAGAAGACACCCAGAGCTAGGGGTGGGGCCAGACACGTCCCTGGGGTCCCACCCTGCAAGGTGCACAGTCGGGACCCAGTGGACGACCCCTGGCATCACACAGATGTGAAGACGAAATAAAACGAAGCGTGCTGAGGTGATGGGGGGGGGTCCCCCGGGATGACAGCAGCCCCTCGAAGATGGTAAGCTGACAGGCTGGCCACACACCCCCGAGATCTCCGGCAGGGAAGCTGGGGAGAGCACCTCCTGCACCCTGCTTCGCCAGGTCTCCCCACTCAGTGCTGGCTGTGCAGCCCCTGGCAGGGAAGGCTCCACAGGCCCTGCAATCTGGGGCACTGTGCCTTGAGGGTGAGGCTGGGGGTGGGGTGGAGGCTGGGGGTGAGTGGAGGCTGGGGGTGGGGTGGAGGCTGGGGGTGGAGTGGAGGCTGGGGGTGGGGTGGAGGCTGGGGGTAGGGTGGAGGCTGGGGTGAGTGGAGGCTGTGGGTGGGGTGGAGGCTGGGGGTGGAGGGTGGGGTGGGGTGGAGGCTGGAAGTGGGGTGGAGGTTGGGGGTGGGGTGGAGGCTGGGGGTGAGTGGAGGCTGGGGGTGGGGTGGAGTCTGGGGGTGGAGTGGAGGCTGGGGTGAGTGGAGGCTGTGGGTGGGGTGGAGGCTGGGGGTGGAGGCTGGGGTGGGGTGGAGGCTGGAGGTGGGGTGGAGGTTGGGGGTGGGGTGGAGGCTGGGGGTGGGGTGGAGGCTGGGGGTGGGGTGGAGGCTGGGGGTGGGGTGGAGGCTGGGGGTGAGTGGAGGCTGGGGTGAGTGGAGGCTGGGGTGGGGTGGAGGCTGGGGTGAGTGGAGGCTGGGGGTGGCGTGGAGGCTGGGGGTGAGTGAAGGCTGGGGGTGGAGTGGAGGCTGTGGGTGTGGTGGAAGCTGGGGCTGGGGTGGAGGCTGGGGTGAGTGGAGCCTTGGGGTGGGGTGGAGGCTGGGGGTGAGTGGAGGCTGGGGGTGGAGTGGAGGCTGGGGGTGGAGTGGAGGCTGGGGTGAGTGGAGCCTTGGGGTGGGGTGGAGGCTGGGGGTGAGTGGAGGCTGGGGTGAGTGGAGGCTGGGGTGGGGTGGAGGCTGGGGTGAGTGGAGGCTGGGGGTGGCGTGGAGGCTGGGGGTGAGTGAAGGCTGGGGGTGGAGTGGAGGCTGTGGGTGTGGTGGAAGCTGGGGCTGGGGTGGAGGCTGGGGTGAGTGGAGCCTGGGGGTGGGGTGGAGGCTGGGAGTGGCGTGGAGGCTGGAGGTGAGTGGAGGCTGGGGTGAGTGGAGGCTGGGGGTGGGGTGGTGACTGGGGGTGGCGTAGAGGCTGGGGTGTGTGTGGATGAATTTGGGCGGAGGCTGGGATGCCAACCGCCTTTTGGGGGCGGGTGGGGACAGGGCCTGAGAGGAAGGCCACCGAGGAGGAATGACTGGCCTGCAGGAGCGCTGGCAACATGCCCACGTGATTTAAACAGCCTCGGCGCCGGGTGGAGGGTGAGGGGGACACTGATGAAGAGTTTTCAGACCTCCCCCCCCCCCCCCCCCGCTGGCTTGTTAGAGAAAACCTTTTAAAAGAAGCCACTGGGGCTTGAAAAAGGCAGACAGAAGAGGGAAGGGGGTTCCCCAGGGTCACACTGGGCAGTCCTGGGCGGTGGGAAGGGCGGCCGTGGGGGAGATCCCTCATCTATGCCCTAAAACCTCAGCCTTCAATGTCCCCACGCTGTCACTACAACTATACCCACCTTGCTCCTCCGTCCTGTGCAAACAGAGGACCGTAAGTCCCCTCGTGGAGGAGAAAAGCTCTAAGTCAAGAACACACATCTGTTTCTAAGCGGGGAATCCACTGTTAAATAAAGAGCAACTAAGAAGCAGGACTCCTGGAATTAAGAATTAGCACACTGTTTCATCCGGTACCGGATTGTTAAATCCCTTTCTGGGAAGATTTTAAAGAAGCAAACTACAGGGCTTTCCTAAGAACGGCCAGGGCGCTGCCCAGAGAGCCCCTCCGCTGGCTGGTCGGAAGCGGGGTGCTCATGCGTGACCTCTCCAGCATTCCTCTGTCATTCCTCTGTCATTCCTCGTAAGGAATCAAAGACGATCTGCTCCAGCCGTTTCACTCGACAGCCCGCCGACACCCGCCTGAGATGCAAACTGCGTAACAAACAGGGACAAGTTACCCGCCGTATGTGCATTCATAAATTACACGGTATATGCAGAATGAGCTACACCCACACCCCACGCTGCCACCTCCACGCAAACCTGCAGGCCGACAGCTGGCTTGTTGCAGATCCCCGGGGGAAGTCATAAAACTCGTGCCAGACAAGAGAGGGTTTACAAGTTGCTTCAAATGTAACCAACCAACGAGGCTGGCGAGGCTGGCGTGGGTTTATCTACCCCCAGCCCTCCAATTTAGAACTAAGCTCTAGGTTTCCCCGCCCCCAGGAGAAAAAGTTCTGGGTCATTTCAAAGGTTGGCTCAGTACCTTATCTCCTTGTGCTTAAAGGAGAGGGTTAAAAATAAAAGCACCGGGACACTTCTCAACCTGAAGGGAGGAGCTTTGTTTATCCGCCCACAGCTCCTGGGCAAACGAGGCCATTGGTACCTAAGCCGGGGGCCACCCAGCTCGGGGACTAGAGCACCAGGCCGGCACTAATAAAGGCACTTGAAAGAGACCGTGTGCCTCCAAGAGGCATCTTCCTCAGTTTACCCAACAGTGCTTTAAGCCACACAATGGGGTGGTCACACCCATTGTGCAGACTCAGCAACTGAGGCTTCAGACGAAATGGCTCCTACAAGGGTTCCGACACGGCTCAAGGCCCCAGCTCCAGGACGTCCTAGAACTTTCTCCTCCAACACAGAGAGAGAGAGGAAGACAGAAAGAATCCCGAGCAGGCTCCACACTGTCCGCACAGAGCCCGGCAAGGGGCTCAATCCCACGAACCGCGAGATCCTGACCTGAGCCGAGACCAGGAGGCAGATGCTCCACCGACTGAGGGACCCGGACGCCCCACAAATGACCGCTGAAGAACCAGATCATCGAGAAAGAAACCCGGTCGCTGTCACATGCTAAGGGCACGGGTGAACCCTGGTACGTCACACCCAATGGAGTAAGCCAGTCATAAAAAGACAAACACCGTCTAATTCCACTTAGGTGAGAGCCTTGAGTCGCCAAATCCACAGAGACCTGAAGGAGTGTGTGGCCGCCAGAGGCCGGGAGGGGAGTAGGGGGTTGGCCTTAGACAGGGCCAGTTTCAACTTCGCACCGAGAAAGAAGTCTGCAGGCCGACAGTGGTCACAGCGGCCCAGGGGGAAGGTCTGCCTCCTGCTAGCAAACGGTAGGCTGAACAAGGGTTAAAACGGTCAACGTACAGTACATATGTTCTGCCACAACAAAAAAAGAAACAAAAAAACCCCACCTATTAAAAAGTAACAACGAAACAAACTTCTCCCCTCAAGCGTGAATCCAAGAAAGAAGGCAGTGATGGGGATTTTCTGTGTCCCCTCCTGGAAGGACAGGGGGCCGGGCCTGAGGGGACACTGGGTGGGGGTCTCAGGCGCTCTTACTGCGGAAACCCGGGGAAGTCCAGGAGCTGGGCTCCCTCCCCAGGGAATGAGCTTTCCTCACCTTCCAATGTGTTCCAGAAGGCAACAAGCACACTCCCCGCGTCCCCGCCCCCGCCCCCGCCCCCGCCCCGCCGCCCAGTCAGCAGGAACATCCTGGGCACAGAGGGAACGCCGCGCCCCACAGACAAAGGGGGCTCACAGCAAAGCCAGTCGGTTTCTAGGGCAGACTCACTAGGAGCTCATAAAAATACCTGAGTCTTAGGTCTGCTAAAAAGTATACGGCAATAAAATGCCCGTGCTTGCTTTACGTATACAAAGGCACACTGCTATGTTCCCAACACAAAATCCATTTGCTTTCCAGAAACACAAATCGGTTGACGGCCAGAGTAGTTTTAAAGGAAAGTGCTTTGGGTATCCAGAGACACAAAGTCAAAGGGAACCGGCACCAGGTCAGGCACGGCCACCCTGCCCCCCCCCCCCGCCCCCCTGCACTGTGCTGATCCCTGCAAAACCCCGGCCGGCTGCATATCCCAGCCCACAGATTCCCTGAGCAGATTCCCTGGAGCAGAACCCAGGCACTCTCCCAGCTTCATCCCACTGACCCACGCAGGCTCAGGAATCGCCAGGGTCCAAAAATGCTCCCTCCGGGGGCTCCAGCCTGTGGTGGAGGGGAGTCTGCCTCCAGGCTGCCTTCCAGGCGTGGGTGGCGGGACCAGGGCCAAAGCAGATGTGCCCTCACCCTGGAAGAGTCTCAACACTTCTGCTTCCAGGTGGGAAGACTGAGGCAGAGCCCCGGCAGGAGCTGGCCACCCGGGGCTACCGCTGAGACATTGCGTGGGGGCCACCGCTCTGCACTCCCCGGGCGGCCACCAGCCCTACAGAAAGGCAGGAGCGTGGAGGACAGCCAGACACACTTTAGTGCCCTTCCAGTCCCCGAAATCGGACACCCTGGCTCATCACGATCCCCCATGGGTCTTGGACAAGCTGCTCATTTCTGACGCCACCTATGGCTTTAGGGTCCCGTGGTTCCTCCAGAAGGAAAAATAAAACTGCTCATTACCCACAGCCTGGAACACCATCGGCTGCCTGGGACTGCACGTAGCCCATGGCCGCATAACGGGCACACACGTACGCGAATGCACATGCACACACACACACACACATGCACTCGTGCAAATGCACACAGGGTGCACGCACCCATGCGCGCTCGTGCAGATAGAGTGCACGCACACACATGCATGCACTCACGCAAATGCACAGAGTGCACACACATGCATGCCCACGTACACACGTGTGCACAGTCGTGTACACGCATGTACACATCCTTGCATGCATGCGTGGACACACACACACACACATACGCCAAGCAAAACTGCGTCAAGCCCCTGGCTCCACAGGGTTGAGGCGTGGAGGAGGAGGGGAGGAGGCAAAACACACAATCCAGGAGAGGAAATGGAAACGAAAGCAAATGGGAATAAATCAGGGAGAAAGTCCGAGAACAAAGAAAGGAGCCCAGCAGCATGCTCTGTTTTTTGTTTTTTGTTTTTTTTAAGAACTAAGAGTGGAGGCTTTCCTAGGAAATTCTAGATCCCAGCAGAAGATTGCATATTAAAGGAAATGCAGAAAATTACAGACTACGTGTGCAACTCCAAATTGCTGGTTTTTAAAGAAACGATTATTAATGAAAAGGGAAAAACACCGTTCATTTGAAGAGAATGCTTTAAAAAAAAAAAAACCCAGTAATAACTGCTGAGCAGGTATGATAAAGTAAAACTCAGGAGGAGGCTTTTTAAACCACACCAAACCTGGAGAGGTGTGGCAGGACCGGAGACAGTCGTGCACAGAGGGCAGCCTTACCCGGGGGGAGCCCTCCAGTCTGCTCTGTGGGGCTGGGGTCAGGGGAGCACGTGCGCCCTTAGACTGTAGGCGGCTCTTCCGGGGGAGGGCAGACTGGCTTTGCAGGAGCTCGTCCCGGATGCCAACCTGGGACGCCCACAATGACCAACTTCCAGTTTAGAAGGAAAAATCTCCCCTGAGCAACAGACCCAGGTCTGCACCTAGCAATCTTTGAGAAATCTGCACGTGTGGGGAAAACTAACCCACGGAAGATGGCCCGGCGGTCTGCACTCCTACCAAACCCACGTGGTGGCACAGTGACAGGAAAATCACCAAGATGCGATCCCTCGTGGACAGTCCCCTGCCTGCGGCCGGTGATGCCCCACTGGTACCTGGCCTCCCAGAAGACCCTGCCCTTCCAACACCCATGACCGTTCCTTCATGCAGTGAAGACCCCTTTCACTTTATTTTACTGGGTCTTAGCTTGAGGTCACAGTCACATGGACCTTGCATTATTAAATGGATCTTATCCAACGTGCATGTTTTTTTTTTTTTTTTAAATGAAACATAGTTGACACACAACAGTACACAGGAAAACCTCGGTTTGCGAGCATAATTCCTCCTGGACACACGCTTGTGATCCAAAGCACTCACCCATCAAAGCGAATTTCAAGAACCATTGGCTCAGTTGCGATCACGTGACATGCAGCGTCACATGCGACTCTTAAGACGTGGCTCGTTTATCAAGTTAAAACTTACTGGACCGTTTGCTGGTCTCGTGGGACACTCACGGAACAAGCTACTCGCAATCCGAGGTTTGGCCGTCCTAGTTTTGGGTGTTACCACACAGCCACTCCACACTCACACACGTTATGAGATGCTCGCGTGTTCACGTAGCTTCCATCCATCCCTCACCCTACAAAGTTATTACAGTATTCCTGACCATATTGCCTATGCTGGACTTTTCACGTACTTTTCATCCCGGTGACTTATTTATTTAAAACTGTAAGCTTGTAGGGGCGCCCGGGTGGCTCAGTCAGTCGGTTAAGCGTCCGACTTCGGCTCAGGTCATGATCTCGTGGTTCACGAGTTCGAGCCCCGCGTCGGGGCTCTGTGCTCACAGCTCGGAGCCTGGGGCCTGCTTCCGATTCTGTGTCTCCCTCTCTCTCTGCCCCTCCCCGGCTTGTGCTCTGTCTCGCTCTCTGTCAAAAATAAACACTACAAAAAATTGTAAGACAAAACTGTAAACTTGTACCTCCTGAGCCCCTTTGTTTATTTTGCCCACCTCCTACCTCCCTCCCCTCTGGCAACTACCAGTTGGTCCTCTGTATTTAGGCGTCTGTTTCTGTTTTGTTTGTTCATTCGTTTTGTTTTTCAGATGCCGCACATGAGTGAAATCATACGGTATCTGTCTTTCTCTGCCTGACTTACTTCACTTACTCCCCAGCTCCATCCATGGGGCCAAGAATGCTGAGATCTGATCCTTCTTTTCTGGCTGAGTGATATTCCTTGTATACGCGTCACATCTTCTCCAGCCTTTCATCTATCGATTCCTTTCATCGTGATGTGGAAAAAGTACCGGGGTGCAGGGACTGGGCGGGGGGGGAACGTGACTAGTTCTTTCCCTGACAGTCTGAGAAGCAGAGAACCGTGGACAAAACGTCCGGGCTCCAGACTGACAATGCTTCCACCCAGCCCTGTGCCTTCAGTTCTCGGGGCTTTGTTACTGGTGCATTTACCACCAGTAAGATGTACCACCTTCCCCGCTTTGCGGGGCACGGTCAGGCGATACTGGGCACAGGCACACCACCGTGCGGCCAGCATCACAGGCCTCTTCATCGTGCAAAACTGACAGTGGCCGGCTCATCTAGCTCTCGGATCAAGGTGGCCACCCTGGCAGGGGCTGACCCCAGCCGCCAATGGAATCCCATTTGAAAACAAATCGATCAAGACGGAAGGGATCAAGCCACCTTTGTGAGCAAAGCTTTCTGAAAACAGCTACACCAAAGACGTGCTCGGCCAGCACCCATGCATTTCCACTCACGGCAACGTCTAAAGGGGGCCAGCTGTCATTCCTTAGCTGGGAGTATCCTCCCAGGACCCGTCAAAGCAACTTTTGTCTTCTACACGGACCCAAGAATGGAGAGGAATGGATGAGGAGCCTCCGGTGGGTACAGCCTCTCCAGAGTCACCGAGCTACCATTTCTGAGTTGGGGTGCTGCCCCCACCTGCACGCTCAGGACATTCAGGGGCGTGGGCCACCCACCCGCTCGCCTCCAGTGGGGGCCGGAGGAGGGGTCTGGTCCTCTGGGAAACGTGGAGTTGGAGATGAAACGAACCTGTACTGGATAGTGAGTTTCTTAGAGAATGCAAACACCAGAATGTAAAAACTCCACGATGAAAAATTAAAGACCGGATGACCATACATACGACGCGGGTATTCGTCGGGACACCGAGAAGGAGCAAAACCAAGGGAATCGAGGGCAGGGCCTCAAGGAGATTCACAGCAGCATGACTCATATGGTCAGAAGGGGGAGGTAACCCAAGGGGACAGAAGAGGGGATAGACAAATGTGAAACACACACTCGGGGGAACGTTAGTCTCAGGAAGTCAGGAAATCAAGACACCTGCTACCGTACGGGTGAACCTTGAGGACGCGATGCTCAGTGAAATAAGCCAGCACGAAAGGACAGATCCTGTATGATTTCACGTCCATGAAATAGACAGCAGTCAGATTCGCAGAGACACAAAGCAGCATGGCGGCAGCCGGGGGCCGGGGGAGGGGAGGGGAGGGAGGGGAGGGGAGGGGAGAGGAGGGGCGTCCTCGTTTAATGGACTCAGCTGGTTAGAAGGAAGAGTTCCTCAGGCGGAAGGCGGTGATGACGGCCCGACAATGTGAACGTACCCGACCCCACCGCACTGTTCGACGTTAACTGTCCAAGTGCCCAAAAATGGTGTTGAGTGGTTGATTTTACGCTGCGTATAATTTGCTGCAACTGAAAAATTTTAAGGTATTTATTTATTTATTCTCTTAACCAAGACGAGTTATTAAGGGTCTTCTGTGTGCCTGGGCATTTGGGATACCACGGGGAACCTGGTACAAGGTCCTGGAAACTGGGGGCTCCCATCCCCCCGCCAGGTTAATGAACCAGTTCGCCTGCTGACTTACACACCTAGGGCGACCGATCCTCGATTCGGCAGAGGAGCTTCTAAACGACACTGGTGTTCACGGGCAGGGCCTTATGAAGCAAGCGTTGGGTGGCCTGTGTTTCTGTCCTGAGAAAAGTTTCTGGTTTCCACCCTGAGCTCTGTCGTTTTGCCAGCACTTGGCCTCTTCTGATCAATGACAATCCCAGGGGTTCCATCAACATGTCCACACTGACTACTAAGTGAGACATAGGGTGTGGAAGGGGGGGGACGGTCCCGAGGCTGCAGGAGGCCGGTGTGAGCTCAGAGGAGTGACGTCCGTCCTGAAACAGAGCCGGCCTCCCTCCAGACAGCTCCTGTGCACCCTGCCTAGTTCGGGGCGTCGCAGAGGGAGGGGGAAGGTGGTCATCTCCCAGGAACACAGACCGGGAAAGAGGCTGTGACCAAAGAGGCTGGGCTCCTCTCAGACACCAAGGCCGCTTCTAGAAGCCACTTCCAGGGGTGCCTGGGTGGCGCAGTCCATTAAGCGTCCGACTTCGGCTCAGGTCACCAATTCACCGTTCATGAGTTCCAGTCCTACATCAGGCTCAGATTCTGTGTCTCCCTCCCTGTCTGCTTCTCCTCTGCTCATGCTCTCTGTCTCTCAAACATTAGTAAATGTTAAAAAATTTTTTTAAAAAGAAGCACTTCTGAATTCCTGTAACAGCTTGTGTGTGGTCAAGGCTCTTGCGAAAGGCACCCCCAAGTGCTGGTAGAGGAGGCGGCCGCTGCCCACGTCAGCACAGCTGTGTGAGGCAGGGGACAGGTTAGGTGAGGGGGGGAAGATAGAGGGGGGAACAAGATAGAGGGGGGACAAGATAGAGGGGGACAAGATAGGGGGGGACAAGATAGAGGAGGGTACAAGATACAGAGGGGACAAGATAGAGGGGGGACAAGATAGAGGGGGGACAAGATAGAGGGGGACAAGATAGAGGGGGGACAAGATAGAGGAGGGTACAAGATACGGGGGGGACAAGATAGAGGGGGGACAAGATAGAGGAGGGTACAAGATACGGGGGGACAAGATAGAGGGGGGACAAGATAGAGGGGGGACAAGATAGAGGAGGGTACAAGATACGGGGGGACAAGATAGAGGGGGGACAAGATAGAGGGGGGACAAGATAGAGGGAGGGACAAGACAGAGGGGGGATAAGATAGAGGGCGACAAGATAAAGGGGGAACAAGATAGAGGAGGGTACAAGATACGGGGGGACAAGATATAGGGGGGACAAGATAGAGGGGGGACAAGATAGAGGGGGGAGGGGGACAAGATAGAGGGGGGACAAGATACGGGGGGGGACAAGATACAGGGGGGACAAGATAGAGGCGGGACAAGATACAGGTGGGGACAAGATAGAGGGGGGAGGGGGACAAGATAGAGGGGGGACAAGATACGGGGGGGGGGCAAGACAGAGGGGGGTGTCTAAAATTAGCCGGACGCTGAAACAGACATTTACGTGTTATCAACTGTTGGGGAGGGGAAGGGTCCGAAGCACTCCCTGGCTTTTGTCTCGGGTCACCGGAGGAATGGAGGGGACACTTCCCGTGCCTTGAAGGACGGGATGAAGGGCCCCAAGGAAGCCGGAGCCAAGTCTGCTTTTAGAGATGAAGCTCAGGAGGTGCCCAGCACACCCAACACGAGGTCCGCAGGGGCAACTGGTCCGTGGAAAACATCCACCGAAACATCTCCCGACTACGGTGTTTTGGAACCAGAAGTTCTAGCCTGGGGAAACGTAAGCTCTTAACGACTTTTGAACGAGGAGCACGTACAGGCTTGATAGAAGTTACCGCAGCAAACACCAACCTAGCACTTTCAGCAGAGCAAGCGCGGTCCCTGAGGGCTTTGTAAGTATTAGCTCATTTAATCCCCAAGACGAGAACCCCGCGAGGTGGGCAGGTACTGATGCCTCCCCGAGGGGAGGGTGTTTGGGAAGGAATCCAGAGCACACAGGAGGACCACGGGGTTAGAAAGCACACCAGCCCCAAAGAAAGATGCTTCAGACAAACTCAGCATCCTCCCTCTGCTCCCTCAAAACTAATTGATTATGAATGGATATGAATAACAAACGAAATTAATCTCCCGTTTAAGAGATTATCCCAAACGAGCTCCGCTGAGATTTTAAAACACTCGACAGAGCCAGAAGAAACAGCAACTGAGATTTCAAGGGGAAGGTGCCAATTAAGAAAATGACTCCGATTCCTCCAAATGCAAACCCTTATAATTTCATTAGGCAAACCTATAAAGCTGGCACCTTGGACGGCTGGACTGGGCTGACCAGGAGGGAAAGTTTTCCCTGCCACGACCCCACATTAGCACGTCACGGCGGATCCGGCTGTTGTCGGCCTCCAGCCAAGGAGAGGAATTTAAGAAGAAACCACAATGCCCCCAAACCTCTTTAATTTACAGAGCACCGGGGTCCACGGGGCCTAATGCAACACACCACTCTGCCAAAAACAACCTATAGAATTTCTTTCGGATGAGAAAACTAAAATGCCTTGCTAATTGCTTTTCCTCTCCAGCGACCGTCTTGGAATGCAATGCGCGGGCCTGGGTGCACTTCTGTCCCCATCCCCGGGGGTGCAGAGCCCGCCCGTGCTCACGGCTCCTTCCCGGGCGGTGGA
The DNA here is from genome assembly GCF_018350215.1 of Panthera leo. NCBI lineage: Eukaryota > Metazoa > Chordata > Mammalia > Carnivora > Felidae > Panthera > Panthera leo. The sequence goes on from NC_056691.1 coordinate 4,839,595, forward strand.
GGGTGGGGGGGGGGGGTACCCAACGGGTCCATGAGAACCAGCACGCACGAGGATGACAAAACCCCTCTTCGCGGGGGAACCAGGCATGAGCACCCAAACCTCAAAAGGCCTCGCCAGCCGCTTCAAGCTCCCGGACTCCCGAGTCACTGCACCTTCTATCTGGTTCTCCCTCCTGCCCGTGGGTTTGGTCCCTTGGGAAACCTCACTGCTCTCGGAAGAACAGAAATACAGTGCTTTTTCTTCCATTCGTGTTTTGTTTTGGTTTGGTTTTTAAGCTTTAGGAGTCTCATTAGTTTTGACCTGTCGGTTGGGCAGGAAAAGGGCGAACGGGTGCCGCCCGATGTGCTGCAGCCGCCACAGAAGGTCTGCGAGGGAAGGGGCGTGCTGAGGCCCTCCGGCTGGCTCGGTCCAACAACCACAACGCCCTCGCGCCCGTTATTATTACTGCCAATACCTGCACCCAAGACCATGCTGAGGACCTACTAACTTCGCATTTGGGGAGTCTGCACTTAAGAAATAGCTTCAAGGTGGGGCGGGGGGCGGGGTGCCTGGGTGGCTCAGTCGGCTGGGCGTCCAACTCTCGGTTTCGGCTCAGGCCATGATCCCCGAGTAGCGAGATCAAGCCCCCGGGTCGGGCTTTGCATGGAGTGTGGAGCCTGCTCGGGATTCTTTCTCTCCTTCTCCCTCTGTCCCTCTCCCCTGCTCTCGGTCTCTCTCTCTCTCTCTCTCTCCCTCTCTCTCCCTCAAATAAAAAAAAATAAACAAATAGGGGCGCCTGGGTGGCTCAGCTAGTTAAGCGTCCGACTCTTGATCTCAGCTCAGGCCATGATCTCATGGTTCTTGGGTCCAAGCCCTGCATCAGGCTCTGTACTGACAGTGTGGAGCCTGCTTGAGATTCTCTCCCTCTCTCTCTCCCTCTCTCTCTCTGCCCATCCCCCACTCATGTGTGCTCTCTCTAATAAAAAATAGAATAATTTAAAAATAATTTAAAAATAAGATCATTTTGAAAAAAAGAAATAGCTTCAAATACAGAGAGACAATCAAGTTCAAAGAAATCTGAGTTTATATTTAATGCCTAAAACATGTAACATTATTAACAACATGGAATAACAGAAGCAACTTAACATAGAACAGAAAAATGTTTAAAAACACTATTACGCATTCCTTATAAATGATGTTTCTACACACATTTCTGGGACGAAGCAAAGGATCCCATCACTACGGCGCCATCAACCCTGTCACCTGCTCCTTTTAAAAACAGTCAAACTCGGGGAGCCTCCGACTTCAGCTCAGGTCACGATCTCGCGGTCCGTGAGTTCGAGCCCCGCATCGGGTTCTGTGCTGATGGCTCAGAGCCTGGAGCCTGCTTCAGATTCTGTGTCTCCCTCTCTCTCTGCCCCTCCCCCATTCATGCTCTGTCTCTCTGTCTCAAAAATAAATAAACATTAAAAAAAAATTAAAAACCGTCAAACTCAGTGTCCTCCACACAGGCTCTCTTTGAAAGTAGACATTCCAATTTTGCTAAATGCAGAATAGATTGTGGAAATAGGAAGCCAACATAAAAAACAAAAACAAAAACAGGATATGTACATAGTCTCAAAAGTATCTCCCTGAACGATATGACCTCGTCAAGAAAGAAAAAACAGAAATTATACAGCAGAGAAACCTGGCAGACCCCGCCTTAGCCAAGCGGCCAGGCTAACGCCCGCAGCAGAGGGACACGTGGACATCACACGGCTCCGGAAAGAGCTCCGCGACGCTTCTGCTGTCTTCCCCACAAAAACGCACCCTCTGAATCTGAATCCACACGCCCGAAACAAACAAACCCAAGTCAAGGAATGTGCCACACAATGAGCAGTGCTCTTCAAAAGTGTCAAGGTCAAGAAAAACAAGGCAATCCCGAGGAACTGTCACCGGCTGGAAAAGAAGAAGGAAACATACGAATGAAATGAAATGTGGGATCCTGCTGGCGGATCCCGGACTGACAACAGACATCGCGAGAAAACTGGCAAGATTCCAATACGGTCTGAGGTTCAGCTGACGGGATCATGTCACGCCCACGTTAATTTCCTCTCTCTGATACATGCGTTGTTTTGATGGGTGCTGTTCACTCTGGGGAAAGCCGGGTGAAGGGTACAGTTCCCCAAACCCTTCACCCGAAACTATTTCCAAGTAAAAAACAGTGTGTATTTCCAAGTAGAAAACAGCTTGATCTCACAAGCTACAGGGTGTGTATTCCTACCAAGATGCACTTCTAAGTCAAAGCAAAAAGTTTGGATTTGAAAAAATGTGAAGGATAAATATTTCAGGAAAAAAAATGTTTAGTTCCACAAAACGTGCAACAGGTGAAAATTTAGGATCACGTTGGCTCATCAGTTAAAACTATTTTTGAAGCAATATTTAAATGTAACATTTCTTTAATATTCCGTTTCGGATAGTGTATTAAGAGTTTAATAGACTTATTAACATTACATAATAGATATTTAGTTAATGTTGTCTTGAGATTTAAAAAAGCAGAACTACTTATTATGTAATAGGCCAGCAAAGAGTGTATAACATAGTACAGCCTTTTAAAGAAAACATTGACAGTAATTATTAAAACCTAAAAGGAAGACAAAAATCTATCATACGGCAATGTCCAAAGCCCTCAAGTGCACTGGTAACAACGATCCACGCTTGACAAAGACTTTTATTCTTTGGAATGAATCACACTGAAAAGATTCAGCCTCTTCTCTCTCTACAAAAAGACCCCAGCTCCGCCAGTCAATGAAAACGGCATGGGACCGTGTGCCACACCAGCCGTGAGGATTCACAGAACATTCAACCGCCTTCCAGAGACTCCGTGGACAAGCCGACCGAGGAGAAGGCAGAAATACTAACCGCTGCCCCAGGATCCACCATTAAGTAGAAATAACCTCTACACTGCGCACGGAGCCTACTTTTACAAAATGGTTATTAAGATAGTTAGGGGTGGATAAGACAGATAGTTATTAAGATAGTTAGGAGCCCTGGGTGGCTCAGGGCATGATCTCCTGGCTCGTGAGTTCGAGCCCCGAATCGGGCCCTGTGCTGACAGCTCAGAGCCTGGAGCCTGCTTCCGATTCTGCGTCTCCCTCTCTCCCTGCCCCTCCCCTGCTTGCACTCTGGATCTCTCTCTCTCTCCTTCTCTCTCTCAAAAAATAGACATTTTTTAAAAAGGCTCTTAAAAAATGGTTAAGATAGTCAAGGGGGCTCCTGGGTGGCTCAGTCGGTTAAACATCCAACTCTGGATTTTGGCTCAGGTCACAATCCCAGGGTCTTGGGATGGAGCCCCGAGTTGGGCTGTAGTCCCCGACCTCTGCGGAAATAAGTTACCTGCAAGTGTATGAGCTAAGAACTCGGGCACAAACTAGCCTCCTTTCAGCACATCAGTTCCGCTTGTAGCTTGATAAGTTTTATTTTTCCCACCAACACATTCACAGAAAGTTTAAGCCTGTAATAAAGTTTTCAGTTTTGTTCATACGATGCAATTCTGTCTCCAGGAGTTAGGACGTTTGGGGCTCTAAGCAGACAAATCGTAACCGTAAGTGTCTTTACCTAAGAAGAGGTCTGCAGAGTCCCCCTGGCAAACAGTATGGAGGTTTCTGGATTAAAACACCACAAATGCGCTAAACACCTTTCACAAACACCGTGGTTCTGTCCGCCACATCAGAACATCCAGATCATCTGCATTCCCCTCGTGTAACATCCGACAGCACGGCTGTCTCTCAGAGACGTCATCCTGAAACAGTGACAGTGACCTGCAGGCCGCTGCAGCCTGCATCGACCTCCCACAGGGGCACGAAGGGCACAGAGGGCTGACCCCCCACAGACAACCTGAACCCGCCACAGACAACCTGTGACATCGACCCCCACAGACAACCTGAACCCGCCTCCCACCTCGGTGGCCCCTGGGATCTGTCTCGGCCTCTGGCACCCAGGGGGGAAGAGTCTCATACGTTCGGTGTCCCGCTGGAGGATGTGCAGAGGAGATGCCAAGGGCGGGCTGACCTTGGCCTCTAGAGTGGGCGTCGGGCGAGTCTCCCCCTCACCTGTATCACAGGTCCGTTCACAGAGGCTCTAAGACCTGTCTCACAGAGGGATCCCAGGAAGCCCAGCAGCATCTGGGAGGTGTACAAGGTCGCATCTGGGCTACAACAGGCCCCACTCAGGAAAGAGCCAAGAAAGGAGAAGCCAGTGCTGGCTCGATCCGATCACGGGAATTTGTCTCCTCGGCCACTAACCATCTTGGTGCCTGGGATTCTTCCGTGGTCTTGCCAGGAGTCACTAACTCTGGATGAAAATTAGAAACTCGAAGTCACGAATAAGTGTGCATAGAGGGGCGCCTGGGTGGCTCAGTCGGTCGAGCGTCAGACTTCGGCTCAGGTCATGATCTCACGGTCCGTGAGTTCGAGCCCCACGTCAGGCTCTGTTCTGACAGCTCAGAGCCTGGAGCCTGTTTCGGATTCTGTGTCTCCCTCTCTCTCTGCCCTTCCCCCGCTCATGCTCTGTCTCTCTCTCTCTCTCTCTCTCTGTGTCAAAAATAAACATTAAAAAAAAAAAAAGTGTGCATAGATTTCGAGTCCTTTTCGCTTCTTTTGTTCAGGGGAAGCTGCCATGACACTTCTGTTGGTGAATTCTCTAAGCTCACCAAGCATTCTAGTGAACGTTCCGGTCAGCAACCAGCACCCCCGCCTCACCTCTGCCCCCTCCTCGAAGCCTCAACTGGGCAACCCTTCCTGCAGAGAAGTCCGGAGGGGCCCTGGCCTCCACTGGCCCCCACCCTTCCACCTTTATCTACCCAACCGCCAACATCTGCTGGGGCTCAAATCCAAAAGTCCTCTTGTAAAGGGTCAGAAAATTCTGAAGTGAAGCCATTGTAACCATTAGGCAGCTGGTCCCATCTTGACCATCACCGTCACGGTTTTCCTCGTGGTAACTCAGACCTCAACCAAAGCAGCCAGAGGGATGACGACTCTGTTCAGGGCCCTTCTCGTCAGGTCCTTGACGTCGGGAACATTTTTTTCTTGTAATTAAGAACAGAAACTTAGCAACACTTTCCTAGAACGTCAAACCTTATTATCTAACTAATACCCAACTACGGTTCTCCCAAGAAACAGGCAAGCAGGGGGCGCCTGGGTGGCACAGTCGGTTAAGCATCCGACTTCAGCCAGGTCACGGTCTCGCGGTCCGTGAGTTCGAGCCCCGCGTCAGGCTCTGGGCTGATGGCTCGGAGCCTGGAGCCTGTTTCCGATTCTGTGTCTCCCTCTCTCTTTGCCCCTCCCCCGTTCATGCTCTGTCTCTCTCTGTCCCAAAAATAAATAAAAAAACGTTGAAAAAAAAATTAAAAAAAAAAAAAAAAAAGAAACAGGCAAGCAGTATGGGGACTCTGAGGCTGGCCACCACCATGGCAGGAGGATCCTCTAGGATCTTTAAAGGGGCATCTGGGTGGCTCTGTCAGTAGAGCATAAGACTCTTGATCTCAGGGTCGTGAGTTCAAGCCCCATGTTGGGTGCAGATGTTACTGACTGTATATATATATATATATATATATATATATATATATATATATACACACACAAACACATATATATATATACACATATATGTAAATATATACATATATAATAATTTTTTTAAGATCTTTAAAAAGAACAGACTTCCCAAACACCCAAGTTTTTCCCATCCTCGGGTGGAAAACATTCATTGCCTCTTAGTCTATGGGAACAACTGAAACCATGGGACAGGCGAGGGGCAGAGAGAGGGAGACACAGAATCCAAAGCAGGCTCCAGGCTCTGAGCTGTCAGCACAGAGCCCGGTGCGGGACTGGAACCCACCAACCGTGAGATCATGACCTGAGCCGAAGTCGGAGGCTTAACCGACTCAGCCGTCCAGGTGCCCCTCTCCCATAATTCTTGAGCTATCTCCCTTCCCAGTGGCTCTAAGATTAATTCCCGTGTTTGTTCAAATATCAGCTATCTGCTTGATCACCAGCTGCTCGAGGACGGTCGTTAGTCCCCTTCCGATGCCGCTGTGCTCTTGGGGTTCCCTTGCACCCTGAAGGGCCCCTGGTATGGGGGATTCTTCCAGCAGAATCCATGGCCGCCTCTCCAGCTGCCCTTACACACACACACACACACACACACACCAGTCCCCGGGTTTCCTAGCCCTAAGCTGCAGCCACTACTATCTGAAAATCAAATCAGACTTTTTCAGAAAGAATCCACAACCCAGAAACTAAAGGGAAGAAGATATCTGGAGAGAAGCTACTAGGAAAGAGGTTCCGTGGGGGTTTTAATTAACGTGGCAGAAAAAGGCATCGAGGCCACCACAGGTGGGAAGACGCCGGTCACACCTCCTGCACCAGCACGGAGTCCTCTGTGCTGAGAGAGACGGTGACGGCAGAGCTAGAGCACGGAGAAGCCTGCCCGGGATGGCCGGGCACCTGCTTCCCAGGCTGGCACGGACCCCGCTCGCTGCTGCCTACGAGCTGCAAGACGGCGGGGCCGGGAATCGAGGACGCATGTGACACTCAGAACGTGCCTGGGGACAATTTCAAAAGGTTAGCCTTGGGTCTCTTTAAAAAAAGAATGCGTTGGGGCGCCTGGGTGGCTAGTCATGACTTCAGCTCAGGTCATGATCTCACGGCTCATGGGCTGGAGCCCCGCATCGGGCTCCGTGCTATGGGTGGGGAGCCCACTTCCTATCCTCTGTGTCCGCCTCCCTCTGCCCTCACCCGCTCATGCTCTCTCTCTCTCTCTCTCAAAATAAATAAATACACTTCTAAAAAGTAAAAACCATAAAAAGAGAATCTGTCAAAAAGACAGGCAAGGACAAGCGTTGGTGGCGATGTGGAGAAATGGAACCTTCGCGCATCGCTGGGGAGGGCGTAGCCCAAGACGGCGCAGACACCGTGGAAAAGTCTGGGGGGTCCTCAAGATGTTAAACACGGACGAGCAGACGATCCCGCAGTCCCACTCCTAAGCAGACACCCAGAAGAACTGAAAAGGTACATCCACAAAAGCCCAGTAACACCGTGCGCACAGCCGCGTTATTCACATCAGCCGCAGAGCAGAAGCGAATCGCGTGTTCGCCGATCGATCGATAAAATGTGGTGCTTCCATACGGTGACTGTACTCGGCAACCAGAAGCCAAGGAGGGTGCCCAGGCGACAGGGTCCGCGACAAGCCACGTGGCTAGCAGGTACGCTGCGTGTGACGTGCCGGGAAAGGCACCCTCCCTCCGGGGTCTCCGCCCACCAATCCCACAACCCCCGTCTGACCGTGAGAACATCAGACAAACCCCCAAGCCGCTGCAAACTACACGACTCTACTCCTCAAAGCCGCCGCGGTCCTCAAAAACAAAGCCCGAGGCACCGTGCCAGCCAAGAGAGGGCACGGGACAAGTAAACGCAGTGTGGTGCCCGGAACAGAGAAAGGTCACGAGGTGAGAAGCAAGGGAAAATGGAAACTGCATGGACCTCGGTTGGATCCATAATTCTGAGAAGTGAACTCGGGAGATGTTAGCAATCGTGGAAATGCACGGTCCAGTTTCTGGGAGCTCCCTGCGCTCTGTGCACTTTTCCCGTAAATCTAAAACTGTTCTCCCACCAATTATCTTCCGATAGAGGCGAAGTGCCCTGGGATGACGAGGATGAGCCTCGAACACACGATGCTGAGTGAGAGAAGGCAGGCACGAAAGGCCACCTACGGTATGATTCCCTCTATAGGAAATATCTGAACAGGTAAATCCACCGGGACAGAAAGCAGGTGGCTGGTGGCCAGGGCCGGAGGTGCAGGGTCTCCTTCTGGGGTAATGAAAACGGTCTAAAACGGACTGCGGTGGCCGCACGACTCTGTGAATGTACTGAAACCCAGCAACGTGTGGGCTTTAAAATGCTCAATTTAGGGTATGTGAGTCGCATAAAGCGATTATGATTGTTATGTTTAAAGAGGATCCAATGGGGAGGGGGGGCTGAACCATGTGAAACAGACTTTATATTTTAGAGCTCAGGTTCACAGAAAAAGTGAGCAGAAAGTACAGAGAGAGTTCCACGTGTCCCCCCCACCCCGCACCCCCCTCCACCCGCCCACCCCCTCCCCCTGCCCACCCCCTCCCCTGTCTCCCCCACCCCCGCAGCCCCCACACCCCCTCCACCGTCTCCCCCACCCCCGCATCCCCCTCCACCATCTCCCCCACCCCTGCACCCCCTCTACAGTCTCTCCCACCCCCGCACCCCCTCACCCCCGCACCCCCTCTACCGTCTCCCCCTACCCCCGCACCCCCTCCAGCACCCCCTCCACCGTCTCCCCCACCCCCTCCACCGTCTCCCCCCCCTTATTACCATCTGACACCGGTGTGCTGCATTTGTACCCTGACGAACCAAATCCATATACAGTTACCCCCCCCCCAAGTCCGTGGTTACAAAGGGCTCACTCTGTTGTAAAGCTCTATGGGTTTTAAGCCAAGCGAGTCTTGTACCTGCCATGACAGCATCAAAGAGAACAGTTTCTCTGCCCTAAAAATCCCTGTGCTCCACCTGTTCACCCCTTCCCCCCAACCCCTGGCACCACTGATCTTTTTCTGGCACCAGTGTTTCCAGACCGGCTCCTTCCACTTCAATCACTGTTTACCTACCAAAGCAGCAATTTCGTACCACTCATTCCACCTAAGAGCATTGCCTGCCTTCAAGATTATACCAAGCGAGACCTATGCATCTGGACGTGCGTATATACATCTACACACACACACCTGCTTATGAGGCGAGGCCCGGGGTATGTGGGTGGCCCGGCCGCTTAAAGGTCTGACTCTTGATTTCGGCTCAGGTCACGATCTCACGGCTCGTGGGCTCAAACCCCAAGTTGGGTCCTGCACTGACAGCTCAGAGCCTGAGGCGGGGCTCAATCTCACAATCGTGGGATCATGACCTGAGCCAGAATCAAGAGTCAGACGTTTAACTGACGGAGCCTCAGGAGAAGACAAGCGTGTGAAAGTGGGACCACCTGAAATTGCCATTTTTGTAGGCTGAAAATAGCCAATGACAGGCAATGTCATATGGGGGGGGGGGGCTCTCATATCTTGTCTAAACAGGCACTGGTGACAGAACGTCCTGAACGAGTCTGTGAATACCCTAAAACCAGTGAACTCTACACTCTCAAGGGGAGACTGTTATGGTTTGTGACTGTATTGCAGTAATTGTGGTGTTAAAACAAAAGAGGCAGGAAGCACGTGCAAATGGCCTGTGCACTTAGTCTGTGATGGCACCTGACGGGCTCACTCCTATGTAGCAAAAACCACTTTCATCCAGAAGGTGGAAACGGAGAAAACAACCAAGGCAGAATCAGCAACCGGCCCCCTCCGGTCCTAGTCAGACCTATGACAGACATCGGTCACGGTCCCCTGACCTTCCCTCGTCACCCAGCCCATGGCGACATCTCTCCAAAGTCCGTGTTCCGTGCTGACCTCGTCTTCCAGGCCACTTTTCCACACAATCACACGGCCTAAGATTTTACACATTCTTTGACAAACGGAGCCTAGCTTCCCGAAGACACTGGCAATCTCTAAGGGCAAATACGTGGCACGAAGGAACTTCTCTGCCCTTCAAACAAGCACTCAGTCAGGGTTTGTTATCACTACTGATGATACGCAGGGTTTTTATACAAGATCCCTCGCTTAACCAGCTGACTTCTCAGGCAACCAGAAGGCCTCGGCCCAACTGTACGACACGCTGTGCTTTTTCTTTTTTTGACTCTGTTCTTTCTTTAAGTACCAAATTCATCCGGTATAAATTCGTATGAAAGCAAAGGCCAGGTCGTAAAAGTGACGGTTCAGTAGAACTCACAGGTGCCTCAGTGTCTCTGAGAACAGGGCCATCTGAACAAGTAGCCCGTGATTCCTGACCTTCCAAATATTATTCCTCTAGTATTTTCTGCTTCCAGTGTTAACGTTTTTAAAAATCTCAGAGGATCATTTCACGTGTTAACGGCCTCGTTTAATTTTTTTTCTTCTTACCGAGCGCATACCTGGGTCCCTGCAATACCAAAGTCGTCAAGTCTGGGGGGGTGGGGGTGGAGAATGGTTCTTTCTGCCTGCTGGCAATGTAAATTCTCATTTCAGATGCTCCCACAATGTGCTCAGGTCTTCATGCTGCCCAAGGGCGGGGTGGGGCGGTGGGAGGGCTGGACCCAAGCCCCAGATCTCAGATTCCACTCACTCTGGCTTTACTGGAAGGTTCCTCCGCACCCTTTTAAAGCAGGTATCCACCTGCCCTTCCGAGGGAGCTGAACCGGTAGCTCCAACACTTACTGAGCGTCCGTTTTCTCCAAAAAATTTTTTATGTTTAAATATTTACTCTTGAGACAGAGAGAGAGAGAGAGAGAAAGAGCAGAGGAGGGGGCAGAGAATGGGAGAGAGAGAATCCCGAGCGGGCTTCATGCTCACAGCACAGAGCCCAATGCGGGACTCGGTCCCATGAACCATGAGATGATCGCGGGCTGAGATGAGATCAAGAGTCGGACGCCTAACCCGCGAGCCACCCAGGTGCCCCTTTTCAAACATTTTTGCCCAGGCTGGACGGGGCTGCTCTGAGCAGCCAACTCCCGACCCTCCATCTGTCCCTCTGAGGCCACCTGACCCCTGAATGCCTGCAAGTGACAGAGGGACTCCAGCCCCAACAAATCCAGTTCGACAGCCAGTATTAGGAGGACACCGTGTGAAAAGGAAGTTTTGAGAGCTTGCTCTCCTCCTCTTTTGAGTAACTGGGAAGAGGTTGGAAAAGAACCTAATCCCTCGATGAACCACCTAGAAGATCCTACACTGTTATTATTGGGACCGGAAAACTGATAGGCGGCATACTGCTGATGCGAGAACTCTGGAACTGGGGGCGCCTGGGGGCTCTGTCGGTGGGGCGTCCGACTCCGGCTCAGGTCATGATCTCACGGCTCATGAGTTCGAGCCCCACGTGGGGCTCTGTGCTGGCAGCTCGGAGCCCGGAGCCCGCTTCGGATTCTGCGTCTCCCTCTCTCTCTGCCCCTCCCCCGCTCGTGCTCTGCCTCTCTCTGTCTCTCAAAAATACACATTTAAAAAAATAATAATAATAATAAATAAAATAAAATATACAACCAGCTAATCAGCCGGTACCAGCCAGCTACCGGATCTGCCCCGCTGAGGGTGAGTACACCGTGTCCGAGGGGGACACTGGCCTCCCATCCGTATCAAGGGCGACATCACGTGCAGCCAGCCCACAAAGCGTCCCACAGGCCGGCGCTGGGCACACCCCGGTGCTCCTTCTGACCTACAGAGCAGAGCGAGTCAAGAAGCCAACCTCAACACAAAGCAGAACGTCTTTCTTTAACACAGTGCAGGGGGCGGGGAGAGGGGTGTTAAAGTGGACTCCAAATAAATACTTCTAGAAGGTTCGGAGTGGCTCCTCGATCTCGTGTGGCAATCTTTTAACTGGGACGAACACACTCGTTGCATTTTCTTAACCAACCTGTTCCTGGCCAAAGGGAGGCAGAAGCAGGACGCGACGGCCCGCAGCAGCTGGGGACCCCAAGGACACACCGGGCAGAGACCCGTTACGGTCTAGGGTGCCGTGCTGCACCGAAGGAGCCTGGAGCCCCCCATCTCTTCTCCGGCCAAGCTCGACGGGGTGGTGAGGACTGCACCAGTAACAAGATAAACAGCCCGAGTAAAAACTGGGCCAAGGACATCAATACACGTTTCTCCGAAGATGACACCGAAAACAGCCATACACACAGCGAAAGCCGTTGGACATCCTCAGTTCTTGGGGAGTGCAGAGCAAAACCAGCAGGGGGGACCGCTTCCCCCGACGACGACAAAAGCCACTGTCAGCAGGAAGGCCCATACCAACCCAGTACTGCAGGGGACGGGAGCAGCCAGATCCCCCCCCCCCCCCCGCCCACCACGCGGCCGCTGGCGGGGCCCCGAAAACGACACGCACTCCTGGGGCTGTGGGAGGGAAACCACCAGCTTCACCCCTGGCCGCCTCATCCTTACAACCCACTGCGAAGCGGTTTAAATACCGGCAGTCTACTGCACAGCTTACGCAGCTTACGCAGACCTGAAGACTACTCACGGCCCTCCCGTGAGACCACCCCCCACCCCCCCCAGTACGCGAGCCTGGCTGGTGTATCTCAGGAGCTCGGTCTGTAATCTTGATGCTAATGAATTTATTTATTTGTTTATTTATTTATATTTACTTTCAAGTTTATTTATTTATTTTGAGAGAGAGAAAGTGCGTGCGCAAGCGGGGGAGGGACAGAGAGACAGGGAGAGAGAGAATCCCAAGCAGGCTCTGCGATGTCAGCGCAGAGCCCCACGCGGGGCTCGAACTCAGGAAGAACCTCGAGATCGTGACCTGAGCCAAAGTCCGACGCTCAACCGACTGAGCCACCCAGGCGCCCCTGTTCTAATGAATTTAAGTTAAACAGCCACCTACTGGGCAGTGCACCTGCAGAAAAGCACATGCCCCAGGCATCCTGAAATTACATTCCAGAAACATCCAAGACCGGAAAACTTGCCGTGGGCTAATTCAGGACCTCGGAAGGAAAACAGTTATGGAGACCCCAGGCCGAGGACATGAACACAGATCTGAATGAATGCTTTCTTTCTAAAATGTGCACAGAAAGCATCAGAGACAGCACATTCCAGGACCGTGAACACGATCGTCTCCCCGAGCACTCACTGTCCTACGATTTATTCGGGTCGACGGCACTGACCTGAATACTTTAACCCTGACCTGCGATTTTACAACGTGCTTATAAATGTGTTGCTTGTTTGCCGATATCGTCCGCACAAAGGCTCCCGTTTTCTGGACCGCATGCTTGCCCACCTGCTCAGTATCCTTCTGATCCGGGAGAGTCCTGCCCCTGTGGACGCGGGACGGAGGGACACTACTCTGCACGTAGCCCAAGTTGTCAGACGAACTGCCCCACGTGACTCCCGCCAAGAGAGCCGAGACAGCGTCGGGCCGCGTGGGTCCCTTCCTCGCCCCGGAATTTTGCGGGACGCTCTGGTCTCACACATTCCCGCCACGGATCACACTTTGACCCTTGATTTGCACTGATCCCGTCTGGGCCTTCCAGGTGCCCAAATCCAGGAGCCCTGCGGTCAGGCTGGGGCTCCCCAGTCCCTGCAGTGGACAGGGAGAAGCAAGGAAGGAGCTCAATTCAGGAAAGCGACGTCCGCTTCTAACCCCTCAGCACCCAGTGACGTCCACGGCCTTCTCCTAACCCAGGCCCCCCGCGGGAACCACCGCCAGTGGATCTCCAACTGCTGCCCATGTCAGAATCCCCGGGACAGCTTGCTAACACACACTGCTGGGCATCCACTCGAGGGTTCTGACTCAGAAGGACCGGAACTGGCATTTCTAATGCATTCTCACCGAGCTGCTGCGGGGACCACACTGAGATAATCGCGACCATGGGGCCCTGGACCTCCGGAGAAGGACACATTCATTCACAGCACCTAACACCTGTTCATCCCGCAGACGTGAACTCACACAGCGCTCAGGAATGCACTTCCTCAACATCCAGCCTTCTTCCATCCCACGAATGGGGTCCCAGCACCTCCCGGGAGAGCTCCGCCCTCACCCAGTGTGGGCAGGCTCACCAAGCCAGGGCCCCAGAGGCGTTCTTGGCCTCCAGTGTACCTGTGCGTGTGTGCACGCGTGCCTAGCCCGAACACCCACTTTCTCCCAAACTTATGACCTGTCTCTGCACAAGCCCTAATTCCCAATTCCCTCCCCTAATTACTCCCTGACTCAAAACGCACACACCCCAAAGCGTCTCATACGGCCACAACTCTACGGACAAGTAATCCACAGGAACTCAAAGTCGTAATAACCCCGTACTAGGAGCGGCGGTCAGAGGAGACGAGACCGTCTATCCAACCAGGTGGATCCAGAGGCATAACACCATCCTGATCCCACAGGGATGGATGCCTGGACGGAAAAGCCAGCCGCCAACGTTCCTCTTTGCAGGGAACAAGTAACCTGGTTTCCACGACCACTGTCTCATTTCGTCCGCGTCTGACGCGCACATCCGCTTGGCCCTTCAACAGCACGGGTGTGAACTGAGCAGAGCTGTCCATTTCCATGAAAAGCCTTTGATAAAACACAGGACAGTACTGTGAATGCATTTTTCTCTTCTTTATGATTTTCTTAATAACATTTTTCTTTCCCCCGGCTTCCTTTTCCTAAGGATACGGCGTATAGAACGCACAACATACAAAATACGTGTTCGTCCGCTGCAGGTGTTATCGGTAAGGCTTCCGGTCAACGCTATCACCATCAGTCAGAAGTTATACGGGGCGGGGGGGGGGGTTCGTCTGCGCAGGGGGAGCCGGTGCCCCAAGCCCCATGTTGTTCAAGTGTCAGCCGTGCACTTAAGAAAACATCTTGTGTCGGGGCGCCTGGGTGGCTCAGTCAGTTAGCGTCTGACTCCAGCTCAGGTCGTGATCTCGCGGTTCGTGGGATCAAGCCCCGCGTGGGGCTCGGTGCTGACCATGTGGAGCCTGCTTGGGATTCTCTCTTTCCCTCTCTCTCTGCCCCTCCCCCTGCTCTCCTTCCCTGTCTCTCTCTCTCTCTCTCTCTCTCTCTCAAAATTAAAAAAAGCATCTTGTATTTCCGCTTCCAACAGAGGTGGAATATGTAGTGAATTGTCAAATTTCAAGCCATCGCTACTACAAGAGGCAGAAGTCCATCTACCTTGACAAAACACCAAGGGTGTTACGTCTGTGTGAACCTTGCAGACGTTACGCTAAGTGACAAAAAGACTAACACCTACATGAGGTCCCTCGAACGTTAGATTCACAGAGGCAGAAAGGAGAAGGGTGGTGGCCGGGGCTGGGGGCAGGGGATGGTGGGGGGGAGGGTGGTCAGTGCTTAATGGGGACAGAGCTGCAGCGTTGAAAGATAAAGAGTTTGGAGACAGACCGTGGGGATGGCTGTGCCACAGCGTGGCTGTCCCCGGTTCCAATGAACAGCACGCTTACAGATGATAAAAATGGCAAATTTGATGTGTGTTTTACCACAATTTGATGAAAGTACAAAAGAATGCATTTTTTTGAGCCGTGTGTCATGGGAGTGGGTGAAATGCTTCTCTTCAGCCCCGTTTCGCAAGCTGGACTCTGCCCAAGAGAGCAAAGCAATCTTTTTCAGACCACAACTGTTTCATCAACACCCAAACTGTGTCCGAGGCGGGACCAGGGCAGGTCAGAGGTCACGTCCCCCCCAGGAGCCCTCCTGGAGCTCCACGTGGAGGGAAGAAGTCACCCCGAGGCCCTAAGATCTTCACGTCACTCGGAGGCCTCTGCCCTCGGTCGCGTCTGGACACTCGTCCGAATCCCCAACTAGCCACTGGCAGGGACTGGCAGGCTGCCCACGGGAAAAGTCGCCACCCACCCACCCTCCCGCCCGCCGTGGGCAGACCGCAGCTGGGGCAAGGTGCCAGGAGCTGTCTCCCCCCCCCCACCCTCCACCCCCCCAGTCCTAACTCTGCTCCTGACATTCGGGGATTGTCGATCTGGCGCCCATTCACCGCAGGGCCAACTGTATTAACCAGCTGCTCTTAGTTTCTGCATTCTCGAAGCTCTGGCATCTGGAGCAGGCCCCTCCCAGGGCCGGCCAATTCTTAGAGAAGGCAAAGGGCTGGCGGGCATGCCTTTTATGTGCAAACCAGACAGCGCAGAGCCCACATCCCCACCACCTGGCTTCCTCACACGGCAAGCCGCTGTGCCTCCTGCCCCGTGTCACCCCAGGGCCAGGAGCCAGACAAGGGAGCCCCCGTGTCCCAGAGCTCGCCAGACTTATTCCAGCTGGTCATTCCTAAGCTGCTGACCGCACAGCCTTGCCATTCCCGTAAAACCTCAATGAAGGCTCTGACCTCACTCCTCCTCACTCCTACTTCTGCCTCCCCACCAACCTGATGCTTCCCTCGGGGGCCCTGCACGGCCCGCTGTGTCCCCCTCTCTCGGGAAATGTGAAAGAGCCTTCTTTCAAGGTAAGATCCCATGGGCACGATCACTGGCACACCCACGGCGTGAGGTCGTAAGAATGGAAGGTGGGCCACACCCCACCCCAACGTTGGCTGCCTGACGACCCGGGCGGGCGGCGGGGGACAGGCTGGTGGGCCTCCAGCAGGTGCAAGAGCTGAGCCTCAGAAAGCCAGGTCCCGACCTGGGGACGTGACTCTGGGCAAGTCATGGACGTGTCTTTGCCCGGGTTCCTCATCTGTAGAGGGCCGTCCTCACGGACGGCTCCCAAGACTATACGTCTGAAGAGCACAAGGCCGGCCCTGGCCCAAAGCTACTGCTGATGGATGACTGTGGCGTCCAGAGGGCCGTCCAGACTGCCCACACCGCAGTGGACGGCCACCCTCGTCCGCCAGGACCTCGATCACAAGGAGGGACCGGGCGCCACGGATGCCTGCAGCCCCCCATCGCTTGTTAGCAAAGACTGAAACACCCTCGATGTCAACAGCCCGGTTTATTTTGTCACAAAGTCTGAAACGACAAACTGGGGCCTTCACCAACAAATAACACGGCATCTCCGATCCCCTCCGCAGGCGCCCCGGTTCACGCCGTGGGGCAACTCTACACGCTGCAGCTCCGTTGTCGAGGCAGAGACCATGCCTTCCGCCGGTCCACAGATGCAGAAGTGGTGAACCCCCATGCCCACGCCCACACTTCCCCTAACACGGTCCCTGAGTCTAAAGAACCCCCTGATCACACGTCCGGGAAGCAGGTTTCTGTAAAACCACACGTATCAGTCTCCAGCCGTGCTCACCCCTCGCCCCGGCCTTTCTTCTGGGGAGCAACTCTGGGGAGGGGCGACCAGGGGAACCCACTTTGGGAAACAGAGATCAACGTCGCCACGGAAGAGAATCTCAATGACCCCACTAGGCCATGACAGCCTCGAGGATGTCCCCGCCCACCAATGCTCCGCGGTGACGCAGAGGAGACTAGACAGGCTCATAAGGACGTGTGCAAAGGAGAGAGGGGCTCCGTCTGGCGTCGCTGACTTTACACACCGTTAAGGGACTGAACCCCACCTGCAGAGTAAGTGACACCCAAGACACTGAAGAACTGCATCAGAACGCGCATCTGGTCCCTTGGAAACTCTTTCAACTCCGCTCACGGGCCAAGCACGTGCCGACCCCCGATTCAAGAAGGCAAAGACGTGCGCCCTCCCCTCACGGAGTCTCCCCATTTTCAAGAAACCCCCGCACGTCCTCCATTCTAACCAAGTAGGAAAATGGAAACAGAACTCACCAACCCCCACGAGCCTCAGGAGGACGCATGTCCCCACTACTGGCGTCAGGGACGAAGGCCACAGCACTGGGGTCACCGCACGGGCACAGCAGATGCAGGGCACAAGGCCCACGCCTGGCTTCCACACGCCACGGGAGCCACGGTGAGGGAAAAGCCCAGCACGTTTCCCATCATCGTGTCAAATTCCCAGACTTCCCAGAATTCCCAGCAGCAGCTCCCCCCGATGGCGCAGAGACGTCAGCTGGGAGCTGTGAAAACGAAACCCGGATTCACACACCACGACCCGGCCAGTCAGTAAGGATCTCAAGCAGGGAGAGGGAGACGCCAGAACCACGGTGTCGGAAGCCCCCCAGCCAGGCAGAGACCCTTGTGGGAGTCACTAAGCGTCTGTGTGCGACCAAGATCCCGCTGGCGATGAACAAAGGCTTCGTAAGTGAATCCATCGCTCAGGCAAGGTTGCGAATCGCTTAGAGCGAGTCGGGACCCAGGGTGGACCTACTGGCCGCAGGGGCCACACCGGCGAAGCCACCAGTGGTGTCCCTGAGAATATGGCACCAGAAAGATGTGTACTCATAGGTGTGACCGATGACAATGAACTAAGATAAAGAAAGAACTAACTTGCACAATGAAAATTGGGTACAGGCCAGTCATTACCAGGGCACAAACTGGCGAAGTGACTGAATTTCAAGAATTCACAATATTTGCTGGTAAATCTTTGCCCTTCCCTTTTATGTTTTACCTCCTGGTCACCTGATTTAGATACGTATGCATCACAAAAGTCAAAGAAAACAAAAATAGAATGTATAACCCCCAAAAGTAACAGAAGTAAATAAAGCCAGAGGGAAAAATTTATTAGCTAGAAGAAAAAAAGACCAAAACCCAAACAAAGCTATGTGTTACATTTAAAATATAACAGACATTTAGGGGTCTACGTGGCTCAATCTGTTGATTTTTTAAATTTATTTACTTTGAGATGCAGAGAGAGAAAGCACGGGAAGGGCAGAGAGAGGAGAGAGAGAGAGAATCCCAAGCAGGCTCCACACTGTCGGCACAGAGCGTGACATAGGCCTCGATCTCACAACCTCAAGATCATGACCTGAGCGGAAATTAAGAGTCAGACACGTGACCAACTGAGCCACCCAGGAGCCCCGAATTAAAATTTCTTCTTTAAAAAAAAATATATTTTTTTAATGTTTATCCATTTCCTGAGAGAGACAGAATGTGAGGAGGGGAGGGGCAGAGAGAGGAGGAGACACAGAATCCGAAGCAGGCTCCAGGCACGGAGCCATCAGCACAGAGCCCAACGAGGGGCTCGAACCCACGAACTGTGAGATCATGACCTCAGCTGAAGTTGGATGCTTAACTGAGCGAGCCACTCAGGCGCCCCTAGAATTTCTTCTTAAACAACTCTTGAATCACAGAAGAAAAAGAAACTGAGGATTATAGACTACCTGGGAAATAACAGTAAGGAAAACACTTGTGCAACATGTAACACAATCTAAAACGTGTAGCTACCGCTGTGCTCAGGAAGAGACCCTTAAGAACTTGCTAACTAAGGATAAAACTGATCTGAGATTCATCTAGAAAATTACACAAGACTAGCCAAGAACATTCTGGGGGAAATGGGTAAGAGAACAGACTACTGCTAGTAAATGCTAAAATTTATAAAGCTATGGTAACTTAAAAAAAAAATGCTATGGTAACTAAAAGTGGGCCAGCCACTGAATAATCCAAAAATAACGCCAAGCTAACAAGGAATTTTTAATACCATAAAAAAAAAAAAAAGGAAAAAAGAAAAAGTCTGCTGTTCCAGTAATTGAAAGCAATACATTATTCAATAAAAAGGATTTCAGGGCAATTCATGTCTGAGAATAAAGTTGTATCTGAATTCCATGTGAATGAAAGATTCAACCATAAAGATGAATCATAAAAACTCCTCCAAAAAAGGGTAATTTTAAAAATAACCTTAGAATGGCAAAATTCAAGCTACATGCAAGCAAGCTTCATTTGTTCCTATAAAACTTTCTGCATGGAAACAAATGTCGTCAGGCAAAGGCAAAGGACAGCCTGAGGAAAAAAAAAAATAGTTTCACATGATCAGGAATGGGGCTAAATATTCTTCGAAGGCGGGGAGGAAACTGAGGACAATGAACAGAAAATTAGTAGAAAAAGTCAACAGTCATCTCCCAGAAAAAGGAAACACAAATGATGTGGAGACACTTAGCGTCTCGGATAATTTAAAAATTACCAATACACAACGTTAACATGCTGTGTCTATTTTTCAGACTTAACTAAGATTAAAATGCCTGACAATTCCCAGCGTTAGGCAGGGCTTCGGAAAACCTGAAGGGCTCGCCCTCCCTCCCCCCCACCCCCCCTCCCCACCCCCCACCCCCCCACCCCCCACCTCCCCACCCCCCCTCCCCCCCCACCCCCCACCCCTGCTGGAAGTATAAACAGCTGCCTTCTGGAAGGGCGATTCTGTAAGAGCTATAAAAAATTTAAATATAAATACGCCGGAGGGAAAAAAAATTCACTTCTGGGAACCAAATCTATAGAGACACAAGTGCAAAAAAAATAATAATAAATGTATCTGCAGATGTTCCCCGCAGCCCTAGTTTATGTAACAGCTACCCCTTCTGATGAGAAGGAGCCATCCATGACAGACCAGTGAAATAAACATGTACCTGTGTCTCCAAATGACAGACGTCGGCAAAGGTCTAGAGAATGAATGGTACCTGGCACGCACGAATAGGGAAAGATTTATACGGACTATTGTTATTGGAAACAGCAGTTCATTACGTGTGACATAAGCTCACTGTGCATAGAAACACATCGAGAAGACCACAATACGGGTGAAGCTTGAAAACATTAAGCTCAGTGAAAGAAGCCAGATACAAAGGCCACATATTGTAGGATTCTATTTAGATGAAATTTCCAGAAGAGGCAAATCCAGAGAGACAGAAAGTAGATTAGCGTTGCCGGAGGCTGGAGAGGGGGATGGGCGGGAAGCGCTGATGTAAAGGGGTCTCCTTTGGGGGCGATGGGAATGTTCTGGAACCGGACGGAGGCGGTGAGTGTACCAAATGCCCCTGAATTGTGCACTTTAAAAAGGCTGATTTGGGGGCGGCTGGGTGACTCAGCCGACTTGGGCTCAGGTCATGATCTCCCAGTTTGTGGGTTCGAGCCCCGAGAGGCCGTCTGGGCTGACAGCTCAGAGCACGGAGCTGCTTCGGATTCTGCGTCTCCCTCTTGGCTCTGCCCCTCCCCCGCTCGCACTCTGTCTCCCTGTGTGTCTCAAAAGTAAACGTTAAAAAATAAAAATAAAAACAAAAACAAAACAAAATAAAATGGCTGAATTTAGGTCAGGTGAATTTTACCACAATTTTGGAAAGTAAAATGAAGGAGATGGGCAGGCAAGCACGTGTGCCCAGAAAATATTTGGAATGAAGCACAGAGACTGTTGGCCACATTTATCTGAGGATCCAGGACTGGGGGGGGGGGGGGGGGGGGGAGGGGGAGGGGGGGAGGAAGAGGGGCGTCTCATTTTCCCCAAGCCATCAGCATTTGTTACTAGGGTTTTTTGTTTTTGTTTTGTTTTTCTTGACTTTTACCTGGTCAGGTAACACATGCGTTACCCTGATACAAAATCTAAACCTTCCAGAAAGAGCTAAATGATGCTCCGGTGCCGAGAGAGGCCCCTCGGAAGCATCCGCCTGCACAAAAGACAGAAAAATCCTACAGTACTGTTTCGGGAGGGTTTTCACATCGTGATTCTTCGAATAAATACTTGCAGCTGTGAATAGGTGGCTGGGCCCAAGCCAAAGCTTCCTCAACATCATGAGGACCCCCCTCTCCCCCCCACACACACACCCAAACACGTGGCAGGCCCCATTCCCAAGCGGGGAGGGGGGGGGACAATTATAAAGAGCATTTTAAACCTCAACCCGGAGCAGATCAACTTGTACCCACACTTGGTTTTCATTCGTCTTGTTTTGTTTTGTTTTGTTTCGTTTTGTTTTGTGTCAGCTTGACTTCTCGACCCCCTGGTCTAAAATGAGTCAGTCAAGTAGAAGAAGCTGGGTTATCTTGTTTCTTTTTTTTTAATTATTATTATTTTACAGAGAGAGAGAGAGAGAGAGAGAGAGAGAGAGAGAGAAGGGCTCCAAGTTTAGAGTAGCCACACAGAACAACAGCGGCAAAAGGTAAGTGAATTTTATTTGAACTCTGGAAACCCTCCACTCGGGACAGGGAGTGGGGCCGGGCTCTGCCTCGTGAAACCACCGGCTGGCGGTCCTTTTTCCCAAATAAAATGGCAAGGACACACTGCATTTCGCAAGCAGTGAAAGGAATGGAGTGTAGGTCAAAGCCATCATCCGAATCTTAGCGATGAAAGAATTACCCGCTTGGGGCGCCTGGGGGCTCAGTCGGTTAAGTGTCGGCTCTTGATTCCAGCTCAGGTCACGATCTCACGTTCGAGGGTTTGAGCCCCACATCGGGCTCTGCGGTGACAAGTGCGGAGCTTGCTTGGGATCCTCTCTCTCTCTTAAAATAAATAAACATTAAAAAAAAGAAAAAGAATCCCGTGCTTACATTCCTGACGCAATCCGGCTACACTGGGATTATGCGTCTCCTTGTGGCATCTGCTCCTTCACAGCCGCCTGGCGCCCAGCTGGAAGGCCCAGCGGCCACTGGGGTGCACGCGGACACCCCTGCATGTAACCCTCCTCTCTGCGTGGCCCCAGGCGCTCCCCACCCTCCAGCCCCCAAGGAGCCGACCCTGGTGAGCTGGTAGCCGTGCGCACTCGCGTTCTGCCCAGGGTCCCCCAAAATCTAGAGGGGGCCTCCCCCCGTTGACAGACCGCGAGCCAGCTTTGTAATCAGGGCCTCTTTCCGCCGGGGACTCCCTGCTGCCTTGTGCTTGGGAACAGGACAGAGGGAGGAACAGAGAAGTGCCCCTCGGAGAGCTCCTTCCCTCACCCGCCCTCCCGGGACCCTGAGAGCAGGCACCCTGGAGCTGGGCCAGGGCCCCTGGCCCCTTTCCTCTCCTTCTGGCGCCTTCTGTGGCTCCCCCAGGGGGCCAGACTTCAAGGAGTCCGATGCCTCCGGCTTCAAAGGCTTCCAGGCCCAGATAAATCACAGGCGCTGATAGCCGAGCGGTCCCAGCGCCCAGGATGTTTGCTTCCAGCGGGTTTGTTTCTGCTGTTACCGGGGCTCCCCCAGGGACACAAAGGGCCGGGCGCCTGGCACTTCGAGGGCTCACCGCGGAAGGGGGCGTGCGCAGATGCCTCTCTCTGCTCTGGGAGCCCCCCCTCGAGAGCCAGGCAAGCAGCGGGAGGAAGGTGGGGGGGACAAGCACAGAGGGTGGCCACAGCACTGTGGGGGGGGGCGGGGAAGCACGTGACATGGTGCTCTTCCGGAGAGCGGGCGTGTCCTCTGTGCCAAGTGGCTGGCCCCCGTCTGGCCACGGACACCCAGAGGCTCCCTGACGGCAGGCGCTGTCGTGTGGGTGCCCCAACTCCTGACCCCAATACCGACCAGTCCTGGGGTCCCACGGCTCACAGATAGAAGGGGTGTCTGTTAGCAGTGTATGAGTCAGCTTGGGCTGCAGTAACAAATAGCCCCAGCTGGAGAGCTTATTCGATAGACATTTACTGCCTCAAGTCCCAGGGGCTGGCAGGGCTGGGTTTTCTCTTCCGATTTTCCCTGTGTCTTCTCTTCCTATTACCTTCCCTCCGGGTGTCTGTCTCTGAGCCCTAGTTTCCCCTTTTTATAAGGACACCAGTCATACTGGATTAGGACCCACCGTAATGACCTCGTTTTCACATGATCACACCTGCAAAAACCCTCTCTCCAAATAACGTCACATTCTCGAGTCTGGGGGTTGGGATTCTAATGCACCTCTTCGTGGGGGAAACGTAATTCATCCGGTAACAGCACAGTATTCTCTTTGTGAAAAATCTTTGAGAGGAACAACCCTCCAGCCTACAGCTAGAAGAATTTTAAACTAGGTTTTGAAAGACGGCTCCAATTGTATTTCCATCTCAGCATCCTTTCCGATTTCCCATTTTCTGCTTTGGTTTCAAAATATCAAGAAAACTCCGGTTCCTGTGGCCATTTTACACAAGGTTCCAGTATTTCAGCGGCTCTGGGGATTCTGGGATTAAAGGGAGCAGGCCGCCCTGGAGGTCCCAGAACAGGCCCACCTGGACGCAGCCCCCAATGGAGGGCTTGGGGGACAGCTTTTATTTTTAAATGTTTATTTATTTTGAGATTGGAAGAGAGAGAGAAAGCAAGCTGAGGGACAGAGAGAGAGAGAAAGAGATGGAGGGAGAGAATCCCAAGGAGGACCCGTGCCGTCAGCACAGAGCCCGACATGGGGCTCGAACCCACAAACTGTGAGATCATGACCTGAGCCGAAATCAAGAGTCAGATGCTCAACTGACTGAGCCACCCAGGCGCCCCTTGGGGGACAGCTTTAAAAATGATAAATGTTGGGGCGCTTGGGTGTCTCAGTGGGTTGAGCATCCGACTCTTGATTTCAGCTCAGGTCACGATCTCGAGGTTCACGGGATCGAGCCCCGCGTCGGGTCCAGAGCCTGAAGGCTGCTTCGGATTCTGTCTCTTTCTCTCTCTCCAGCTTGTGCTCTCTCTCTCTCTCTCTCAAAATAAATAAACTTAAAAAATGATTTAGAAAATGGTGAACGTTTAGAATGGGATGTGGACTGGACATCTGTGAAGCCAAGAGATGCCCGTGTGGAGAGTCTAAAAACCCAGGGAACGAGCGGACGTGGGGTTCGTACATCTCTGTCTGCCCTTCCCTGCTCGTTCCTTCCCTCTTTCTCCCTCTCTCTCTCTCAAAATAAATAAATGAACTTAAAAAAAAAGACACGTCGGTATTCCCAACGTTTCGCCGTTAGAAATGGGGCAGCAGTGAACAGCCTGCCTCCCAGGCACGCATGTATTTTTGGGGGGCAAGCCACAGAACCTGTGTGTTTTGAATATTAACAGTCAGTGTGAACCGCCCTCAAAGTGGCCACTGACACAGCACGGTGCCACACTGCCCACGTCACCGCTGGCACAGTCCTCGTGACCCACCCCAGGCTTAAGCCAGGATGACACCGGGGTCACCGTCCTCTAAGGTGCACTGTGTTCCATCCTAAGGAGACCAAAGCCAAATGCCTTCCCTAAGTGTCGGGCCTTGTGCTAGTTCCGTTCCACACACAGCCTGCTGCCTGCTCCCTTTTCACCACAGCATTTATTTTCTCATCAATCTCATGAGTTACGTGGTCTGGATACAAACCCCCTCATCTGTCCTGTACATTTTTTGTTTTTTGTTTTTTTTTTAATTTTTTTTAACGTTTATTTATTTTTGAGACAGAGAGAGACAGAGCATGAACAGGGGAGGGGCAGAGAGAGAGGGAGACACAAAATCTGAAACGGGCTCCAGGCTCTGAGCCATCAGCACAGAGCCCGACTCGGGGCTTGAACTCACGGACCGTGAGATCGTGACCTGAGCCGAAGTCGGAAGCTTAACCAGCCAAGCCACCCAGGCGTCCCTTAAGTTTATTTATTGTTTTGAGAGAGAGAGAGACAGAGTGAGTGGGGGAGGGGCAGAGAGAGAGGGAAAAAGAGAATCCCCAGCAGGCTCCATGCTCGAACAGGAGCCATGCCAAGCAGGCTCGGTGGGGCTCGAACTCACGAACCGCGAGACCGTGACCTGAGCCGAAACCAAGAGTCAGACGCGTAACCGACTGAGCCCCCCCAGGCGCCCCTGCCCTGTTTGTTGTAAACGTGTTCTCTCCATCCCGCAGTCTGGATTTTAGAGCGGACGTCAAATCCTCTGCAGCAGGAAACCCAAGACTTGAGTCTTTTTCTGCAATGTTGCTGAAAAAAATGGGGAGGGGCCAGTACAGCCCTGAAAGCTATAACGCCCCCCTCCTCCCTGTCTTTCTACACCTTGATAACCTCTGCCTGATGAGGCAGGTCCTCTGAGACGGGCGAAGAAATGCCCGCCGCACGGACTCCCCCCAGAGGTGCCAAGGAGCACCGATCCAAAAGACACCCGGAACGAAGGATCAGACCGACTCGATGGGGCCTTCCTGGGGCCCCCCGCACACCTCTGCCCCAGGACCCAAATCTGCGGGGCCCCTCTCCACAGAGTGCCCACAGCCTGGGAACCACGGAACAGCACCTAGACCTGCTGGAATTCAGAGCCACAGCCCCCCCCCCCCCCCGGACCCGGGAACCCCAGGAACCCCGGGTCGGGCCGAAGGCCACTCTGGATGGTGAACAGCAAAGTTAACCGGCACCGGGACCCGGCTATGAACACAGCAAGCGTCAAAGGCCATTTTCCAGGGAGCCGGGAAAACAGGGCAGGGCCCGGGTCTCAGATAACGCTTGCCTGTGATAACAGTATTGAGACTATGTGGGAAACAGTTCTTACCATTCATGCCGAAGTATTTACAGGTAACAAAATTAAGGCTGTCCGGGACCCATTAAGAGGGCTAGGGGAAATGAAACAAAATTAACAGAACGTGTGACTGTTGAGGCTGCATGAAAAATACATAGGCGTTCTCTGTGGTAGTCTAATTGCACGGATGTTTGAAGTTTTCTAGAATTAAAAAGGTGAAGGAAGGGGCGCCTGGGTGGCTCAGTCGGTGAAGCGTCCGACTTCGGCTCAGGTCATGATCTCGCGGTCCATGGGTTCAAGCCCCGTGTTGGGCTCTGTGTTGATAGCTCAGAGCCTGGAGCCTGCTTGGGATTCTGGGTCTCCCCCTCTCTCTCTGCCCCTTCCCTGCTCGCACTCGCTGTCTCTGTCTCAAAAATAAATAAACTTAAAAAAAAAAAAAAAACTGAGGGAAAACACGTTAGAAGTGCTGGCAATCCAGAAACAAGACTAAGACTTGGCGACTTTCAATCTAGTCGAAGAAACGGGGTCAAAAACATGTGAGTCCCACCCCTCCCCAGCCCTGTGTGAGGTCTGACACCATTTCCAACAAAACACAACCGATCGTGTCTTTCTTCTAAGAGACACTGGCTGCCGTCTCACGTGTGTATCACTGGACCCGTTCAGTTCTCTATTTGTAAACTGTTTCAAAATTTCCAGAAATGTTGCGAGATTCACGCACAAAGCTCCCCCCCCCCACCCCACGCTCGTGACCAGATCCATTTCACCCAAGTGTCCATTATCCTCTGCACACACCGTGTTTTTATTCCAATTGTGGACACCACGTCCTTTATCCCGGAACACACAGCATACGCTTCCTGAAAGCCCGCACGTTCTCTTCCATAACCTTCATACAATGAACAAACTCAGGAAAGTGAACTTTGACAACGCTTTTGAATAACTTACCCCACATTCCAACGACAGCCACGTCGGCGTGTTTTTGCTGTAGCACGGACCCGTGTGGACTCACTCTGCATTCACTGTCCTTTCCTGGAGTCTCCTTCAAGCTGGACCCGTCCCGCAGCCGTTTTCGTCCTTCACGACACTGACCGTTTCTACGCAAAGCCAAGTCTTTCATAAAGTGCCCCTCCAGCTGGGCTTGCTGGTTTGCATCACCATCACACTCAGCTTTTGCAACCCCAAGCTCAGATGCAACCCCAGGGATGCCCTTCGCAGAAGGGTGATGTCTCTCTGCCCACCCTGGTGGCGTGAGCCTTGATCACCCAGTCGGGGTGACATCCCATGTCTCCGGTCTTGTCACTAACTGTCCCCTTGCAAGTGAGGGCTCTGGGGGGAAATAATTTTTCCCACCAACATTTCCTGCTCCCCACGAAGCATGGCTTCTTTTCTAAAACATTTTCTTAAATGTTCATTTATTTTATGGGAGGAGGAGGGGCAGAGAGAGAGGGAGACACAGAACCCGAAGCGGGCTCCAGGCTCCGAGCTGTCAGCACAGAGCCCGACGCGGGGCTCGAACCCACGAACCGCGAGATCGTGACCTGAGCCTGAGTCGGACGCTTAACGGCCTGAGCCACCCAGGCGCCCCACGCATGGCCTCTTTTAATTAGATTCAGCACTCATCTCTACAGTTCCTGTGGCCAAGAGTGATTCTTCCTACTCACCGCACACGTATGAGTTGGCGTTTTGCTGTAAGGAAGTGCCCTCTCTTCCCCATCCCTTCCACTTATTTATGTAACACAGTGGGTTAAATAGTGTCCCCAAAATTCATATCCTCCTAGAACTTCAAATGTGACCCTATCGAGAAGCAGTCTTTGCAGAAGTAACGAGTGCAGGATCCCGAGACAAAATCATCCTGGATTTAAAGCAGGCCTAAACCCAACGACAGGTGTCCTCACAGGAAGACGAAGGGACACACACAGTCACAAAGGAAAGGCGGCCACGTGAAAGTGGAAAAAAGAGCAAGCTGATGCGGCCACGAGACAAGGGACCCCGGGAGCCACCGGGAGCTAGAAGAGACAAAACAGGATCCTCCTTCAGAGACTCCGGAGGGAGGCCGGGCTGCTGACCTTGACCTCTTCATTTTCTATGGACATCTCCATCTTTTTTTTTTTTTTTTTTTTTTTTTAACATTTATTTATTTTTGAGACCAAGAGAGACAGAGCATGAACGGGGGAGGGTCAGAGAGAGGGAGACACAGAATCCGAAACAGGCTCCAGGCTCTGAGCTGTCAGCACAGAGCCCGACGTGGGGCTCAAACTCACGGACCGCGAGATCGTGACCCGAGCCGAAGTCGGCCGCTTAACCGACTGAGCCACCCAGGCGCCCCACATCTCCATCTTCTAAGTCACCTTGTTTGTGCTCCTCTGTCAGGAGGCCCCGGGGCCCTAACACTCGTATTCAGTTGCTTATTTACTTATCTTCAGCGTTGAGTCACAGATTGCTATTTTGTTCCATGGAACATCCACCTTCGTCTGAGGCTTAACTTTGTCCCAGATATGACCACCTGTACTCCTTCAAGTTGTCACCTGCATGTTTGGTATGTCCCCATTATGTCTGATTGCTTACTTTGTATCGCGAGAACTCGCTCCACGCTCCCGGCTTATCTTGTATTTCTCCCCATCCCGGCCCCACTGGAATCAGTCATTTCTCTAAAGTATTCCTAGTTCCTTCAATGTGCAACAGAATCTAGCAACCAAGACCCGCAAAAGGAGAGTGCTCATTGCTAATGAGGTGCCAGGACATAACTGTTACCTATAGGAAAATACATGTTTTACTAGTTGGGATTTCATAATCTTAACACTCACTATTTTGTGTGTGTGTCGTGGGGGAGGGTTGTTGTGTCTGTGAATACACGAAATCGTGACTTATACCAGTTTCTCCAATTCCAATCCAACCCCTCTGGGTTCTTCCTTGTCTCCCTCCCTCCCTCCCTCCCTTCCTTATTTGCCTGCCCCTCCTTCCACAGTAGGAACCTTGCCTACAACATTATCAACACACTTCGTACAAGGATGTCTGATTTCATACGCAGTTCACAGTTTTAGATTAGATCTCACTGTGAAAAATGAACCTAAGAATGCAAGATTTGTTGCCATTTGTTTTGTCTGTTTTTAATCTACACGGAGGATACATAGAGTACTGGGACCACAGTCACCTGATCTAGGTCTCCTGGCTCCTTATTAGCGTAGTTACGTTATTCATTTGCAATATACTTGGGTTTCTTTACTTGGTTACATTCAGTTTTAGTTTCCTGCCATCTTTAGTGATTCAGTTTTATTTCTTGAGCATTAGTACATTAACATGCTCCAAAGTCAAAACTACACAAAAATATATGGGAATAAACTAGGAAGAGAAAGAAACTACCGTGGGGGCTTCTGGGCGGCTCAGTCAGTTGAGCATCAGACTCTTGGTTTTGGTTCAGGTCATGCTGAAAATACATGAAAATCCTAATATCATACTGAATAGTGAAAAACAGAAAACTTTTGCTCTAGGATCAGGAACAAAACAAGAGTGTCTGATTTCACCACTTCTATTAAACACAGTATTGGAAGTTCTAGATCAAGCAATTAAGCAAAAACAAAAAAAAAGAAATAAAAGGCATCCAAAATCGGAAAGAAGTAAACTTATCTCTGTTCACAAATGGCATGACTTTGCATACAGATCCAGAAAAATTCTACTTGAGCAACTAAATGAATTCAGCAAACTCACAGGACACAAAATTAACAGGTGAAAATCGGTTGCATTTCTACACAGTAACTAAGAACAATCTTTAAAGGAAATTAAGAAAATATTTCCATGCACCACAGCACCAAAAAGAATAAAATACTTGGAAACATACCTAACCAAGTGGGTCAAAGAGTTGTACACTGAGGGGCACCTGGCTGGCTCAGTCAGTGGAGCGTGGGATTCTTCATCTTGGGGTTGTGAGTTTGAGCCCCACGTTGGGTACAGAAACTACTTAAAAATAAATTCTTTAAAAAAAAAAAGACTTGTTCACTGAAAACTACAAAACATTACTGAGAGAAATTAAAGAAGATCTAAATAAATGGAAAGACATCCCTTGTTTGTGGATTCAAAGACTTGTCAAGATGTCCAGGGTGCCCCAGGGTGCCCAGGGTGGCTCAGTTCGTTGGCCATCTGACTCTTGGTTTTGGCTCAGGTCACGATCTCAGGGTCTTTGGATCGAACCCCATGTCGAGCTCCTCACTGGCGGTGCAGAGCCTGCTTGGGATTCTCTCTCCCTCTTTCTCTGTCCCTCCCCCACTCATGCACGCCCTCTCCCTTTCTCTCTCTCTCTCTGTCTCAACAACTAAAAAAAATTATGGAATTTTAAAAAAATTGTTCAGCCTTAAAAAGACATGAGGTACTGAAACATGATGCTACAATGTGAATGAACTTTGAAAGCCCTACGCAAAGTGAAAGAAACCCGTTACAAAAAGACAAAGACCGTATAATCCATTTATTTGAGGTCCCTACAGTAGTGACCTTCAGAGAGACAGAAAGTGTAACGGTGGGCGCAGGGGGCTGGAAGAAGGGGGAGTCAGGAGCCAGTGTTTAACGGGGACCGTTTCAGTTTGGGGAGAGGAAAAGTTCTGGAGATGGACAGTGGGGATGGGGACACAACAGCGTGAATGTGCTTCCTGCCACCAAACTACACCATTACGAGTGGTTAAAAGGCTCTACTTTGTGCTTATTTTATATTAATTAAAAAAAAAAAAAAAAATCTCATGGCCGCCTGGGTGGCTCAATGTCCAACTTCGGCTTAGGTGGTGATCTCGCGGTTCAGGAGTTCAAGCCCCGCGTCGGGCTCTGTGCTGACAGCTTGGAGCCTGGGTCCTTTTTGGTTGGTTGTTTGTTTGTTTGTTTGTTTGTAAAACCAAGCAGATGTACAACTAGCCAGAGCCTGTACCCCGCACGCTCGTTACACAGAGCACCCCCCCACTTGTCACCGGCTCCTCCTGCAGACTTATCACGCTCAATTTTTCACGGTTGCACACTGCTCTGGAGTCGTATCCAATGTTACACCCAGACTATGGGTGTAACCAGATATGGTGACTGGGGGTCATTTCACTATGTAGAAGAAAACCCCCCATTTCCAACACACAGCATCCCGTGGGAGGGCTACTGGGTCGATTCCGCACCACGTGTGACGCGGGGGCTGCGCCCGAAAGCTTTCTCCAGCCTGCAGCCCCCTCTCCGTCCCCACGCCCCTCAGGCCACCCATCCGTGGGCTGCTCACTTTCCAGATGGAGCTCGAGCGTCCACACCGAACTCCTCCTTGCCGTACCCCAAATCCCACTCATTCTCCTGTCCGATCGATGCCCGTGGTCTGCCCGGAGCCAAAATGCTGAGTGCAACCCTCCTCCAGACCCCTAAGGGACGACTGGACTTTTCTTCTGCCTCAGTTTGCCCCCAGGAAGCTCCTTACCCAGAGAAAAGGACCAGAGAAAGACCCTTTCCTGGAAGTTCCCCAAAGACTCCAACACCAAGCACACCTCGAGTTTTTTTCCTTAAGTTTATTTATTTTTGAGAGAGAAAGCGAGCATGCTAGAACAGGGGAGAGGCAGAGAGAGAGAGAGAGAGAGAGAGAGAGAGAGAGAGGGAGAGAGAGAGAAAGAGACAGAATCCGAAGCAGGCTCCAGGCTCCGAGCTGTCAGCACAGAGCCCGACGCGGGGCTCGAACTCAGGAACCGGGAGATCATGACCTGAGCGGAAGTCGGACGCTTCACCGACTGAGCCACCCAGGCGCCCCAACCCCTCGAGTTTTCACGCACCTCCTTTCTTGGGTACAAACACGACCCCCTCAACCCCCCCAGCGGCTGCCAAATTACCCCTAAGACCCGGCTGCAGCATCCCACCCCTTGCCCCACTCACCCCCCCCCAACGTCCTGAACACGTCTGTGAGCGGAGACCCTCACGCTTGACCCCGTGTGATTTCCCCTGCTGCGTGGACGGCACTCTGGCTGCTCCCTCCTCCGGCCCCCTCGTCCTCCGGCCCCCTCCCTCCTCCGGCCCCCCAGGGCTGCCGTGGGATCTGGGGTAAGAGAGACCTCCGCCAGGGCTGCCCGCCTTTGGGGGTGACCACACGTCTTCTGCTCCCTTCGGGGGTCCCTTTGCCAAATCTCGCCGATTCTGTCAGTCTGGACTCTGAGTCTCCCCCACTCCCTCGTCCTGCCCCTACAAGTGGCCCTCCCTGCGGGAGACGGCTTCTGCACCTCCCAGTGTGCCAGGCATGGTGCAGGGGGCGGGGACTACCGGGTAGGCGGGAAGGCGTCCTCGGCCCTTCCCCTGTGCGCAGGGGAATCTGCACCGTGCACGCTCGCTCCTCAGGGGACAAGCGTTTCTCTTCTCCTCTTCGAGATCTCCCACTGCAAGATCGATCCCACACTCGGCCTGATTGAACAGTCGTCGCCGCCCCCGTCCTCTGTGCTCTTCGTGGCACGGAAACTGCGACGCCACCCCTCCCCAACACACACACACACACACACACACACACACACACACACACACACACGCGCTCACGTAATTCTGTCTAGCCGATGCCCTGGGAGGCTCCCTGCCTTGGTCCTCACCCACCCGCCGGGCGCCCTCGGGGCAGGAGGGCACAGAGCAGGGCCCATCCAGTCCCGGTCTGCCCTTCCGACCCCCCACGGCCAACAGGCAAAATGTAAGCAAACACGGGGGAAGCCCCTCCTGGCTCTGGGCTCTCCCACATGCTCCTGGAGCACGTGACAAACACACAGCCCCTGGACAAAGAGGAGGGACGGGCAGCCCCTCGGGCGGTGGCCGAGACAGCTTCCTGCGGTGATGAAAATGTCCTGTGGGTGCCAGCCCGGGGAAATGCAGCCAGTGCGGTGAGGAACGGAGTCTTTCGCTTCGCTGTAACCGCAACAGCTCCACGGACCCCGTGGACGTACCCCGTGGCTCCTGTCCCGCACAGCTCCCGTCTGTGGTGAGGGTTTCCTATACTGAACCACGCGGTGCCCCACCCAGCCGTCCAGGAGGGCGCGGGGCCGTGGAAACCAGGAGGCTGGGAGCTCTGGAGACTTGGGAAACCCTCCCCCACTCCCCCAGGACTTGAAGAAGCCGCCACATTCTCCCCAGATAACATCTCAAAAGTGACAGAGTACCTCCTGGGGCTTACTCCGACAATTAAAGACACACACACCAGCTCCCACTGGAACCTGAGACTTTCTGGAGGACAAGCCACTTAGCCTAATTAGGCTAAATTTTTCTGTAATTATTTCCTTCCCTTTGGCTTTTGATTTTTTTTTTTGGGGGGGGGGGGGGTTCTTTCCCAGATAGAACTCAAAAAAAAAAAGAGAGAGATTCCCAAAATGGGGCAAACCACACACCAACACAATTCCCTAATTTTGGAAGCTTTCAGAAAATTCCCAGCATTGTTCGACAATTCCTTGGCCACCCCGTTCATAGGATTTTGAAACATCACACCCCAGATATGATTTATGACCATCTTTCCAACCTGGCGAGCTCCCCCACAGAAGCAAATACATACAGACTCTAAAGAGGCCGGTACCGAACCCCCGCTGGTTGTGACCCTAATTAAGCAGCAGGAGCGCCTGTGGCTGCAGGATTTTCACTTGGAAACTCAGGAAGCCCTCCCTACACATCAAACTCCCTGCAGCAAACAGCACAGAACCAAAGCACCCAAAGCGTCACCGCAAAGCGATGTTTTCGACAACCGTCCTTTTGACCCCAATCGTCCTCTCGTGAAATTGCTACTGGCCATGCAAAATCCGGACTTACCCAGCAACGTTCCTCTGTAAAGCAAAGCCCCCCTTTGCTTTGAAAGCTTTCGTGCATGACATTCGTGGAGGTCACCTGGCAGTCACCACAGGGTCCCCCAAGAAGGAAGTATCTTAATGATAGCCTTCTTTACCAGAATGGAGTCACAGCCCTGAAGGAGCCCCCCCCCCCCGCCCCCTGTAGGGCACAGCAGGGCAAACTGGAAGCTTCCCTTTCCCGGCCCTTTGCCACATGGTGACCGCATGGCGGCGGGGCGGGGCGGACACCTTAGGATCTGCTTTCAGGTTCCCAGGGAATGGACCAAATAAACACCAAAAGGCCTCTGACATCAACGAAAGCTTCAGAAGATGGTTATAAACCCTGGGTGGGGAGAACACTCGCAGCGGCCCCGCTCTTTCCCTGGACTCCAACTTGGAATTACAGAATTAGCACCCTCCCAGGGAAACGAGATACAGAGTATACAAATTTCCTGTGCTTCATCAGACTGGCCAGGCTTCTGCAGATCAGGGAAACCAAGCCCTTCACACCCAGCTGCCATTTCAATGATAATAACTTTCCACCTCCTGCCCTCCCCAGGAATGCATTTGAAAGACCAGCCACCTCTCCAGCTGATAACTGACCTCAGAAATCCCCCCCGCAGAGGATTCATCTTCCCTACCTGTCAGAAGGCCTGTGGCCCCACCACATTTCTATCCCACTGATGGCTCCGGAAAAGATTCCAAAGGAAAAAGTCGTGTTAAACCCAGGCTCTGCCAGGCTTAAACGTCTGAGGTTAAACCAAGACTAAACCTTCAACGGGAAGCGAGTAACTCACTGCAAATCACTCCATCAGAGGAGAGTAACATACAAACACCAAGGAAGGCTGTGCTTTGACCGACAACGGGAAAAAGGGTTAACAATAAAGACAGAAAGGTTTTTCACACTGCCTCCTCAATCTGCAAATCACTGTCCCCCAAAACTATCCCAGTAAGCACGTTTTTAAATCCGGGGGGGGGGGTTTGGTTTGTTTTTTGGTTTTTGTTTTTGAACCCAAAACACTAAGCGCAAAATTCTGGTCCGTTTTCTAACTGTGACTTACTTGACTAATTGAAAATTCAGCCTCGTGGACTGGAGCCCCCATGGGCACCCAACGCCATTTCTGGGAACACTTCAGGACAACAGCTTACAGTGGGACGCCCCTCAGGATCGGTGGTGTCACGGGTGTCAGGGTAGCCCAGGTAGCCTTCAGGATTTAGCAGACACCAGGGTTAAACTCACTATTCAATATCGAAACATTTCAAATGTGTGCGTCTTTGCTCAGTATTCAGCCATAATAAGAAAAACATGTTGCCTTACTATACACAGGAAAACTTTTCTTTTTCCAAAGTCTTCTTACTCAAGATGTGTTCACTTGCTTACTTCCAAACGGACTGCGATCATTTATTACGACCATCTCTCCAGGGATCGCATCTCTCCAGGGATCCGAGGCCAGAAATCAACGCTGCACTATCAAAATGGGGGAAAGGAGAGCCCCCAAACTGTCCCTCCCAGTCGATCCTACCTAGGCGGGGTACACAGTCCATCAGGTGTTTGTCTCCTTAGGAAACAGAGCCTTCTAGAAAAACGCAGACGAAGAACTTATAAATCCTCCCACAATAACCTTTCCAAGTTTTTCCATAGTAACATGATTTGTGTATAAAATACACCCAAATTACAAGGATTCCTCTTCATAGCAGAAAGGACTCCAAACACCCAAATCTCCTGTAATCACTAAAGTGTATTCATATTTGGAGTACGAATGCTCATATTTGACTCCCAGAAGGAGAAGGAGAGGGAGGAACAGCTTTCCTACTCCCTCCCTGTACAGAGATTACTAGTTCCCTGGAAGAAGAAAGTTACCTCCACACAGGGTTCAAAAGTTAAGCAGAATGACACAGGACTGCTTTCTTCCTCAGAGACGGTCTGAAAGTCGACTGGAAAGGACAGCAATGTTTAAACTACTGCGCTAAAAAACGCGAGCAACTTTCTTGTTGTCGTTCCAAGGGCCGATCTGAGCAACAGACGGGTCACCCTCCCTGGAAGCTCCCAGCTCCCACGCCACCCCACTCCACCCTCCGCACAGGCCGCAGCCGCAGCCGCAGGTCGGCCCAGCGGAGTCGTGCAGGACAAGTGACCCCTCGCGCCCACCGCGCCAGCGCTGCGCCACCGCGCGTCCAGGCTCGGCTTTAAGCCCCTCCCGCCCCCCTCCCAACAGCGCAGCAAACGGGTCGCCCGACTCTTAAAGAGGAGAGGGACTCCTGCGGGGAGCAGGGCTGCAAAAATCCACAGGGATGTTGTGCGAATCTCCCAGACCGACTTCGAATATACTTTACTCACCACCGCACCGTGCACCCGGGGCGGTTTACGCTTTGAGGGGCAGCGACGGAATGCAAACCCCCTGCCCAAATCCAGTAACCAGAAATGTCTGACGTAATCAGCGTCTGCTTAAACCCAGACGACCCCCAGAAAGGCTGCCCAGCATTGCCGGTTCTGCAGACAGGTCCCCGGAGCGGGCAGCTGGCAGCAAGACGCGGGAAGAGCTGAGCCCCCTTGCGCGACAGTCCCTTAGCTCTCACCTGCCCGCAGGAATACGCGGAGTGGTGCACGGTGCAAGAGGCGGGCGACACCGAATCCCTCTTACGAGTAAGGGAGCGGCTCACACATTTCTGGGGCTGGAAGCGAACCTCCTCGGCCTCCAAGCCTCCCGCCAGGAGGCACCGCCGCCCTCCCCCACCCCGGCAGGGTGCCCGGAATTCGGCCGCCGCGCGCAGGCCGGAGGTGCCGGGGGGTCCGGACGGCGTGGGCGAGCGCCGCCTCCTTGGGCTCCCCGGGGGGGTGCCCCCCGGCTCCCTCCGCACCGCGCCAGTTCCTACGCGCCCCGGGGCCCGCGCAGACAAACCCGCGCAGCGCCCCCGCCCCCCCCCCCCTCCGGGGGCAACGTGTGCCCCTCCAGGAAAACGCCACCAGGAACCTGGGCCCGACCCTCCAGCCGCGTGCCTGGTCCCGGGTCTCGGGGCGCCGCCCCAGCAGCCGAAAGGCCGCCCGGCGACCCCCGACCCCAAGCAGGAAACGCCACTCGGCTACCTCCCGGGAGCCGAGGAGGGGGGTTTCGGGGCCAACAAAAGGGAAGCCAAAGTCCTCTTCGACCGGGCGGCGGGGTCGGGAGCCCCCTCCCCCGGGCCCCGCCCGATTGCGGCGTCGGCCCCGCTTGGGGGGCTCGGGCTCAGAGGGGGAGCGGGGGCCGGGGAGCCCTGCAGGGGAAACCCGGGAGGGCCGGGTCCGAGACGAGATCCTGAGAACCAGAGACAGGTCTGCGGACCCAGGCCCGGGCCGCATTCACACTCACGACCCTCGCAGACCCCCGGCCGGGGGCTTCCCCGCCGGCTCCGCCTGCCCGCGCGCCCGGCCTCTGGAAACACTTGGCCGTCCCCTGAGCGCGCCTCCCTGGAAGCAGCCCCCGGCGGCGGGGCGCGGGGCCGAGGCGGGCCGGGCGCGGAGGGACCCTAGGCGGCGCCCCTGGCTCGGGAGGGCGGCCCGGGGCGGCACAGGCTCGGAGGCGCAGACCCGGGAGCACCGAGGGGGCGCGCCGGGGCGGGCGCGGGGCGGCGGGTCCTACCTGAGGTCCGGGGCACGCAGAGCAGGAGCGCGGCGGCCACCCAGACGGCTGGGGCGCACAGTGGCGGCAGCGCGGAGCCCCGGGCCATGCCGCGGGCCGAGGGGGCCGGGGCGCGGGGGGCCGGCGGGGCGCGGGGGGCCGGGCGCCACCACCCCTGTGGGCCGCGCGTCCGCTGCCCTTCCTCCCGCGCGCGGCGCGAGTCGGTCCCTTTCGAGGAACTCCTCGTCTCTCTCACGTCCCGGCCCGAGTGCGCCTCTCGGCTCCCGGCGCGGCGCGGGCTGGCTGCGAGGCTCCGGGGCGCGGGCTGGGCGTCCCGCCGGCCGCCGGGACGAGCGCGGGGGGCGGACCGCGGGCGCGCAGGAGGCAGGGTCCCCGGCTCGCCCGCCCCGATGGGCAGAGCAGGGCCGGCGCCGGCGCCCCCTGCCGGAGGGACGCGCCCGCGGCGGGCGGGGCGCGCGGGAAGCGGGGGGCCGGCACCAGGGGCCGCCGCTCCGTCCCGGGGCTGGCCTCCCGCGCGCGCGCCCTCGGGACGCTCGGACGCCAAGGTGCGCCCTGGGGGCGCCCTGCCGGCCCGGGCCGCGGCAGCCGTCGCCGCAGAGGCGCCCCGGGCGGCCGGCATCTAGCTTCAGGGGGCGGGGCCCCCGGGGGCCTGGTCACAAATCGGTAAACTCGGGACCACACTGCTCCCCGCCAGGCCCACCGGGGCAGATACGACAGCCACCCGGTCCCAGAAACCAGCCGTGCGGGAGGAAGAGAGGCGAGTGCATGCAGAAGCGACACGTTCCAGGAAAGGAACGGGCCAGGCCGCGTCCCCGCCGGCGCCTCCCGCTGCGCGGTGGGGACGACCGCGTCTCTCCAAAACGCTCAGAAACCCGGCGGCGGTAGAGCTGCGTAGAGGCAGCGCGATGCTATCTGAAGCCACCGTGGCTTTTGGTTTACTGTTAAAAGCAAATTGTGTAATTTTACCCATTAAAGGCAGAACACTATTTGTTCTCTGCAGAGCCCCAGAACATGCAGAAGTAATTTGCTTCACTTGTAAAAGACATTTTGAATGCAATTCAAATAGCATATTTTCTTGCTTATTCTTGGTTTTGCCTAACACATGCCAAGCAAGGTCTGGAATCGGAAAGCCTGACCCTCCTGTTTGTAACTTAGGAATTTTCTTTGTTTTTGCTCTCTTGGAGAAAGGATTTGGAACCGCCAGCCAGCGTCTCGGTTGTTTGTTTTGTGAGATTTATCTTTTAACTGATTATCGAGCAGTGTGTTTGGCGTTTTTTGCTCAAGCGCCATTTCCTGCTGGTTGGGGTGAATTACGAAGAGCCCTGGCCTCGGGTGCCAGAGCCCGAGGCGGCTGAGCTTGCCCCCTGCTCCCGCCCCACCCCCGGAATCGCCCGCTCACCGCCTCACACATGGCAGGAAATAAAAGTTCTCTTGCTGTGATCTGCTCACAACATGGCCGAGCCCGCCCCAGCGGCGCGCTGCCCCTGGTAAAATGATTTAGGCCTCCCTCCCTCGCACTGTCTCTGCCGAATCTGCTCGCAGTAATAGCCCACACACTTCTCTTTCCTCATGCGCGTTGGAGGGGCTGTGCCCGTGCCTGGCCAGGGGCTGCCGGCTGGTGCAGGCAGCCTGAGCTGTCTGTCTGTCTGTCTGAGCTGCAGACAGCTCTCCCAAATGCTGTTTGAGGACGGCCAGGTCTTTATCTGTGGGCTTTTCCTCACTTTTCTTCCCCGGGGTGGGGGGAGGGGGGGGCTCAAGGATGCTTTAAGAGTAAATAAGGCTTTAAGAGTTGGTCCTGAAGCACTTAGTTCCAGACCCTTCCGTTCTGGATCTGGTG
The DNA here is from genome assembly GCF_018350215.1 of Panthera leo. Classification (NCBI taxonomy): domain Eukaryota; kingdom Metazoa; phylum Chordata; class Mammalia; order Carnivora; family Felidae; genus Panthera; species Panthera leo. The sequence continues at coordinate 4,878,551 of NC_056691.1, forward strand.
GGAACCACACAGGGAAGGCGGAGAAGGGTCCTGTGAGCCTGGCCCTCAAAGACGGGTCCATAGCAAAGCTTCGCCCTGTCGGGGGATCTGCGTTCCTCTCGCTCTCTTTCTGCTGGGTAGGCTTGAGGGTGTGTAGTTCCAGAACTACCCGGTCGGTCAGCAGCTCCGCCACTGACTTTTGGTGTGAACTTTGGGGAAATGACCTGATCACGCTTCAGCCCCTCATCTGCGTGCAAGGTTCACGTGCCTAGGCGCCCCACACACCTGACCTGAGAGTTTAAAACAGCAACGTGTATTTTTGCTGACAGTTCCTTGGGTGGAGTCAGAAATGTGGGTTACGTCACATAGGATTTCTTCAAGGTTTGTAAAAATTATCTTTCCGGCATTTCTGTCTCCAAAGTTCCCCTACCTATAACTCTGGCCTGCTCCCGCCTCATCTCCCCCCTCGCTCCCTCCTTGCTGCCCTCTCTACAGGTTCAGCACCTACAGGAATAAATGCAATAAGTCTACCTTTATAAATGGGGGGGAGTCAAAATGTGTGCTCTCTAAGCAGCAGAACGTGGCTTAGATCCCAAGCCAAATTGTTCCCTCCAACCTCTACTAGTTATTGGTCGCTGCGTGAGTAATCAGCCCCGACTCTAACAGCCGGATACAGGAAGCCTTTATGGTTTCACTGGTTTCTACGGGTCAAGAATTCAGGTCTGGGTCAGGGTCGGTCAGTGCTGCATCGTCTGACGGATTCCCTGAGACCAGAGGGTGTTCCCAAGGCAGCTTGCTCACGCGCCTGGCAAGTTAGCGCTGCGTGTGGGTGGGGTCCCCATCCCTCGCCACGTGGATCTCTGCGGGGCTCCCTGAGCACCCTCCCAGCGTGGCAGCTGGTCAGCTGTCTTATTCCCCCGGAGTAAGAGCCAGGCGGCAGCTGCAGCGTCTTCTAAGTCTCGGAAGTCACTCGGACATGTCCGCAGCATTGGTGTCATGGGCCGCCCTCTTCGTTGTAGGAGGAAACCGCGTGGGGGTGTGTCCACCAGGAGGCTGACGGCCACACCTCCCAGACGGAACACAGCCATGCTGTCCTCAGGACAGGCAGCGGGAAAGAGGAGGAGGAAATGCGCGTGGTGTGCCAGCGAGAGCAGCAGGAAGCCACCGGGCCCCCCTGCAAGACCGTGAGTGGGGAGCCATGCAGGTGTCTGAAGGAAAACACTTAGGTGCAGTGACGGGCCAGTGTGAAGGCTTTGAGGCAAAGGGCTCCTGGGGTATCAGCCTGTTGGCCATTTGGATACCTTCTCGTGTGAAATGTCTGTTTCAATCTTTTGCTCATCGCCTAACTGGGTTATAGATCTTCTTAGTTTTGAGTTTTAACAGTTCTTTATGTGTTCTGGATAGAAGCTCGTTCCAGTAAAGATACAGGTAACGTTTTCCCCCAACCTCCAGTTTGTCTTTTAGTGGTTTTTAACAGTGCCTTTTCATAAGCCGTGCTTTCTCATGTTGATGAAATCAATTTACCAGTTTTGTCTTTTCCAAGTAATGCTTTTTGAGTACCAGGAAATGCTAGATCAGACCAAAAAAAAAAAAAAAGAGGGATCTGGGGTGTCAGAGTATAGCAAACGTCGCTGCACGGATGTGAAAAGTGGGGGGCCCTGTTCACGGCCTCTGCCTGCTGGGCTTTTGCGGGAATACAGGCAGATCAGTGCCGGGGGTGGGTGGGTGGTCCTCATGTGCTCATTTCCACGCCAGCTGGGAAATCGCCGCACGAATTGTATTCTTGTACAACTGTGAATTGTGTTTGTGTGCTCTACCAGTAGCCGGCAACGCAGAAGTCCAAGCAGGGACGGGACGGCTGCATTTCCCCACCCTCCTGGCCAGCCCGGCTTCAAGGCCCACCCCCCCCGCCCCGCCTCGAGCCGCACAAACAGCCTGGCCAAGGTCAGCTGGGACCCCCGAGTACGAAAACCAAGGAGGTCTCTGTCTCTCGCTCGGCCCCTCTGCAGCACGTGGTCCTAGACCACTCCTTCCTGAGAGCACGCACCTCCCCTCGGCTCCCTGACACCGAGGACCCCCAGCTCCAATGCTGCTTCTTTAGATGTTTCTCCTTGTTCTGCACTTGGCCGTTAGGCTGGCCACGGTCTCCCCCGAGCCCGTGGCCTCCGCTGACGTCCATCTGCAAACTGAACCGTCGCCCTCACCTCCAGACCCATGTTTGGCGTCTCTACTTGGCTGCCCCAGGGGTGCCTCAAACTCAAGTGATCCAAACTTGAACTCCTTTTTTTTTTTTAATGTCTATTTATTTTGAGAGACCGAGAGCGAGCGAGCAGGCGGGGGTGAGGGGGGGGCAGAGGGAAAGAGAGAGAGACAGAGAGACAGAGAGAGAGAATCCCAAGCAAGCTCCATGCACAGAGCCCGATGCCAGGCTCGGTCGCATGAACCATGAGGTCATGACCTGAGCCGAGATCAAGAATCGGATGCTTAACCCAATGAGCCAGCCTGGTGCCCCCGAACTTGAGCGCCTGATCTACACCCCCTGCTGCACCCTGAACCCTGCCTGAAACCTAATCTTTTTCCTGATCTTTTTCCTAATTTCCCTCCGTCACCCACCGTCCATGGAGCCCCACGAGACACAAACCCGGCCCCACCCTTGACCCTTTCTTCTCCCTGTACGTCCACCCCATGGCCGTGTCCTGTTGCTTTTACCTCCCGGATGCCTCCTGCCTACTGTCCTCTGTCCCCAGTGCCATCGTCCGAACTCAGGATGACATCATCGCTTGCCCAGTTAAGAGCCTCTGTCCCAGTCTCCCCACTTCCTCCATCACCCAGGTCCCAACAGGCTCTCCCCACCGCCATAAAAAGATCTTTCAAACCCAGGTCTAACTACCCTTTGCTGTCTCTTCCTCAAGGACACCTCCCTGATCACCGTCACCCCAGGAGAGTGAGTCCGGAACCCCACCCGGAGGCGGGTATCACAGTGGTGATCGAACCCGTGTGTTTCAAGTGTACTTGAACTAGGTCCCTTTTCCCTACTGACCTGAAGCGGCCCTGAGTGACTCTGCCCTAAGAAAAGGGCCGGGGTGCGCTCGCCAGCCCCCGGGGTGCGGTGACGCCACACGCGGAGGGGATGGAGGGAGGGAAGCGGAAAACGCCGTGTTCAGCTCAGATTTAGGACGAACCCAACGCATTCTTTCATTTGCCGGTCCACCGCCTTCCCTCGCGGGTGGCAAGTCTTTACGACACGACGCCAGCAGGTTTTCCAGTTCATGCTGCGCGACCGAGTGTATTTTTGATAGGCTTGCCCCCAAGTTACACACCCGCCCAAAAGGACAGTGGTTTTGCGAGATCAGTTTTGTCTCAAACCACGCATGTCTGCGGACGGTTGAAATCGCCTTTCTTGTTCCTCCAAATGCAGACCCAGACACAATGAAACCAAGCGTTCAGTTTTCACCACACTACAAACTTCCGAAGCTCACAGAGCTGGAGCGCGACCCTTATAACAGAGAAAGGTTGTCTTCAATTTCCAATCTTTACGTCAAGACATGGGGGCCGCAGAAAGGCGCTGGCAGGAAGTACCTTTCTGTGCGGTTCACCACTTTGCACCAAGCGGACCCCCCACCCCCTGCCAGGGGTCATCCCGAGGAGGCCCCACGACTGGCTGAGGGGCTCGTCTTAACCTCTCCAGGACGAAGAGAACCGCTCTCCTCTCCTCCAAAGGCGAGCACACGGCGTCTCCTCCAACGTCAGTTTCCCAAAGAGCAACCTCGACTTAACCCTTTTCTGACACTGGCCACCCACAGTTAGCACCAGACTCCACGGGTTAAGGGCTCAGGTCCCACAAGACGCCCGCCTGCACATCAGAAGCCAGTCTCAAGTCTCAGGGGCCCCGGGCGCGCCCGCGTCTGTCCCACTTGGCCGCGTAACCAGGGTTCGCACAAAGCTGTTCGGGGGCCCTCCAACAGTCACCTCAGTAGCACGCACTCAGGTGCAGCTGAGAGAGGCTGGCTCTGAAAAACAAAAGATACTCATGACTCGGGAGATGCCAAGGGCATTAGGAACTCTGAGCCAGGAGCCTGGAAACGGGAAACAGGTTCTTTTCAGATACTGCGTATTAAGATGAGGTCATCAGGGGGGGCCCTAACCCACTATGACTGTATCCTTATAGAAAGGAAAATATTGGACGCGGACAGACGTGTGGAGAGGGCAGGCACCAGGGAAGATGGGAGGGACGTTGCCACCAGACAAAGAGCTACCAGAAGCTAGGAGACGCCAGGCCTGGAACAGATGCGTGTTGTGCTTTCGGAGGGAACCCGGTCCGGCGGACGCCTTGATCACACATTTCCAGCCTCCGGATCTGCGAGGCCATAATGCTCGTTGTTGAGGCCTCCTGGTCTGGGCGCTTTGCTCCGGCAGCCCCAGGACATCCCCGCGATGCAACAAAGGGACGCAGGCCCGAGGTCGCCCTTTCCGATTACTTACTGTTGACTGTAAAATTATCACACACAACACAAGAGGGCCCCGTGTAAAACTGCCTAACCCAGATGACGTCCACGCAGACGCACGTTCCCTCGTGTGATGGGAAGGCCTCGGGGCCTTCGGCTCCAGGAGGGACTGAGGGCTGGTGCAGTGATCGCCGCGACCGCGTCACCGGGTTCACTCGGCGGACCCTCGTCCCAGCGAGATCCAGAGCGTCCGGGAAGGGCGTGGCCTCACGGAGGGAGCCGTGGCTTCATCCTCAGCAAAGCCGGGCATGCCGGCCCCAGACGGGTGTTCGAGCCCCCCCAGCCCCTCCCGCAGATGCCACGCATCCAACGGAGACGCGGACGAGGCCACCCTGGGACCCCGCCGCTGCGAAGCCGCGGTGGGAACGGGTCCTCACGTGTCCGCGGAGGGAGTGTTGCGGTCAGAACGGGCTTGGAGCCACAAGAGCGGTAACAGAGTCGTGTGCAGGGCGGTGTACACGCTGTGCGTTCTCTCCTCGCCCCGCGAGGAGGCGGCCGTCCTCCGGTTTCTGTGTTTTCATTTTTTTTTTTAAGTTTATTTATTTAGGGGTGCCGGGGTGGCTCAGTCGGTTGAGCGTCCGACTCTCAGTTTCGGCTCAGGTCACGATCTCGAGGTTCGTGAGTTCGAGCCCCGCGTGGGGCTCTGGGCCGATGGCTCGGAGCCTGGAGCCTGAGTTTCAGATTCTGTGTCTCCCTCTCTCTCTCTCTCTGCCCCTCTCCCGCTCACACTCTGTTTCTCTCTCTCAAAAATAAATAAACATTTTAAAATTTTAAATAAATCAAATTTATTTATTTTGAGAGAGAGACAGAGGCAGGGAGGGGCAGAGAGGGGGAGAGAGAGAGAATCCCAGGCAGGCTCCACATTTTCCGCAGTTTCCTGGAGAGGAACTAGGCGGGATTTATTACAATTTGATGTGCGGGCCCCATGGCCTCGCCGTTCAGTTCTCCATGTACAGAGAGATCAGGAGGGAGCTTGTGTGGGTTCCTGCAGAATTTTGCTTACCCACTGCCGCAGAGTGGACCCCAGCACTTGAGAGCATAACACGACAACTCACGATAACCCCTCAAGGTCCTGTGGGTTGACTGGGCTCGGCTGGACGGTTTTCCCCTGGGTAGTAGAAGTCTGAGGCTCCACTGGGTGGAAACACCCAGAAGGGCTTCTTCACTCATGCGTCCGGCATCTCGGTGCCCCTCCCCGTGGCCTCTACCTCTGGGGAAAGCGTGGGGCCGGCTCTCGTCCAAGGCCTCGGCAGGTGGCCTCTCTCTCTTTTTTTTTTTTTTTTAATTTTTTTTCACGTTTATTTATTTTTGAGACAGAGAGAGACAGAGCATGAACAGGGGAGGGGCAGAGAGAGAGGGAGACACAGAATCGGAAGCAGGCTCCAGGCTCTGAGCCATCAGCCCAGAGCCCGACACGGGGCTCGAACTCACGGACCGCGAGATCGTGACCTGAGCCGAAATAGGACACTCAACCGGCTGAGCCCCCCAGGCGCCCCATGGTGGCCTCTCTCTTGAAAGGACATTGGACTCACGTGGCAGCCAGCTCCAAAGACCACAGATGTGGAGGCAGCCATCCTTGGTCAGGCTCAGTTCCGGAACCCCCCGATAGCATCGGTTCCCCGCAAGGTGCCGACTACAGAAAGCCCAGACCCGGTGCGGGAGGGACGCCGTAAGGCCGTGGAAACCTGCAGGTGAGCTTTCCTGGGAGCTGCCTTTGTAGACCGGATGCTACTCCATACAGCATTATTATTCACAGCAAAACATTTGAAATGACCGAAATATCTACCGATAGGAGAACGTCTAAATGAACACACACGTATATAGCATATAAATACATTAATATAAACGCTGTGTGTCATATCAACTAATGTTAATACAACATAGATATTGACGTGTGTGTCTGTCTCATGATCTTGTGCTTGTAACAGGATCGGGTAGAGCTGTGTATGTTGACAGACAGGCATCTAAGACAGGCTAAGTGACAAAAGCAGGTCACGGAGCCCCAAAGATCGGAGCTTTCCAAAGCCCCTGGGGATAGCTCATTCTCCAGCTTTCCCCCTCAAGCTTTCTCGTTAGCCCACTGTTCACGCCAGCTTTGCGCACTTGTGAAGTTAGACGATTACTTCTATGTGTTCTCAACATACGTGTCTTCTCACTGGAGAAGCTCAAGGCCAAGTTCAAGGCAGCCTTGCAGGTGGGGTGTCCCAGGGAGCCCCAGATGAGTCAGGTATCGACACTGCTCTGGCAGTGGGGCCCTGGAGAAGCTGCACCTCCACTGTGCCCTCCCTGGGGGCTGACAGGCCGCTGGGCTTTACGGCTTTGCAAAGCCGCAGAGACAGAGACAGGAATAGGACAAGTTAAGGCTCCTGTTCTACTCAAATGTCACTCTGTTCTCACCAAGACTTGGCTGCTTGTCTTGCGTAAGTGTTTCCTCCATCTAGAATTGTTACAGGCTTTTAGTTCGTTTCCAGGGTTCTTAGAAAGCTGACTCTGATCATTTCACCGGTTTTGTCACTGCCTTTACGGAGCAGAGAGTTTTCAGATGCCCTTACTCTACCATTTTCTCTGACCTTGAAGTCACTTCTAGCAGGATGTCACCTCTTCCCCTCTACGGAAGCTCCCCTTGACAAGCTCTTCAGTGGTGCCCACGGTTCTAATCTCAAGGGTCAATTATCAGTCCTACTCTTATTCGATTTAGTAGTAGCTTTTGACGTTCACCTTCTGGGACCCCTTTCTTCATCCGGCTTCCAAAGCATCCCCCGGTTTTCTTCTGCCCACACTGGCCACTCTTTTTTTTCACTTCCTCTCCTGTTTGCTCTCCTCTCCCCTACTTCGAAACGTCCCACGGGGATGGCAGGCAAGTCTCGCGTCTGTAAAGGCCCACCATAGACCGACGCTCCTAAACGAGCATCTCAGCTGGGTCCCCCCCCTTACACGCCACTGTCATATGTCCAGCAACACGCTCAACATTTCCCCCTCGAATCCGTCAGGTGCATCTCCAACTTGAACTAGCTAAAACACAACTGTTGACCGTTCCCCCTGGCCTCCTCCCTCCGGTCTTTCCCATCTCGGCGAACATCACCCAGGCCAGAGATCTTGACGTCACCCTCGACTCCTCACGTTCTCCCGCATCAAATCCATCAGAAGACATAGTGGCTCTACCTTCAGAATGTATCCTTCAATGAGTCAATGTTTACGCCCTCTACCGTGGTCTGAGCCTCCATCAAGTCCAAGCTGAACCAGTGCTACTAGGTGGCAGCCAGGATGGCTTGCTTGGAATCCAACTCGCGTCTTTTCTTCCTCTCCCGCCGACTTCCGCTGCCACAGCCTCCGTCTGTAGGAAAAGCAAACATCTCTCCGCTGGTTCACAGACGCCGCGTGATCTGCTGTCCGTGCACCCTCTGCTCCTACAACACCCCCCGTCCGTCCTTCCTCACTGGCTTCCTTAGCCTTCCTCAATGGCCCAGCGCACTTCTTCACCCTCTCCAGCTTCGACTCAAATGTCCCCTTCTCGGTGCCTTCCCCGATGCCCTGTTCGCAAAGCTGACCCTTCCCGTGTCCCTCAGCCGTTCTACATTTTCTCCTTTGCAAGTATTACTATTTATAATACTGCATGTCCTACGTATCTACTTATTTTTAATATGTAGTTACTTAATATTCAACTGCCCACGCGAGCTGACCCACATGTCGCTGGTTTTGTTTTTATTTTCGGATTTCATTTCTTCTCTTCCTTAAGGCATCGTCTGTGAGCACGGGCGAGGCTCACTGCATCCCGACTGTCCCCAGGTCCGTGCAGGGAGCCCGGCAGCCTCACGGGTGGGATGGCTGGACTGGTCCACTCCCTGGTCTCATCTGGCCTTTGCCATCACCTCCCCTGAGATTCCGTGTCTCCGGCTGTGGGACTGCCACCCCAATTGGTCTTATTTTTTGAATGTGTATTTATTTTTGAGAGAAGAGAGGATGGGGTAGGGGCAGAGAGAAGGGGACAAAGGATCCGAAGCGGGCTCTGTGCTGTCAGGGCTCAAACCCACGAACCAAGAGATCATGACCTGAGCCGGAGTTGGACACTTAACCGACTGAGCCACCCAGGCGCCCAGTCCCCAAATTGGTCTTTACCTCCTGAACCAAGGCTCTGACATTCCACAGATGTGCTCAGAGTTCCTTTGTTGGAGCATGTGGGAACTCCGTCTACCCTGTTACACAAGAATGTCTGATTTATTCATCTCTTAGGGGGCGTAGATTATACAAACAATGTAGTATGCCACGAATTCCAGCCCTGCTCTTGTCAGTATCTGTTTGAGAGTCTGATGCCATATCGTAAAAATGATATGAACAGTAACAACTCAAATTTATTGGGACTAGTTGAAACAATAAGACTGAGAACTTGTTGAAATAATAAAGCACAGAGTGTTTTTCTTTTTAAAGAGGGAAGGAAATTTAGTATTCACATGGGATGGAAACCGAATCCTTTTTGGTAAATCTTGATCTAACCAATGTAGCAAAGTAATGTAACAGGATGCACATCATCCTTAAAATTGATTGCACTCTCAAGTTCAACATTTTCTGAATTGCCATATATAGCAATTCTCGCTGCCCTGTTGCAAACGGACTACTTGACCATGAAGTAAGGTTAAATAAATTAATATACGGATAGCACTCAGAATGGTGCCCAGCGTCGAGTAACCACCATATGTAGAAGCAATTATGACTCATCCCAGAACACAAAGCTATGTGTTACAGTATGCATTTTTACGTTCTACGTGGAAAAATAGTTTATAGCAACATTACCCTATAAATCTATCACTTTTATCCCAGCAGCTATTTGAGAACTTTTTGAGGCTTAAATGAACATGCACTGTTGAAACCATGAAGAATCTATACTAATAATTTGATGAATTTCCTGATTATGTTGCATTTTAGACAGGATTCACCTCACATTTAACCAGCATGATCTTTCCTACTTGAAGCTTGTCAACGATTAATTTGAGCCGAGGATTTTTATTTGTTTTCATTTTCTTTTGAGTTTATTTATTTATTTTGAGAGAGAGAGAGAGAGGGAGGGAGAGAGGGAAGGGGCAGAGAGAGGGGGAGAGAGAGAATCCCAAGCAGGCTCCACACTCAGTGCAGAGCCTGACATGGAGCTCAGTTCCAAGACCAAGAGATCACAACCTGAGCCAACATCAAGAGTCAGATGCTTAACTGACTGAGCCATTTGGGCACTCCCACTTTTGTTTGTTTTCTTGTTTTCTTGTTAGCATGTAGATTAGGTGAATGGACTTTGGATCAGCCAATCTAGGCACTAAGACTATGTGACAGAACAGTTTGTGGGATTTATAACATATGCAGAAGTAAAATATATATGACAACAATTGAATAAAGAATAAATAGAATAATAGAAGAAACAAGAAAGGAAAATGGAAGTATATTGTTATAAGGTTCTCATACTATACATGAAGTGGTGTAATACATGTAAAGCGATCATGATGAATTACAGACAAATACTATAAACCCTAAAGCAACCACTAACATGAAGAAACAAAGAGTTGTAGGTCATTAGCCAATGAAAGAGATCAAATAGAATCATAAAAATTGTTCAATTAATCCTAAAGGACCCAGAAAAAGAAAAGGGAACAAAGATCAGATGGGACAAATGGAAAACAAAGAGCAAGACACCTGATGATTACAGTAAATATGAATGGCTAAATACGATTATTAAAAGTCAGAGATCATCAGATTGGACAGAAAAGCAAGTCCCAACTATACGCTGCTTATAAGAAATGCACTTTAAAAAAAAAGAAATGCACTGTATTTTATTTATTTTTTTATCTTAGAGAAAGAGAGCACACAAGCAGGGGAGAAGGGCAGAGGGAGAGAGAAAGAGACTCTCAAGCAGGCTCCACACTCAGTGTGGAGCCCAACACGGGACTTGGTCCCACAACTGTGGGATCATGACCTGAGCTGAAATCAAGAGTTGGATGTTTAACTGACTGAGCCATCCAGGCACCCCAAGAAATGTACTTTAAATTTAAAAAATAAGACACAAATAGGTGAAAAGTAAAAGGACAGAGAACAAGATGCCATGCCAACATTAGTCAAAAGAAAGCTGGAATATTAATATCCAACAAAGTAAATTTGATAGCAAAGACTATTACCAAGGATGAAGAAGTCTATTTCATAATAATAAATGGGTCAATTCATCAAGAAGACATGATAATGCTAACATTTCTAAATTATAAATGTTTATGAAGCTAATAAAAGAGTTCCAAAATATTGACACAAAAGCTGAAAGGAGAAAAAGACAAATTGATCATGACAGTCAGAGGTTTCAATACCCCCTCTCAATAATGATTTAAGAAATAGACACAAGGGCACCTGGTTGGCTCAGTCGGTAGAGCATGCAACTCTTGATCTCAGGGCTGTAAGTTCAAGCCCCACACTAGGTGTAGAGACTACCCAAAAAAAAATTGTTAGAAAAATTGACGTAAAATCTGTAAGGACACTGAAGATTTGAACAACACTATCTTTTAACTTGGTCTGATTGGTATTTATAGAACATTCCATGCAACATTCTTTTCAAGTGTAGAAGAGAACTATGAACATAAAACTACATTGTGTACCATAAAACAAGTCTTAACAAACTTAAAAGGATTCAAGTCATACCAAGCATTTATCTGATCCCAATGGATTGAATTTGAAATCAATAACAGAAATATCTCTTAAAAATGCCCCAAATATTTTGAAACCAAATAACACACTTTTAAATATCCCATGGGATGGAGAAGACATAAAAAGAGAAATAAGAAAATATTTTGAAATGAATGCGAATAAAAATACACCACGTGATCCAAATGTGTGGAGATGCTGCTAAAGCAAGATATAGAGGGAAATTAATAGCGTAGATGCCTACATGAGAAAAGAAGAAAGGTCTTAAATCGATGACCTCAAGAAACTAAGAGAGCAAATTAAACCCAAAGTAAAGAGAAAAAAGGAGAATATAGATCAGAGAGGAATTCATTTGAAGCAGACAACAGAAAAAACAATAAAACAAACCTTCGAGACCATCAATGGCATTTATGAATCTCTAGCTACAGTGACACAAATTTGACATTATACAGACATTAAAAAGGATAATAAATAATAAAAGGTTATCCTGAACAACTTTAAGCCAATAGTTTCAGCGACTTACATATATCGGGCTGATTCCGTGAAAGACAAAACTCCCAAAGCTCATTTGGAAGGAAATAGATAAGCCAAATGACCCAATATTTATTAAAGAAACTGAAACTGTAGTTGAAACCTTCCTCCCAAAGAAAATGCCCAACCCACATGACTTCCTTGGTGAATTCCGCAAATTGTCTAAGGAGGAAATAACCGCATTTCTGTACATAGTCTTACAACTAAAAAGGAGGAAATATTCTCAGCTCAATTTATGAGACCAGCATCATCATGATACTAAAACAATATAAAGACATTACAAGAGAACAAAACTGTAGACCCATATCTTTTAGGAACTAGATGTAAAATACTCTAAGTAACATGTTCACAGATCAAATCTAACAATAGATAAAAAAGATAACACATCATGACCAACTGGAGTTTATCCCAGGAGTACAGGTTTTGTTACAGGCGCCATTGGCTACTCTCCTCCCATAGAATGTCACGGTCTTCCACCCAAATCCACTGCCATGTTTTCCTGAGGGTCTGTTACGTTCTCCAGTTACCTACTGCTCCAGAACAAACCACCCCAAAACTTAGTGGTTTAAAACAATCGTTTGAGGGCACGCGTGGGTGGCTCAGTTGGCCAAGCATCTGGCTCTTGGTTTTGGGTCAGGTCGTGAGCTGACAGTTTGTGAGATTGAGCCCCGAGTCAGGCTCTGTGCTGACAGCGTGGAGCCTGCTAGGGATTCTCTCTCTCTCCCTCTCATTCTGCCCCTCTCCCCTCCCTCAAAATAAATGAACAAGACAAAACAACGACAACCATCTGATTTTTAAAATTTTTATTTGTTAACTTTTAAGGTAAACTATCGCCCAACGTGGAGCTTGAACTCACGACCCTGATATCAAGAGTCCCATGCTCTACCAAGTGAGCCAGCAAGGTGCCCCCAACGATTTGATTTTAAACAGTTTAAAAACCAGTGGGGCGCCTGGGTGGCTCAGTCGGTTAAGTGGCAGACTTCAGCTCAGGTCACGATCTCACGGTTCGTGGGTTTGAGCCCCGCGTGTTGGGGCTCTCTGCTGTCAGCGCGGAGCCTGCTTCGAATCCTCTGTCTCCCTTTCTCTCTGCCCTTCCCCTGCTGGTTCTCTCTCTCTCAATAAATAAATAAACTTAAAAAAAAAAAAAAAAAAAAAAAAGACTGGGCTTTTGTCCGCCCCGTTCAGAAACGCGATGACTCACTCTGGGAGCAGGAAGGCGTACTATCGCTCGTAGCCCCTGCAGTACCTCTTACGTTCCAGTGTGTGACTTTCCAGAACCTTTAAACGCTCCCTCTTCATCAGGTGAATAAAAGGAAAAGTCAGAAAAAAGAACACAGGGGCACCTGGGTGGCTCAGTCAGTTAAGCGTCCAACTCTTGATTTCAGCTCCTGATCTGAAACTCATGATCTCAGGGTTCGTGAGTTCAAGCCCCACATCAGGCTCTACGCTGACTGCAAAGTCTACTGCGGATTCTCTCTCTGCCCCTCCCCTGCTCATGCACGCATGCGCACGCTCTCTCTCTCTCTCTCTCTCAAAATAAATAAACTTAAGAAAAAGTGGAGAACTGCTCTTAAAGAAAAAAAAAAAGAACACAGAGGCTTCTGAGGAAACTCTGCAAGAAGTTCAATTTTAATTGGATTTGAATTTGAATTTAGTGAATAACTCACTAAAAATTTTTTTAATAGCTTTATTAGGATACAACTCACACGCCATACAATTCACTCATTTAAAGTGTACGACTCGATGTTTTTTAGTATATTCACAGAGTTGTGAATATATCAGCATCCCAATGGAATTTGAAACAAAAATTTTTTAACGCTTATTTATTTTTAAGAGACAGAGACAGACCGTGAGCAGGGGAGGGGCAGAGAGAGAGAGGGAGACACAGAACCCGAAGCAGGCTCCAGGTTCTGAGCTGTCGGCACAGAGCCTGATGTGGGGCTCAAACCCATGGACCGTGAGATCATGGCCTGAGCCAAAGTCAGACGCTTAACCGACTGAGCCACCCAGGCGCCCCCCAATGGAATTTTAAAACATTTGTCTCCCTTAAAAGAAAGCCTCCCAGCCCCATTTCCCCCCAAACTTCCCAACACTAGGCAAGTGCTAATCTACTTTCTGTCTCTATGGATTAATCTATTCTAGAATTTCAAATATAAATGACTGAAATCATACAATATGTGGTCATTTACGACCAGCTTCTTTCACTTGGCGGAATGTTTGCAAGGTCCTACGTGCTGGGACACGTATCAGCACCTCATTTCTTGTCACTGTTGACTAATTTGCCACTCTACAGATATACCGCATTTTGTCTATCCACCCATCAGCTGACAGACATTTGGGTACTTGCTGAAATTTTAAAATTAATTCTAAGCTCCTTTTTTCTTTTTTAATGTTTATTTTTGACAGAGAGAGAGAGAGACTGAGCATGAGCAGGGGAGGGGCAGAGAGAGGGGAAGACACAGAATCTGAAGCAGGCTCCAGGCTCCGAGCCATCAGCACAGAGCCCGATGCAGGGCTCAAACTCACAGACCGTGAGATCATGACCTGAGCCGAAGTTGGACGCTCAACCGACTGAGCCACCCAGGCGCCCCTCCTTTTTAAATATTTTGACCAACAAGTTATAGTCTCAATTATTTTAAAAAATCTTTTCTTTTGAAGTTTATTTTTAAGAGAGAGAGAGAGAGAGAGTGTGTGTGTGTGTGTGTGTGTGAGAGAGTGGGGGAGGGCAGAGAGAGAGCAGGGGACAGAGGATACGAAGCAGAGAGCCAGATTTGGGGCTCGAACCTACGAACCGTGAGCTCATGAACTGAGCCAAAGTCGGATGCTTAACTGACTGAGCCACCCAGGCACCCCTATTTTGAAAAATCTTTAAAAGGTTTTAAAGACCACAAAAGTAATACGGGTCCATGAATAATGAAAACACCACAGAACAGCAGGTGGGAGAAACGGAAAGCCTCCCTATGTTCCCCCAAACCCCATTTCTCCAGACATTAACCCCCCCCCAGTTCAGGTGTTTTTGTCCAAAGCTTGTCCCCCCACATTTACAAGCACGTACATACACACAATCCTCATCATTCGTGGAGCCCACACTTGCAAATGTATCTAACAACTAAAACTTCGCTGTTACCCCAACATCAATACTTGTGACACTTACTGCATCATTTTGGGACATTCGAGCAGCTGCAAAAAACGTGTCGCCCGACTTGCGTGTCCCCAGCTGAGGTCGAGCAAGGTGATGCTCTGAGTAATGATAATTGTCGGTATGTGTAGGTACCTTCACGCCTAATTTTGCAAAATTGCATCATATAATAGATTGCTTTCCAGCTTTGTTTTTCTAACTAAAGCATCACGGAGACACTTCCCTATCAGCACATGAGGATCAAATGAAGTCCTTAACACAAAGGGCAGGTAATCTGTAGTCCAATCCAGCTTGCTGCTGCTTTTTTTTTTTTTTAATTTTTTTTAAACGTTTATTTATTTTTGAGACAGAGAGAGACAGAGCATGAACAGGGGAGGGGCAGAGAGAGAGAGGGAGACACAGAATCCAAAGCAGGCTCCAGGCTCCGAGCCATCAGCACAGAGCCCGATGCGGGGCTCCAACCCACACACCGTTAAGATCATGACCTGAGCTGAAGTCAGACACTTAGCCGACTGAGCCACCCAGATGCCCAAAATGCATTCATTTCTAGCCAGTGTCACAGACATGCCTCTAATGTCATGATGTGCTTCCCATTCTTCTTTGGCTTGTGTGTCACCCTCTTCCTACCTTCCTCTCCATTTTACTGGAGTAGATCCTCAAGGAATTTTTTCAGAATGGGTGTAAGAATGTGTACTAGACTTTGCTGTCTGGCAATCCGGGATCCATTTTCCCTTCTTTCCTTCTGAGCAAACCTGTTCTGTTCGGGGGGTTACCCCTCTTCTGCTTGGACCGCATAGCTCACGGTAAGGAACCCCCCCGTTCACTCCCGGTTGGTGGATGAATCTAAGACAACCAGCACGTGTCACGTGGTGCAGGGCACGCACGGCCTGGCTCGGATCGAAGAGCACAACTAATAGCCTGTTGCTGGAAGTGAAGTCTCCCCTCTTTTTCTTCTGATGCGCAAAAACGAGGCACCTTGGTGCCCTCGAGAGCAAGTCCCAGAATGAAGCCCGATGCCAATGACGATGGAGTGGAGAGACGGACAGACGGGAACGGGGTCTCTGATGCATCATCTAGCCCTGAAGCAGCTCCATGGGAAAATTCACCCTATTTGGGGCACTCCTGCCACCTGCCACCTGCAGTCCAAAACCCAACTGTGTCTTTATTTTCCCTCATACTTCACTGGTACTTGGGGGGTGGGGACAGGAGTCTAGGTTCGAATTCACTTCCCCTGGGAAGGAAAGCGCTGTTTCCTTGTCCTCAAACATCAGACACAGCTCAGTCTAATTCTTAGTGCTTATGAAACACCCTGGTTTTCCTCTTGGAGAGTTTTGGGGTTTCCTTTTTATCCTTGACAACAGCAGTTTCTGCTACTCGTACCCAGACGTGTGCCTTTTAAACGTCTCTGCTTGGTGCTTGGTGGGTTCTTTATATCTCGAAGCCTGAGCTTATATTCATCTCTAGGAAAGTTTCTTACGTGAATTCTTTCTTAATTTTTCCCTACCTGCCTGTTTTATTCTTCAGAGAATCCAGCGCATTTGTTGACTTCTCTTTGTATTTTTAGATTTGTTAAGTTTTCTCTAATTTGTAAAATCCTAGGTTTTACAATATAGGTCACAAATAACTCCCTTTGCCCATGTGAAAGCAATAATTTGAAACTTCAAGTGAAATCTTCAATTACAATAATCATTTGCATATGTACTTTTAGATATAACATATATAACTTAAAAAATGTTTTTTAATGTTTTTATTTATTTTTGAGACAGAGAGAGACAGAGCATGAGCAGGGGAGGGGCAGAGAGAGAGGGAGCCACAGAATCCAAAGCAGCCTCCAGGCTCTGCTGTCAGCACAGAGCCTGACACGAGGCTCGAACTCACGGACTGTGAGATCATGACCTGAGCTGAAGTTGGACGCTTAACTGACCGAGCCACCCAGGCACCCCCATATATAACTTGTTAAGATTCTAGCGACTTTGGCTTGAATTGCTCCTTTTTCATAGCAGCCCGTTCTTGTTTTATTGATGCAATATGCACTGGGGTCTAAGGATGGTGATTGCCATTCACATTAGCCTCTGTGTCGGCTGCCACCTTCTTGCTTGTGATTAGGCAAAATATTTCCATTCTCCTATAAGCCCCTTTGCTGTTTTGTTTTTTTAATCAAGCCCATGGATTTGTCATTGAAAAATAACTTTCCTCTCATTTCAGTGGGATTTGGGAAGGAAGCAATACTGTGCTCAGGACTCAGGCTTAAACTGGGGATCCTATGGCGCCCTGATCCCAACTCATAGCTTTGTCAAGTCCTTCTCGTGCTGGGAATCTGAAGCCGAAGCGGGGAAATGTGAGTCTGGGCAAAGAACAATTGGTTAAAGACTGAACTTTCATTAGAATTTTCTCAGGAAAAATTAGAAAAGATTCTTGTTTATATTTGTCATTCCCTTATCTAGAGAACATCTGGAAAACATTTTCACTAACTCACTCCATTTGTATTGTGTGTTTCCAAGAAGTACAAAAAAAAAAAATGAAAGGAAATTCCAAATAACAATGTTTTCTTTTGTAGAGCCAAATATTATTATCCTTCTCTCCTTATTATAGACACATTTGGTTCTGTATAGAGACACGTACTGATACAGCTCTCAGTATTTGGAAAGCCCAATGGTAGTGGTTTTTACTTGCAAGCTGTCGACTATAATAATTGCTACCTTTGTTAAGAAGAAGTAGTTAGGAGTACCTCCTACGTATGCAACATGATGCCTCAGAGTGCGGGAGATACGGCATTTACATGTGGCTCCCTCCTGCAAAGAATGCATGGTTCAGGGGCGCTTGGGGGGCTCAGTCGGTTGAGTCTGACTCTTGGTTTTGCCTCCGGTCATGATCTGGTGGTTCGTGAGTTTGAGCCCCGCATCGGGCTCTGCACTGATAGCACAGAGCCTGCTTGGGATTCTCTCTCTCTCTCTCTCTCTCTCTCTCTCTCTCTGCCACTCCCCTGCACAACCGCTCTCTCTCTCTCACTCTTAAAAATAAACATTTTAAAAAAGAATGTATGGTTCAGTTGGGGGGATAATGTTAGCGGTGCTGTTGTTTGAGATCACGAATTACGTGGTTCTGACAACAAGGGATCAGCAGGGACTTGGCCTTCGGGTACGAAGAATGCTGTGTCCTTCAGGCTGGTCCTTGGAGACTGATCAGGCAGCCCTTCACCTGTGCTCTGTTCTACTGCTCAGAATCGAGTCCCAGGCTCTTCCCACACACGAGGACCATGTCTACTGTGCCTGCCATGTAGACCCAGCCTACAGGAGAGAGCAGATGACCTCTGTAGAGAGCGCAAGGAGAGGCATGGGGGCGCGGGACCATGAGGAGATGCATCAGACCAGACACGGGGACAGTGTGCAGCTGGACAGGGACAGGAGGCACAAGGGTCATGGCCGAGAAGCTTGCCTGGGTGTGGGAGGCGGCCCACGGCTCCGTGGGACGAGAAGGAACCATGAAAAATACCCACGTGGATCTTCTACGGTGTCCTTGCCAAAAACGCTTTAATTTGACTCAAATCTCATCAAACCTTTCCACATCACTCCAGTTACAGGAAATCTGGCGAGAGAGGAGCCACGAAATGACACCAGCAGGAAACAATCGGACAGAATCGATACAGCGGGACGCTTTCATGACAGCTAGCCTGGCCTCTCCAACAGGACAATGTCACACAGAAATATGGGGACAGGGATAAAAACATAATGCAACGCTTCGATCGCAGCTCTAAAAAAGCAACTATGGGGGGTGCGTGCGTGGCTCAGTCACTTGAGCGTCTGACCTTGGCTCAGGTCATTATCTCGTGGTTCGTCGGTTCGAGCCCCACGTCGGGCCCCGTGCTCCCTCAGTGCGGACCCTGCTGGGTCCTCTGTCCCCTCTCCTTCTACCCCTCCCTCGCGCTCTCTCTCATAAATAAATAAACATTAAAACATAAAAAATGAAAATGCAACTATAGGAGACATTTGGGGTGGGCAATGGGGAAATTTGGATATGGATTTGGGCATTGGTTTATATTTGGGAATTATTAAATATGATCATGCTATCATGGTCATAGAGGAGAAAGTCCTTAGTTTTGGGAAGTGTAGGAAGGTATATTCCATGGCAGATGTCATGAGAGTGTAACCTATTTTATCAAGGTTCAGAAAAAATATATACACAGCCTTATGCTGGCAGGTCATAACAGAGAAAAACAAAATGTGCTAAGACCCGGGACCGTGACGGTACTGACTGGCTTTCCTGTACATTCTGTGATGTGTTGTCAGAGCAACGACTCCATGATCTCTTGATTCAGAGATATTACTCAAAAGACCCTAGGCCACCTTGGGGCTAAAATGGCTCAAATAGAGAAGGGCTTAATTTTTCTTGCAGAAGGAGAGGCCTGGGGACAGCAGTTAGTGTCACAGGCTCAGCTGCTCCACGATGCCCTCCGGAACCCTGGATCTTTCTATGGCCCCACTCCTTCCCCCTTGGTGCGGTGGGTCCCAGATTCACATTTGCTGCCTCCAGTCTCCCGCTGGCTCGGTGGCCGTCAGTGGAAGAAGAGGAGAACAGGGTGGCCCTGATCACGGAAACCTCCCAATGGACTTTGACTGGCAGTTTCCACTTTGGTCATAACTGGCCCCGTGGAACATTGAGCCGGAAGGGAGTCTGGGAAACCAGGACGGAGCCCTTCTAACCTCTCCTGGGGGCCCACAAAAGAGCAGCGGCTGTGAATGGGGGCCCAGAGCCCTTAACATACAGATTTTCCATCCAACCTTTCCTACAATATCTGAATGTATCTTCTAAGCAGATTTCTTCAGCAGGTATTCGTATACAACGAAAAGAAAACAAAACCCTTTTGAAAGTTTAATTAGAAAAATGATTGGACTCAGTATGGATGGCACATTAATTCTTTCCACAAACATTTAACAAGCCCCCGACTCCACAGCACGCGTTGGGCTGGAAACCCGAGAGACGCTCCTTAGCCTTGGAAAGTCCACAGTATGGGGCGCCTGCGTGGCTCAGTCAGTTGGGCGTCCGACTTTGGCTCAGGTCACGATCTCGTGGTCCGTGAGTTTGAGCCCCGCGTCGGGCTCTGTGCCGACAGCTCGGAGCCTGGAGCCTGCTTCGGATTCTGTCTCTGTCTCTCTCTCTGCCCCTCCCCGGCTCATGCTCTGCCTTTCCCAAAAATAAACACTGGGAAGAAAAAAACCCAGAAAGTCTGTGATACAACAGTGGGAACGTGCGTGCACATAAATGGTTAGGGTGTCTTTGTGGAAAAGATCCTATAAAAGAAACTCTGAACAGGGAGGAGATAAACCAGCCAGGGGACCCACTTTAGGGGAAAATTCGGCCCAAGGGAAGGCCTGATGACCAGGATAGCTCACTGTGCCAGCGGCCTGATGTGACTGCTGTTATGAGGGTCCCTCAAAGAGCTTCCATTTCTCAGCTGTGCGGAAAATGTGCAAGACGTGGGTCCCGGAGTCTCTTTCTGCTTCTGCCGCTGCTTGGCTGTGTGAGATCCAGTCTGACATTGAACTCAGGGAGCCCCACACTTACCGCCAGCAGCTTAGCACCTGTCCTGTCCCGCGGGGACAGGGGTGCCGTGCATTACCTCTTCACTGCGTCTGTCACATGGGGGTTGGAAGTGGAGCCATCTATTAGCACTTGATATATATCTATACCTATGTCTATGTCTGTTTGTGTATCTACATCTGTATCTGTATCTGTATCTATACCTGTATCTGTATCTATACCTGTATATGTATCTATATCTGTACCTGTATCTGTACCTGTCTCTATATCTGCATCTGCAGCTGTATCTACATCTGTCTCTGTATCTATATCAATATCTGTATCTATATCTGTATCTATATCTGTATCTATATCTGTGTCTATATCTGCATCTGCATCTATATCTGTATCTGTATTTATACCTGTATCTCTATCTATATCAAATCTGTATCTGTATCTGTACCTGTATCTGTATCTATATCTATATATATGTCTGTATCTGTATCTCTATCTGTATCTATATGTGTCTATATCTGCATCTATATCTATATTGATATCTGTATCTAAATACCTGTACCTGTATCTATATCTGCATCTGTATCTGTACCTGTATCTATATCTGCATGTGTAGCTGTATCTACATCTGTCTCTGTATCTATATCAATATCTGTATCTGTATCTACATCTGTATCTATATCTGTATCTATATCTGTATCTACATCTGTATCTATATCTATATCTACATCTGTATCTATATCTGTATCTATATCTGTGTCTACATCTGTATCTGTATCTATATCTGTATCTGTATATATACCTGTATCTGTATCTATATCTGTATATGTATCTATATCTGTACCTTTATCTGTACCTGTATCTATATCTGCATCTGTAGCTATATCTACATCTGTCTCTGTATCTATATCAATATCTGTATCTACATCTGTATCTCTATCTGTATCTCTATCTGTATCTATATCTGTGTCTATATCTGCATCCGTATCTATATCTATATCTGTATCTGTATTTATACCTGTATCTGTATCTATATCAAATCTGTATCTGTATCTGTACCTGTATCTGTATCTATATCTATATACATGTCTGTATCTGTATCTCTATCTGTATCTCTATGTGTCTATATCTGCATCTATATCTATATTGATATCTGTATCTAAATACCTGTACCTGTATCTATATCTGCATCTGTATCTGTACCTGTATCTATATCTGCATGTGTAGCTGTATCTACATCTGTCTCTGTATCTATATCAATATCTGTATCTGTATCTACATCTGTATCTACATCTGTATCTATATCTGTATCTATATCTGTGTCTACATCTGTATCTGTATCTATATCTGTATCTGTATATATACCTGTATCTGTATCTATATCTGTATATGTATCTATATCTGTACCTTTATCTGTACCTGTATCTATATCTGCATCTGTAGCTATATCTACATCTGTCTCTGTATCTATATCAATATCTGTATCTACATCTGTATCTCTATCTGTATCTATATCTGTGTCTATATCTGCGTCCGTATCTATATCTGTATTTATACCTGTATCTGTATCTATATCAAATCTGTATCTGTATCTGTACCTGTATCTGTATCTATATCTATATACATGTCTGTATCTGTATCTCTATCTGTATCTATATGTGTCTATATCTGCATCTATATCTATATTGTTATCTGTATCTAAATACCTGTACCTGTATCTATATCTGCATCTGTATCTGTACCTGTATCTATATCTATATCATCTATATCTGTATCTATATCAATATCGGTATCTATCTCTATCTACCTATATAGATTTTTTTTTTCCTGGAACAAGCCAGACATAACTTACTGGGGCAAATTTGTGCCTGGAACTCGTCGGGGTGTGATGGTCCTGGAGGTCCCTCGCCAAACCACGAAGCAAACCCGCTCCCCCGAGCAGGCATTTCCCGGGGCTTCCTTCCCAGGGCCTAGCGGCCCCCAGACACGACGCTCCCCGCAGGAAAAGACTGTAAGTCAGGAAATATTCAAGTAAGTTTGCAGCCGCCAAATTGGGAGAGAAGAGACTGCTGTCATCACGGCCCTCGTTTAAAACATTTTTTTTCTTAATAGAAAGTCTTCACCTCTCCTTTTTTGGTCACTGGAGCTCTTTTGCTGGTGGTTTAAAAATGTCCTTTCTTCCGTGACATTATAGGGAAGGCGCTCTTGGAGCCGCGGTGTAGTTATAAATGACTCGCGCACAACTGGTTTTTATTTCCATTTTGTTTCACTGACTGAGAATGTAAATTGAACTTTGGTGCCATTGTTCTTTGTTCTCTCTCTCTCTTTGTGGAAATGTGTTCTGAATTAAAGCCCACGAGTAAACCAGAGCGGTCCCAAATATTGCCCTTCAGCTTTTGAATAGCCCGCAGCCACGAACAGATAGAGAATGTGGTTTTATGAGCCCCAGATGGCACAGTGGGGGTCATGGACGTCCTTACGTGCGGAGGTCACGGGTTCAGTCCCCATCTGGAGCCGCCCCAGAGCCGCTCCGGATCTAAGGGGGTCAAGATGGGTCTTGCGGGGGGACACGCGGCCTTCTGCACCGCCCCGCGTGGCCTCCATTAGGCCCAGATCACCGTCCGCGCCGTCTGTCGCGAACGACTCTCCAGTCTCCTGCCTCCACACACTTGGTCCTTGCTGCCTCCTGGGCATTCGTTCCTGCCCTGATCACCGCTGGGGGACTCACTGCAGCCTCCCACTTGTCCCTGGAGCAAGCACGAAGGCTCCGAGGGGTATTTTCTTGTCCCCAGCGCCCCTCCCCCAATGCTGCAGTCCTTGCAGAGGGAATGACTAAAAGTTTCTGAGACCATTTTCCGCTTCTCTCCAGAGCAGACATAAATCTAGACACAGTGATGACATTTGGCTTTGCTTTAAAAAAAAAAAAAAAAAAAAATTTAATGTTGATTTATTTTTGAGAGAGAGAGAGAGAGAGAGAGAGAGAGTGCAAGTGGGGGAGGGGCAGAGAGAGAGGGAGACACAGAGTCCGAAGCAGGCTCCAGGCTCCGAGCTGTCAGCACAGAGCCCGACGCGGGGCTCGAACCCACCAACCACGATATCATGACCCGAGTCGACGTCAGACGCTTAACCGACCGAGCCGCCCGGGCACCTCTGGTTTTGCCTCTTTGCAGAGCACTGATACAGTAAAAGTCATGATGGACTTGTGGCCATGTCATTAATTCGTGTACCTTCGCTTCCTTCCATTGTTTTAAATTAAATTTTTTAAAAATTATGGTCAAATGCACACGACACCCGGTACACGATCGATCCCAGCCGTGTTTAATTAAGCACACCGTTCTGGGCACCAAGGGCACTCACACGGCTGTGCGGTCACATCATCCATCCACAGAACCCTTCCTCTTGCAAAACTGAAACGCTGTCCCCCTCTCCTCCTCCCTCAGCCCCTGGCGACCTTAATTCACGACGCTGGCTCGTCTTACAGGTATAAGCCACAGGGAGACCGTTCTCCCTCTTTCCCCAGCCTTCCGAGCCTGGCCCACCGAGGGTGCCTGGCTCATCCGTAACTTCTGCAGAAATCCAGATCTGGTCGTGGGGTTTTCCTGGCTGCCCGGGGGCTGGGGTCGTTGAGATCTGCCTGCGGGTGGGGCTGGACGGAGGGTCTGAAGAAAAAGCCCCCGGAAAGAAAAAAACCCTTTCCTTTAACACTAGTGAAGCTGGCATTTTGATCTCCGACTGTCTTATCCGTCCATCGGCTCAGAACTCGGGAAGAGAGAAGGGGTGTTCCTTGTGGGCCCCCGCCCCAGACCTCAAACACGAGCTCGACGACGCATTTCAAATTATGGACACGTCTCCGACGACTTGCCCACGTGTCTCTGGAGACGCCTCAATTCTGCGTCCCGCTTGGGTCACGGGCCCGTCTTGGTGAGCCAGACGGAGCCCGCTCTCGTATCACCAGCTTCTGGAACCTTCCACTCTGCAGGAGACGAAACAAAACCCCAGGCCCGATTCTCCCAGAGCCCCGGTCACCGGGCAGGAATGCTGCCGGCCCTGGGGAGTCGCCACCAGGGACGCGATCTGGGGCTCACGTCGGAGAAGGCCTCCTCCTCCCTGCTGGCGTTGCTTCCCTCATTACTGTTTGAGTCTGAAATAACTCTGGACGTACGGAAGGGGCTCAGGACCGAGGCTTCCTCACCGGGTTCCTTCTAGGCTCAAGTGTCCGAGGCACCACGTCCGACTCCGGGAAACTCGCTGTCGACGACACTACGGACCCTCCGCGGATTTTTCTCCGGTTTTCCCAGCAATGCCCTTTTTCTGTTCCGGGTCCCACCTTGCACTGAGCCTTCAGGGCTCCCGAGTCTCCTCCGTGCGGAGGGCAGTTCCCGGGTCATCCCGGTCCCTCACGGCCTTGACCCACTTGGGAAGAGCGCTGGCCGGTTGTTCCCAGAGAACATCTCTACGCCGGGCTTGTCTGACGCTCGTCACAATCACGAGCAGCCAGGACACCACACAGCCTTTCTCCGCACAGCGCGCCTCTCGGGGTCACCGTGGGGGCCTGTCCGACCCTCGGAGAGGACGCCCCGGGTCCCCGGGGTCACGTTGTATGTCGGGGTCTCCACTGTGCAGGGTCAGTAGTAGAGGCGGGTATTGTGAGACGATACAAATATCCTGTTTCCCCTCCAACCTCTCTCCCCCGACCACTAACTTTCCCACCCGTCGGAGGACCCTGCCTGTAACAATCGTTACTTCAGTGTCTGCCTGAGGTTGGCTTTCGATGTCCCTCTCTCCTTGGGTCTCCGTCACCCGGGACCTCCCGCACCTCCTGACTTATTCAAGTCCGTGTTTCCACAGCCTGGAATCACAGGGATTCCTTTGACCCCGAGGGTTAGACCGCAGCACTCTCGCGCCTTCTGTGGCTCCATTCATTGTCCCCTTGTGTCCCCGCTCCGGGGCTCCGCCTCCCTCCTGGCGTGTGCAACCGACCGAAAATGCCTCGGGAACCGGAGGCGGCCTCTGTTGTGCGTCAGTCACCCTCCCCGTGGCTGCCCCCTGCGGAAGCCCCTGGGCTTTTTCTAATATCTTACTTAATAGAACATTCTACTCGCTTATCTTGATTTAATGATTAGATGCATTGGTCCTAAGCAGTTTGGCATTCATGGGAGGTTCTGCCTGGTCTTTGAGTCAATCAAACGCGTGCCTGGCAAATTGTAAGGGCTCATTCAACTCTAATCACTATTATTATTATTATTATTCGTATCACTGGGGAGGGTACAGTGCAATTGTAAATAGGACACTTTATAGAGATGCAGAAATTCAGACAAATCAGTATCTATATAAAATTATTATATTATTGCCTCGTCTTTACGTGTTGAGGGGACCATTTCCAAACAGTGCCTCTTTCCTTAAGTTTCTTAAAGAAATTAAATTAATTAACTTATTTTGAGAGAGAATGACAGGGTGCAAGTGAGGGAGCGCCCGAGGGAGAGAGAGAATTCCAAGCAGGCCTCCTGCCGTCACTACAGTGCCCGACACGGGGCTTGAACCCATGAAACCACGAGATCGTGACTTGAGCCAAAACCGAGAGGCGGACGCTCTACCAACCGAGCCACCTGGGCGCCCCCAAATGGTGTCTCTTGAAAACTGCTCCTCCGGGGCGCCTGGCTCGCCCAGTTGGTGGAGCAGGTGACTCGATCGCAGGGTCATGAGTTCAAGCCCCCCGCTGGGCACGAGGCCGACTTAAAAAAATGAACAAACAAATAAATACATAAGGTAATAAAAAAACTAAAGAGTGCTCCTCTACTCCCTGAACTAACTCCGTCACTAGGTCGGTTACTACTTTCAAATCTTAATAATAATTCGTCAATTACCTCCATCTGGCAGGATGAAGGATGATTTTTGTACTCGACGCTTTCCTGCACTTCAAAGGCTTTTAGACAAGAACGTGTCATTTCTTCGATGACAATAAGATGTTATTTAAAATATTTTATAGGGGCTCCTGGGTGGCTCAGTCGGTTGAGTGTCCGACTTCGGCTCAGGTCACCATCTCTCGGTCCATGAGTTCGAGCCCCACGTTGGGCTGTGAGCTGACAGCTCAGAGCCTGGAACCTGCTTCAGATCCTGTGTCTCTCTCTCTCTCTCTCTGCCCCACTCATGCTCTGTCTCTCTCTCTCTCTCAAAAATACAGAGACGTTAAAATAAATAAGTAAAATACTTTATACTGTTCCCCTTAAACGCCGTTCCAAACGGAGTAGAAATCCCAGTTTGCTGCAAAGACACGATGCCTCTTCCTGCTCCTCACTTTGACACGCGAGGCCGGTGCCCCCGTGGGCTCGCACACTTGTTTGCTTCCACGTTAGAATGGCGTTAGAGAGATTATTTTGTTAGCTGGTAAAATACGCACAACTTGATTCATTGCTCGCCTTTTTGAAAATGGTCCCACCGGGAAAATGTGATCTGTTAAAATTTCCCCGAATCAGTCAAGAATTTTAATTTACTTAGGTTTTGGCTTTGCGAAACAGGATTGCTTAAGCGAACTCCCGCCGGACCTTGGCGCGCTGCGGGCCAGGCACTGGATTGAATTAAACAAGCCGGGTTTTCCTACCTAAGCGTAACTGTATAGGAGTAGAAGGGCTGCATTAGAAAAGCGTTTGCTCACCAGGCGATGTTAAAACCTTGAATGGATTTTTCACCTAAGTGGGCTTAATTCAGAAAACTCTTCCTACAGAAGTACACCTTGAGAGCACCGCCATTCAGGAAAACATGCAGAATGAGGCCGCGTAGCCCGGATTCCGTGGAGATGGAAGGACCCTAGGGGCTGTGAGCAGAGGGCCAGGGCCTCACCAATTCGGGGCCTGCAGCGAAGCTCATCTAAGTGCATCCAGAACACCCCGGGGCACATCTCGAGGCTGTTTACTTGCTGGATGAGAGGTAAGGACCCTGCCCTGGGAGCAGGCTGGTAGGACGGGGTGAAGGGAAGATCGTGGGACCCTCCCCACTGAAGGGATTGGGACGTGCCACCCTCAGTCGGGCCACGTTGGCATTTTGATTATTTGGAGCTGAAGGAACTTGAGAACAGCAGAGGCAGGAAGGGCTCTCTGACCTCCTTTCCACCTAAAAGCAGGTCGTAAAACGTCCTGTGGTAAAGGGCCCTCCCCGTACTGAGAAGAGAACATTCTTATCCCCTGAGACTGAGAGTCAACACCGATATGGATCTGCACAAACCTGACCCAGACAACCCTCGCCTCCCATTAGTTTCCCCATGTATTTGTCTCCCACAGTTGGCCTCCTCTAGAAGCGTGTCTCCACCACTGGTTGCCCTTCGTTGAATGTGGTATAGAAGTTCTCAGGCCTAACCATTTCTTGGGGGTTTTCATTTCATTTCTGAGGGGCCTCTCATACGGATATGAAATAAACCTGTTTGTCCATTAATCTGATTTTGTTTTTGTCCATTTAATTTGCAGAGCCCCAGGTACAGAACCTAAGAGGGTGCAGGAAAATGTGTTGTTGTTTTTTTTTTTCCTTCCCTGATACCATCCACGGACTCTTTTTTATTCACACGAGTAAAACTCAAGGAGCCCCAGAAGCTCAGGAAAACGAAGACTCTCTTTACTACAGAAGTTAAAAAAAAAAAAAAATTACCTCTGTCAGTTTTGGTGGGGGAGCTTGAGATGTAGACCGGTGGTATGTTTCGTAAATTAGCCTTTGAGCTGATGGGCCTCTTTGAGAATCTTACGGAAGCCGTGGAAGGAAGTCGGCGGGTGTCATGAGAGTGGGTGATCCGTCCTGACGGTCTCCGAAGGTGTTTCTTGCTACCCCGTGGGAGGGCGGCAAGGAATGCTGGCCAGGGCATCACGGGGTGGGGAGGACCCAGGCCGACGCCTCAGGTGTGGATCTATGGCTCCGCTCCCCTTGGTGAGGGTCCCAGCTGGCAGTTCTTGCAAAACGTGAGGTGTCCTTGCGGTCCCTGAGGAGGGCTTCCCGGTCCCTTTCCGGAGAACTCCTACAAGCCAGGCTTAGCCTGCTCTAAACAACATTCTTGTTTTTAAACCGGACGGTTCCGAGAGCTCCTCCCGGTAGATGCGCGAGCGGAAATTGCGGCTCTGTCTTGTTTACCCATTCCCCAGACATCTGGCCAACTGTCCCGGTGTCTTCCTTGGTTTCCTCACACACAAAACTGGGGTAACAGTAGCAACTTTTGCGAACTGTTGTTGTGAGCAGATAAGCTAAAACGCGTAAGACTGAAAACTGCCCGCTACGTGGTGAGTGCTGTCTACGTAGCGTTAATTCAGTGATCTCTAAGTAAATAACGCAGGGATCTCGAAGCTTCCCCGCCACCACCCCCACCCCCCGCCTGCTCTCGGGATCCATGCGTCACAGTAACATCAACGTTATCTCTGGATGTTAATCTATTACCCTGTTGACATGCTTCATGGTTTATTTCGCTTAACGCCCTGGACAGACGTGTGAATCAGGCTAAACCACCCCATTAGACACAGGGGAGACCAAACTCGGGTAACGTGCCTCAGATCAAACGACAGGGTGACTCGATGACATACAGACAGAATGCAAACCCTCACCTGCCCCAATCACAGAGTGGGAGGAGGTGTTTGCAGCACAGAGAACAAGGGAGAGATACCAGAATACAAAAGAAAGCTTACGTATCCGTGAGGGAAGGTACATAACATGAACGGACAGTTCCTAGAAGAAACCCACACGGCCAATAAGTCTGTGATAAATGCTCGGTCTTACTGGGTTATCGACAAGTGCAAATTCACCTGCTGACAAGTCTTACTGCTGCTATTATTTCTGATTCTTTGCACGTGTATGAGCTAAGACGCTTTGGGTAGCAAGGAACTGAAGGGGAGAAGAAACTTTTCATGCACCCTCTTAGGTTCCTGGGCTGCGGTTTGCAAATGAAATCAACCAAGACAAATTAACAGGACTAAAAGCACACCAACTGTAGTTGATGTTCATCTTATGTTTCCCGTGTCCGTGGAGGTTTTCATAGAAGTAAACACTTAGAGAGGTGGCTAGACCAGGAGCCTTACGCGTTAACAAAGGGTGATAAATGGTACGGACGCAGCTGGACAGAGGAAACAGGCTGGGCTTCTGGTGGCAGTAATGAAGGGAAGGTAACGCTGTGGGGAACGTAATGGGACGTAAGGGCTATTTAGTAAGGTCTATTGCTGCACACTCATGTGGGTGACCTCCATCTCTGGTCATAATGTCGCTCCTCCCTCGCTGGTGTGGTCGAGGGGACACCTTCACAAAGGGAAATTTGCGCCCCATTTTTCGGAAGAGAGGGGGGCTTTTCCTACACCTGCTGCTTCTCAATGGCCTTCAGCTCAAAATAATCCTTCTGCCAGGGTGGCGTATTTGGGGGGCCACGTTCCAATCCCCGCCAGGACATAATATCAGTCTAAAAACGACATGAGTACAGTGATTGTCCTCTTAGTGGGAAGAATATCCTGGACCCCCACCCCCACCCCCAGCACCTGGCCCCGTCATGATCCCTCCCCCAGGAGGGGCCATACTTCGGGCATCCAGTCTGGGTTCTAGGCGCTCCCCAGAAATGGGGACGGGCTGCTTGGCAGACATCTGGGGCCTCTGTCACTGTAGAGGATCCGTGTTTTTTCCTCTGTGAAGGTTTAGGACTCTCAGTTCTCTCCCGTGTTTGGGGTGGGAGTAGAGAACTCTGAGCCCCATCATCTTTAATCCAGCCTTGGCCGGAACATTTGGCTCGAGCAGAAGCATTTAATGAAAAACCCTGAGAAAGTGGGAATCGGCTGGAACAGTAAGATGATTCACCGAGCAAGCCTGTTCATCTACACGCGCTCTTTACCTCACTGGCATAAAGTTAAGCTCTGGCTAAGTCTTTGTGCTAAGAAGCATAAGCATATGCTCGGAATATTGATAGTGTTGTTCCATCGGCTGTTTTCCTGTCGCCTGGGCGCCAGAGTGCGTTTGCCACGAGACTGGCCGAGTGTTTAGACTATTCGATACAGACGGCCGTGTTGGTTCGCTTCTAGTTGTAAACTGCATTTCTGATCGGAGGCTGGCTTCACTCACAACCGTGGTGACTCCATGTGATTAACTCAGCCTCTGTAAAGTGCCCTGTGGGTCCTCTTAAAACTGGAACCATCGCTCGAGGCACAGCCTTTTATGAATATCTACTTATAAGTAAATGACACAAATTTAACAGATTTTAACTCTGAAACACGATTCAGAAACTCGGTTTGTTACGATGTGTGAGGTTTCACGACGATGTGCTTTGCCATGGGTCTCCGAAACTCGTTTTCGGAGGTGTTCAACAGGCTTCTTCGATATGGCAACTCACGTCCCTGGTTGGGCAGAATTTCTGTGTATTAATTTTCGAGGATTGAGAGGTCTGGGTTATTCATCCATTTACCCATCAATTATCGCAGAATGTCCAACATCTAACTCATAGTTAAGCTTTTTGTTTATTTAACAATATATTTCTGTGGCGCCTGGCTGGCTCAGTTGGTGGGGCATGTGACTCTTATCCTGGGGTTGTGGATTTGAGCCCTATGTTGGGTGTAGAGATTATTTAAAAATAAAATCTTAGGGGCGCCTGGGTGGCTCAGCCGGTTACCAGACTGACTTCAGCTCAGGTCATAATCTCACAGTTCATGAGTTCGAGCCCCACATCGGACTCTGTTCTGACAGCTCAGAGCCTGGATCCTGCTTCAGATTCTGTGTCTCCCTCTTTCTCTGTTCCTCCCCCCCCCCCCATGCTCTGTCTCTGTCTGTCTCTCTCTCTCTCTAATAAACTGAAAATAAAATTAAAAGTAATCTTTTTTTAAGTTTATTTTTTTTTTTAACATTTATTTATTTTTGAGACAGAGAGAGACAGAGCATGAACAGGGGAGGGTCAGAGAGAGGGAGACACAGAATCTGAAACAGGCTCCAGGCTCTGGGCTGTCAGCACAGAGCCCGACGTGGGGCTCGAACTCACAGCCCTCACGGAGATCATGAGTGAGATCATGACCTGAGCTGAAGTCGGCTGCTTAACTGACTGAGCCACCCAGGCGCCCCTTAAGTTTATTTTTGAGAGACAGAGACAGAATGTGAGTAGGTTAGGGGCAGACAGAGAGGGAGACCCAGAATCCGAAGCAGGATCCAGCCCCTAAGCTGTCAGCACAGGCCCGACACGGGGCTCGAACTCACGAGCTGTGAGATCATGACCTGAGCCAAAGTAGGCTGCTCAACCGACTGAGCCTCCCAGGCACCCCAAAATTAAAAATAATCTTAAAAAAAGTTTGTTATTTTTTTTCTATGCCTTCCGTTAATTAGATATTCTACCTCCTAGAATGATTCACTACTTTTCTTATATTAAAAAAAAATTTTTTTAAGTTTATTTCTTTATTTTGAGAGGGGCAGAGAGAGTGCAGGTGGGGGAGGGGCAGAGAAAGAAAATCCCAAGCAGGCTCTGAGCTTCCAGGGCAGAGCCTGACAGGGGGTGGGGACTGGAACTCAAGAACTCATGAGATCGTGGCCTGAGCAGAAATCAAGAGTCCCAGGCTCAACCAACCCAGCGACTAGGCACCTCTACTCTTCTTATACTTCTTCCTGTATTTTCCATTTCTCCAGCCCCCGTAGCCCGATCTTCATCTTTCACTTCATCTTTCCCCTTACTTGCTGAACTTGTAAAAAATTTAATTGCAGGCTCTATCTGGCCTCTGGCGATGATTCTCAATCCATGATGCAGAATTTTCAGTTTCTAATGGTATCCAACAGCAGGTGTGTGTGTGTGTGTGTGTGTGTGAGAGAGAGAGAGAGAGAGAGAGAGAGAGAGAGAGAGAGAGAGAGTCAGGGCAATCTGTAGTCCTTTTTGTCCTCCTTTAAAAATTTTTTAAAGTTTATTGTTGAGAGAGAGAGAGAGACAGTGTGTGAGCAGAGGAGGAGTGGAGAGAGAGGGAGACACAGAATCCCAAGAAGGCTCCAGGCTCTGAGCTGTCAGCATGGAGCCTGACGCGGGGCTTGAACTCATGAACGGTGAGATCATGACCTGAGCCGAAGCCGGACGCTTAACCGACTGAGCCCCCCAGGTGCCTCAAGGGCGATTTGTAGTCCATTTTGGATCAGCCACGCGACAGGTGCAGGGCGCGTGGGACACAGGTGTCACGGGCAGGTCTGGGCGACACCCCGGCTGTGGGAACAGACATGGGGTAGTTTCTCTGGCTCTGTTTTCTCCTCTGTGAGTAGATTTTGTGGAGGTTTACATGAGATGCAGCTTTGAGACAGGCCCCTGCTGGTGCCAAGATCCTGCCCCCTCCCCGGGTGATTTTAGGCTGAGTCTTGGGGAGAAACGCGAGCGGGACCCAATCGGGGCCGCCCTGGTGTGCGTGGAAAAGGAGCTGTGCATTCCGAACCCTCCCGGTGCAGAATCTCTTCCTGAGATACTTGTAGAGCTTTGTGCGAGGCTCAACACAAGCCGTTCATCCCGGAGGCAGGAGCCTGCTCAGCACCCGGCTTCCGTGAAACCATCCGAGGCGTGGCCGTGTGACTGTTTCCAAAACCACGGGAAGGAGGAGATCCCATCGGCCAGCTCTTTCGATGTGAAAGTGATTGTTTTCCTTCTCTTTTGACCAGACCCTGCTCCTGAAAAACAAACTTGCACATACAGACATGCCCCAAATCAGAAAACGGAACGTATCAGCTGCCGGAGAGCAGGGGACAGCCCAGTTTTACCCGCTCTTGTGCGACCGCAGACAGCGGTGGAATGCAGGACGCGGGCCGGTTTTGAACTCCTGGCCACAGGCGACGCAAAGGCAGTGAAGCTTGTCCCACGGGGACAAGGCGGTGGGGAGCCCCATCTCCGCCCGCGGGGAACCCAGAGCACGCCAGCCACGTTATCGGTGGCAGGTTACCTTGGAGCCAGTTTTTACCCATTTAATAAATACTGACGGGAGAGCCCAGCTAGCGTCACTTGCGCTTCTGAGGGAAGAAGTTCAACGCGGATAAAACGCTCCAGGGTTAGTCTATCCTTGGCACGGAAGCCACCATCGCGGATGAAACGTTCTGGGCGCTGACAGACGCGACGCAGAAACAAGAAGCTGAGGACGAAGGGACACGCTTCCTTCCGGGCATTCGGAACGCGTGCCCGCCTCCCGCAGCATCTCGGGCCCCGGTTCCGTCTGCAGTTAGCGGCTCCGACGAGGGGTGGGGGGTGCCAGCGCCCCACAACCCAATTTAAAATAATCAGGTCCAGATGCGGGTGCCAAAAAAAGAGGTTTGCACCATTCACCACCGTGGCCTGGATCATATTTCAAAAGTGTCAAATCAAAGCTGTCCCACCGAAGCGCCTGATTTCTTAACGAATTCCTTATGTATTTCATCTCTTGAATGCAGAAAAAGCGGGGTGTCCGCTGGGGAGTAGATTTCGGATTTACAGAAACAAAACCGCGGGCGTGATCCTTTGTGACACACACCCTGTGTAGCCGATATCTCGCCGTGGAATTATTTGCCGCTTCGTTAAGATGCTTTCGTCTAAAAGCCACATCTGGGAGGCACTTAGAGAAGAGGGTGCGAGCACTGGAGGGAGATCCTGTTGAAATCTCCACATTTAAAGGCTTTGCAAAATGCTGACGTTCTGTCGCGTTGATCCAGGGCTATTAAGAGCAAACCTTGAAACCAAATCTTGTCATTTCTGTACGTTAGAGCGCTGGCCTCTTTCCTGAAGAAAGATTCCCACTAAGGGGTTGTTTCTGAGTTCTGACTCACTATTGTAGGTGCGTCTGGATACTGAATAAAGCAGGTTTTTTCTTTTCTTTTTCTTTTTTTTGAGCAGAGAAAAGAGGTACATACTCAAGGTGATTAGACGAGAAACACCTATCTGCAGGCAGACGGACGGACAGAGGACAGATGAGCAGACAATATAAGCAGAGAGTAGCGTCATCAGCTTTTGGAAAATCGCGATGTCCTACGTTCGGGCTCCCGGTTCAACGTGGTTTTGGCTCAGACACACGCAGCCTGGAGAAGTACTCTTGAGTATTCTTGTCCAAGGATGGAGGGAAGTGCCTCAGGACACTGAGTTAGACTCTGAAGACGCAGTGATCGTTAGAGTGCGCCCACCCTACGGTGCCCAGCAGCGGCTCTCGCAGCCATGGATTTCAAGCGGTTCTTTCCAACTTCCAAGTGCGGAATCTTAAACGGTACCTCTGGCTTCAGAACGAGCAAGTGTAACTGAATTCATTTATCCACCTCCTGCCCCCCCCCCCATTCCAACCGAATAGCCTGGAAATAATTGGACAGAAACGGGCAACAGGACTCTGAAAATGGAAAAGAAGAAGGGGGACAGGGTCGGGGACCTCAGGTCTTCAGGTGTGGTGACCTGGTGAGGTCTTTGATCTCCCAGATGCCCCGCAGGGGTGCCAAAGTGGCCTGAAACCTGGCGGAGACAAACAAACAAGAAAGGCCGGGCGGAAGAACCGGAAAGGAGGAGCCCAACAGGGCCGAACCGGGGCTGCTTCCCAAGGGGACCTAGCAGGGGAGCGGATTTGCCTTCAAAGCCTTGCTGGGCTGGCCCAACCCCCACTCGGCACCTGGGAACTGCTCCCCTTGGGAGGGGCGGCATCGCAGCTCTGAGCTCTCCACCCAGTGGCAGGAGACACCCCTCCCACCCAGTCCCGTGGTGGAAGGTGGCCAGCAGCACAGATGGCCCAGAGAAGCAACTCCTCCCCTTTCAGGCAGCTGCAGAGGGGCCGGGACTGATCCCCCAGAGCCCCCAGAGATGCCACAAGAATGAGGCCGACCCGTATAGCACCACAAGGGCTCTAGAAACTCACCGGTCACTGGGGCTACAACCCACGAAAGCAGGTCAGAACCAAACAGTAAATGTAAAAGGGGTCACTTGCCTGCTAAAATAGAAGATTTATGTAGCATTAAGAGGCCCCCTAACAAAGTAGCCAAAATGTCCATAAAACTTCGCTCATCATACCAAGAACCAGGAAAACTACCCTTTGAGAAAGAAAAACCAGGGGCACCTGGGGGTCTCAGTCGGTTTAGCATCCAACTTTGGCTCAGATCACGATCTCACGGCTTGTGCGTTCAAGCCCCGTGTCGGGCTCTGTGCCGGCAGCTCGGAGCTTGGAGCCTGCCTCGGTTTCTGTGTCTCCCTCTCTCTGCTCCTCCTCCTCTGCTCTCTCTCTCTCCCAAAAATATAAATGAAAAAATACAATTAAAAAAAGGGAAATAAAAATCAACAGATGTCAATACTGAAGTGAAAAAGTGTTGAAAGTGTTTGACAAGGATTTGAAAACAGTCGTAATTAAGAATGTTCAATAAACAATGACACATTCTCTTGAGACAAATTAAAAAATAAAAAATTTCTGCAAAGAAACAGAAGTTATAAAAACTCACTGGATGGACTGAGTAGTAGAATGGAGATGACTTTGGATAGGATCCATGAACCTGAACACAGATCAATGAATTCATTCAATCTGAACAAAACCAAAAAGAAACAGACTGGGAAAAAAAAAAAGTAGTGTGGGGGATCTGTGAAACAGATGTCTAACTAAATATCCAAAATGGCCAACATTTATCATCCGAGTTCCAGAAAAAGAGAAGGAGGGTGTGGCTGAAAAGATACTCACAGAAACAATGGTTGACAACTTCCTAAATTTGGCAAGAGACATAAAACTACAGATTCAAGAAGCTGGGAGAAATCCAAATAGCATAAACCCAAAGAAATCCAAACAAAGACACGTCACTGCTAAACTTCTGAAAAACTAAACACAAAAATAAAACAAAATGAAACAAAACTTAGAAACAACCAGGGAGAGATGATGCTCTACCTGTACCAGAAGACTGAATTAATTATGCAGATTTGTCATCTGGAACCATCAAGCCAGAAGTTAGTGGCGCACTTTTCAAGAGATAAAAGAAAAGATCTGTCAGCCGCGAATCCTATATCTGGCAAAGCTATCCTTCAAGAATGGAGGGGAAATAGACTTCTCAGATGAAGGAAAATTAAAAGGATTTGGTGCGGGCAGACCTACCTCTAAAGATTGCTACAGGAAGCACCCTAAACCTTAAAAAAAAAAAGGTTATGGATTGAATTGTGTCCCCCCACCCAAATTCATACGTTGAAACCCAACCCCCAAGGAGGTTGTATTTGGAGATAAGACCGTTAAGGAGGTAGCTAAGGTTAGGCAAGATTATAAGGATGGGGCCCTATTCTGATAGGATCGGTGGTCTTCATAAGAAGGGGAAGAGCCCCCAGGAGCGTGTGCACGTAGAAAACCGTGTGAGGACACAGAAGGTGACAGCCTACAAGCCAAGGAGACGGGCCTCAGGAGAAACTACGCCTGCCAACACCTCGCCCTGGACCTGCAGCCTCCGGGACTGGGAGGGACGGGCTGCTGATGAAGTGCCCAAGATCGTGGTGCATGTCATGGCAGCTTGAGCAGACAAAGGCATAAAAATGACAACAGACAGAGGAGGGGACCTTCGGAGAGGAAGACAAGGACAACGGAATGAGAAGATACAGAGGCAAACGTAACAGACTGTTCTTCCCCTCTTGAGTTTCTTTAATTATACTTTATGTTTGAAGCCAAAATTATAACACGATCTGATGTGGTGTTCAATGCACGTAGTGGAAACGCTTAAGACGATTATTATTATTTTTTAAATTTTTTTTAACGTTTATTCATTTTTGAGACAGAGAGAGACAGAGCATGAATGGGGGAGGGTCAGAGAGAGAGGGAGACACAGAATCTGAAACAGGCTCCAGGTTCTGAGCAGTCAGCACAGAGCCCGACGTGGGGCTGGAACCCGTGGACCACGAGATCGTGACCTGAGCCGAAGTCGGACGCCTAACCGACTGAGCCACCCAGGCGCCCCTAAGACGATTATGTTTAAGAAGTGGGGAGGGTTGGGGATCTAAATGCAGGTAAAGCGTCTACACTCAGAGGGCAAAACACTAATAGCACAGGTAGTGGTACCAGGTCACAGGTGGGACGACAGTAAAGTTATGCCAAGTGGTATGTAAAAAAATATTGTATATAAAGAAGAATCCAGTACTAAAAACTGTTCAGGTAACTAACAAGAAAGGAAGCCCCCCCACCCCAGGAAAAAAAAAGAAAAAGAAAACCAAAGGAATGAAAAAAGAAGATACGTATAAAACAAAA
Organism: Panthera leo; assembly: GCF_018350215.1. Lineage (NCBI taxonomy): Eukaryota > Metazoa > Chordata > Mammalia > Carnivora > Felidae > Panthera > Panthera leo. The sequence goes on from NC_056691.1 coordinate 4,916,047, forward strand.
TATTAAAATGGCAGACTTGGGGCACTTGGGTGGCTCAGTCGGTTGAGTGGCCGACTTCGGCTCAGGTCATGATCTCGCGGTCCATGAGTTCGAGCCCCGCGTCGGGCTCTGGGCTGACAGCTCGGAGCCTGGAGCCTATTTCTGATTCTGTGTCTCCCTCTCTCTCTGCCCCTCCCCTCCTCGTGCTCTGTCTCTGTCTCAGAAAAAAATAAAAAAGTGTTTAAAATGGCAGACTTAAACTCTAATGTATCAATGACTATTTTAAATATTAGTGGTATAAATATACCAACTAAAACACAGAGATTAGGGCATCCGGGTGGCTCAGTTGGTTGAGTTCTGACTCTGGATTTCAGCCCAGGTCATGGTCTCATGGTTCATGAGTTCAAGCCCCACGTTGGGCTTCATGCTGGCAGTGCAGGGCCTGCTTGGGATTCTCTCTCTCTTTTACTCTCTCTCTGTCCCTCCCCTGCTTGTGCTATCTCGCTCTCTCTCAAAATAAATAAATTTAAAAGAAAAAAAGAAACTACTGTTAACAAAGAGACAGAGATCAATTATTCTTCAGTAAAGTTGGAAAAATGAAAAATGAAAAAAGGTAGAGATTGAGTGGGTAAGACACGTGATCCGCTCCCATGCAGTCTGGGAAAAATGACTTCAAAATAACGCCACTGATAAGCAGGGAAGAAAAGGATGGGAAAGCTGTATCACAGAAATACGAATTAGGAAGACAAAAAACACCAAGAGTGTTTATCATAACATCCAAGAAGGTAAGCTTCAGAGCAAAGAAAAGTTACTAGCAACAAAAGCAGGCATCAAAGAACGATTAAGGCTCAGTCAACTCAGCATGACCCAGCAATCCTAAGTCTGTGTGTAGCATACCGCAAGGTTTCAAACTATACGAAAACAAAACTGGTGGAGAGGAAAGGAGAAACACACAGGCACAGGGATTTCAAGAGCCAGCTCACAGCGTTTGCTAGAACTCCCAGAGATAACACCCACAAGGCTGCAGAGGAACCAACAATGCCATGGCCCACTGGGTCTGCCTGACATCACAGAACCGTCCACCCACCCATGGCAGGCCACACATCCCGCTTCGTGGACCACTCACCGAGAAGGCCATATCCTCAGTCAGACAGCAAACTTTAACCAATCAAAGAGAATTTTGAACTATACCGAGTACGTTTTCTACCCACAACAGAACCAGATTAGCAGTCGGTAAGTGAAAGACAAGAGAACAATCCCCAAATTCTCGGAAATTCAACAACACGCTTCTAAATAATCTGGGGGTTGAAGCAGGAGTCTCAAAGGAAATTTGAAAATAAAAATAAATGAATTAAGTTGAATGAAAATTGAAACGAAATTGAAAATACAACATATGGAGGCACCTGGGTGGCTCAGTTGGTTAAGCATCCAGCTTCTCTGTTCAGGTCATGATCTTGCGGTTCGTGAGTTCGAGCCCCACATCAGGCTCTGTGCTGACAGCTCAGAGCCTGGAACCTGCTTTGCATTCTGTGTCTCCCTCTCTATTTGCCCCTCCCCTGCTCACACTCTGTCTCTCTCTCAAAAATAAATAAACATTAAAAAAACAAATTAAAAAAATAAAACATATCAGTTTGTGGGGTTTAGCTAATATAGTGTTGTGTTGACATTTGAAAAGAGAAAAACTATTGATCAATAATCTAAGTTCCTAGCTCAAGAGCCCAGAAAAAGAAGAGAAAGGAGACAAACAACAACTAAAAGCAAGCAGAAAGAAATTTAAAAAAGAGCAGAAATCAATGAAAATCAAGACATGAAAATGAGAGAACGAAACAAAAACATGTTATTTGTCAAAAAAGTCAGTAACACTGACAAACCTCTAGCTCAACTGGCAAGGATAAAAAGAGAAGAGACAAACCATCAATGTCGAATGAAAGAAGGGCATCACAGAGGATCTTGCAGACATTGTAAATCATAAATTTGTCACAAATGTCAGATATTTGACAACTGAGAAGAAATGGACTAATTCCTTGAAAACCACAAAGTACCAAAACTCAGCAGGATGAAACAGATACGCGAATAGTCCCATAACCGTTAAAAAAGAGTCTATAATTAAAAGTTCCTGAAAAAGTTCCAGATGTTTTCAAATAGAGAATTTCTCCAGCATTCACGGAATTAACACCAGTCGTACAAAATCTCTGCCAGTGAAGAAAGGAGGTCCTCTCATTTGAGTCCCAACTCATTTTATGAGGTCGCTATTACCTTAACACCAAGGTACAACAGACAGTACATAAAAATAAAGCTGTACGTCAACACCTTTCGGGAGCTTAGGTGCATAAATCCTCAAGAAAATATTAGCAAACTAAATCCAGTGATGTTTTAAAACGATTGTACATCATGAGCAATTGGGGTTTGTTCCAAGGATGCAAGGCTAGTTCAACATCAAAATCAACCAATGCGGGAATGCAAACTGGTGCAGCTGCTCTGGGAAAACACTGTGGAGGTTCCTCGAGAAATTAAAATAGATCTACCCTATGACCCAGCAATAGCACTGCTAGGAATTTACCCAAGGGACACAGGAGTGCTGATGCACAGGGGCATTTGTACCCCAATGTTTATGGCAGCACTTTCAACAGTAGCCAAATTATGGAAAGAGCCTAAATGTCCATCAACTGACAAATGGATAAAGAAGATGTGATTTATATATACAATGGAATACTACTTGGCGATGAGAAAGAATGAAATCTGGCCTTTTGTAGCAACGCGGATGGAACTGGAGAGTGTTGTGCTAAGTGAAATAAGTCATACAGAGAAAGACAGATACCATATGCTTTCACTCTTAGGTGGATCCTGAGAAACTTAACAGGAGACCATGGGGGAGGGGAAAGAAAAAAAAAAGAGAGGGAGGGAGCCAAACCATAAGAAACTCTTAAAAACTGAGAATAAACTGAGGGTTGATGAGGGGGCGGGAGGGGGGAGGGGGGGCGATGGGCATTGAGGAGGGCACCTGTTGGGATGAGCACTGGGTGTTGTATGGAAACCAATTTGACAATAAATTATATTTAATAATAATAAAAAAAAGTCAACCAATATAACCCATCATATCAATGGGCCAAATCACTTGCATGTCTATTTCTTTGTCTTGATGTCTGCTTTCCAGAGGACCTGAACTTTATTCATTTGCTAAGGGCTATGTACCAAAACCCCATAGCAACTTAAGTTGATAAATGTAATAGTGACACTTTAGATGGATTTTCTTTACGATTAGTTACAAGGTAAGGACGCCCAGTGGCACTGCCACTGTTTAATGCACTGTTGTGGAGATCCTAGACAATGCCGTAACAAAAGAAAAGGAAATAAGAGGTATAATGAACATCTACCTAGAAAAATCAGAAGAACTATCAAACTACAGTTGACTTTTTTTTTTAACGATTATTTATTTTTGAGAGAGACAGAGCATGAGCAGAGGAGGGGCAGAGAGAGAGGGAGACACAGATTTCGAAGCAGGCTCCAGGCTCTGAGCCATCAGCACAGAGACCCATGCAGGGCTTGAACCCATGAACCGTGAGATCATGATCTGAGCCAAAGTCAGATGCTTAACCGACTGAGCCACCCACGTGCCCCAAACTACAGTTGACTCTTGAACAACATGAGGGTTAGAGACACTGACACCCACGTAGTACAAAATCCCCATACAACTTTGGACTCCCCAGAAATTTAACTACTAATAGCTTACCACTGACCAGAAACCTTATTGATAACGTAGTTGATGAACACATATTTTGTATATTATGGGTATCATATACTGCATTTTGACCATAAAGTAAGCTAGAGAAAACGTTATTAGGAAAATCATAAGAAAAAAATCTACATACAAGCAGACCCATGTAGTTCAAACCCATGTTGTTCAAGGGGCAACTGTATTAGAACACATACAGGACTTCAGCAAGTTTTCCAGACCATACACTAAAATTGAAATGATACACAGAAGATTAGCATCGCCCCTGTGCAAGGATATGACATGAAAATTTGTGAAGTATATCATATTGTTAAAAAAATTTTTTACTGTTTATGTATTTTTGACGGAGAGAGAGAGAGAGAGAGAGACAGAGACAGAGCATGAGGGGGGGAGGGGCAGAGAGAGAGGGAGACATAGAATCCGAAGCAGGCTCCAGGCTCCGAGCTGTCAGCCCAGAGCCCGACGGGGGCTCGAACTCACGGACAGTGAGATCATGACCTGAGCTGAAGTCGGATGCTCAACCGACTGAGCCACCCAGGCGCCCCACATATTTTTATTAAGGAGGGCCCTTGTAATGAGCGCTGGGTGTTGTATGAAAGTGTTGAATCACTAAATTCTACACTTGAAACTAGTATTACAGTGTATGTTAACTAACTGGAATTTAAAGAAAAACTTGGGGAAAAAAAGGAAAAAAAAATATCAATGGTCTTTTTCTCTGCCAGCAGTAACCAACTATTAAATATAATAAAAGACGCAAATTACAATGACTACAAGTATGAAATATCTAGGAATTGCCCAAGAATCCAAAATCCTTCTATGTGGAAACAAAAACGCTAATAAAGGAGACTGAAGATCTCACTAAATACAAAAACATCCCACGCTCTTAGATAGGAACATTTGATATTATAACATGGTTGATTCTTTTTAGTTTAACCTATGAATGAAATGCAGTATCAGTTGAAATTCCAGCTGGATTTCTTTTAAAGGAACTCAAAGAAGTAATTGAAAAATACATAGAGAGACAGATCTATGAATAGTGAAGTCAATTTTAGAGAAAACAAAGGGAGGGTGTGTCCTGCCAGATAATGGGATGTGGTAAAGGGTGTTTTATTTTATTTTTTTTTAATTTTTTAAAAATGTTTTTTTATTTATTTTTGAGACAGAGACAGAGCATGAGCGGGGGAGGGGCAGAGAGAGAGGGAGACACAGACTCTGAATCAGGCTCCAGGCTCTGAGCTGTCAGCACGGAACCCGACGCGGGGCTCGAACTCATGGAGTGTGAAATCATGACCTGAGCTGAAGTCGGATGCTCAACCGACTGAGCCACCCAGGCGCCGCAAGGGTGTTTTAATAAAGCCATACCGAAACCAACACAAGGGCAGAAGGACAGACAAGGGAAAATGACAAATTGGAGACTGACCGGCATGTTTGTATGAGACTTAATAGAAGATAAAGTATAAAAATAAATTAACGGGGGGGAGGCGCCTAGGTGGCTCAGTCGGTCAAGTGTGCGACTCTTGGCTCAGCTCACTCAGGTCATGATCGCACAGTTCGTGCATTCGAACCCTGCATAGGGCTCTGCGCCTGACAGCACAGAGAATGCTTGGGATTCTCTCTCTCTCTCCCTCTCCCCTTTCTCTCTTTCAAAATAAGTATTTTTCAAAAATTAATGAATGAATTAATGGGTAAACAACAGACTGCTTAGAGAATGACATGGGACTACAGAATACAGAAGAAGAAAGATAAATTGCACCGCTACCTAATCCCAGACATGGGGGCAGACTCTAAATAGATTAAAGACTTCAATGTGAAAGAGACTGGAAATCAACAGAGAGCAGAGAATGCCGAAAAGTCCTCAAACAAAAGCACAAACCATTAAAAAACAAACAAACAAAAACAATGGCTCTCATTACATCAAAATTCAGGCTCTGTTCAGTGAGAGCTAAGATACCAATGGCAGATATTAACAATGCAGGTGCATGAAACTATATGGAGTTATTGCTGAGCATAAACCAGGAACTCCTAGAAAAATAACCCAGGGAAAGTGGGTAATTCAAATAGAAAAACAGGGAAATATATACACGAAATATTTTCAAAATAGGAGATCCTAATTGCAGTTTCAGGTTGATAAATGAGGAAATAGGGGCATGATATTATTTAGACACGTTTTATTCCAGAAGAACAAAGGGGGAACATTTTAAAAAGTGGTTGCTCTTGAGAGCGTGGCTGAGCGTGGGGACAGTTGGGGTGGACATTTTTCACTACAATTTGATCTTCTAACCATGTGCATGCTTCATTTTGTTGATATTTTTAAATTTTAAAAGAAAAGGAATTAATGACAAATAGCCTCAGCCACATCTTTCAAAAAGTTAAAGGAAATGTCTCACTCAGGAGTCACCCAGACAAAAAATGCTGTATAAAAATGAAAATCAACTCATAATAGACCAGAAGCCTAAATATGTGGCTAAGCCACAAAACTTCTAGGAGAAAGGAGAAAATCTTTTAAATCACTACTCACAGCAACCTCTGCCTGTCTTCACATGGCCTTCTCCTCAGGAGGGGTCATCTCCTTTCGCCTCTTAGAGGACACTTGTGATGGCTTTTAGGGCCCACGATTATAATTCATGGTAATCTCAGCTTAAAATCCTTAATCACAGCTGCACAGATCTCTTCTTCCAGATAAGGTAACATTTCCAAGTTCCAAGAATTAGGACTTGCTTGCTTGCTAAACACAATTAAATGCTACAGTTTTTTAATGGATGTCTTAGAATTTCCTAGAGTGTCATTTGCAAATAAATGTTTTTTTTTTTTTTTTTTTTTTTTTTCCAATTTGATGTTTTACCCCCTTATTGCACAGGCTAGATTCTCCAGGAAAATCGTTAAATATAATTTAGGACTTTTTCTGTCCATGTTCATGAGGAAAACTATATGTAGTTTTCTCTTCATGTAATTTGTCTGGCTTTAGTAGCATAGGTACCAAACAGGATGAATTGAGAGGTGCTCTCACCTCCTTTCTTTCTGAAAGAAATTTGTGACTGATTGGTATTAGTTGTTCTTTAAATGTTTGATAGAATTTACTGGATCTGGACATTTTTGCGGGAAGATCTGAAAATACTAATTCAACATTACATTTCTATTCAGATTTTCTACTTCTGAATGAGTTTGTTTTGATAATTTGTGTCTTTCTTGGAATTTGTTCATGTCATTCAAGTTGTCTACTTTGTCGGCATAAGCTTGTAATATTCTCTTACAATCTTTCTGATTTCTGTAGGAATGGTAGCCATGTTGCCCCTCTAAGTTCTGATTTTGGTAACTTGTGTCTTCTGTTACTCTCTTGGCCAGTCCAACAAGTACTTGCCAATAGTTTCATTAATTTTCTCTATTTTTCTGTTTTCTATTCATTGATTTCTTCTCTTTCTTTCTTTCCTTCGGGCTCAGTTTGCTCTTCTTTTCCCACTTTCCCAAGGTGGAAATTGAAGTTATTAATTGGAAACCTTTCTTCTTTTCTAATCCAGGAGTTTAAAGCTACAAATTTCCTTCTAACCACTGCTTTAGCTGTGTCACATAAATTTTGCTGTTACATGTATTCAGTTCAGAACATTTAAGAAGCTTCCTTTGTGATTCTCCTTTGATCCATGAGTTATTTAGATATTTGGGGTTCTTCCGGTTTTCTTTCTTTTAAAAAAAATTTTTTTTTTAACGTTTATTTATTTTTGAGACAGAGAGAGACAGAGCATGAGCAGGGGAGGGGCAGAGAGAGAGGGAGACACAGAATCTGAAACAGGCTACAGGCTCTGAGCTGTCAGCACAGAGCCCGACGCGGGGCTCGAACTCATGGACCGTGAGGTCATGACCTGAGCCGAAGTTGGACGCTTAACTGACTGAGCCACCCAGGCGCCCTTCTTCCGGTTTTCTATTGCAGATCTGATTTAATTGTGTTGTGGACAGAAAACATACGTTTTATGATTTCAATCTTTTTAAATTTATTGAGCCTGGTTTTATGGCCCAGCATGTGATTTGCCCTGAAGACTGTTTCACGTGCAGTTGAAAAGACTATGTATTCTGGAATTTCTGAGTAGGATGTTCTACAAACGTAAATAGGTCTGCTCCAGTCAGTTGACCGTACTGTTCAGGACTTCTTTACGTATGATCTTCTTTCGTGTTCTCAGTTATTTAGGGTGGGCTTTTTCAAATCTCCCAACTATTCCTGATAAATTATTCTTTCAATTATGTCAGTTTCGCTTCATGTATTTGAGGACTCTGTGTTTAGGAGCATATATACACTTACAGTTGTTGGGGTTTCACTACATATTGATACTTTTATCATTCGGAAATGTCTCTGTTTGTCTGTAGTGATAGTTCTTGAAAGTTCTTTCTGATACTGATACAGGCCACGCCAGCTCTTTCACGGTTGTTTGCATGGCATACTTTTCATCATTACTTGTGTCTTTGAATGTGAAGTTTCTTATAGACAGCACAGGTTTTTTAAAAAAAATTTAGTCTGCCTGCTAACCTCAGCCTTTTGAATGTTTTGTCCATTTACCTTTGAACGTAATTCTCTATATGGTTGGGTTTTTGCTATTCATTTTTGCACCTCTGTCCTTTACTGCTTTCTTCTGTGTTGAATAGTTCTTAGTTTACTATCTTAATTCTTCTCATTTCCCCAGCGACTTCGTGACTTGTTGGAGCTTCCCCCTGGCAGATTCCTCAGAAGGGCTTATGAACATAGTACCGAGCTCTTATTTTAAATTGTTTTTCTACCAACTTCTTACTTGAAAGACAGCTTTTCTGGATATTTGATTCACATTTCTTTTTCCCTTGAATCTCTTGAAAAGGCTGCTGCTCCCCTTTTGTTTTGCTTTGCAAGTTGCTTCTGGAAGACGACTTTTTGCTTTACGTGTGTTCCGTCATCATTTAGCCGCCTACCCCGTTTTCCTCTCTACTAGGCACTAGATAGGAAAATAAAGTTTACGTATTCTCCACAGCAGAATCTGTACTGTGGGTGTGGGTAATGGGTGGTTTTGTTTGATGTCCTCATAAGGACAATGTTTTGGAAGGGTGGAGATAATGGAAGACTAGGTGGCCATAATCGTCCTCACACACTGTGTTCTGGGACACAAAGGTTTTACATCCACAAGGAAAGAGGGCATCAAGCCCTCACAGCAGCAGATCACTGACTTATCCTGCAGATTTTAAGATGCACCTTTTCCACCCATGTGACGATACTTGTTACTGAAGTGCATCTTACAACTGGCATATTACAGAGCCGTTCTAGTGGTACATAAAACAAAAGCATACAGTCCCGTTGGTGCAGTTCTAGATTGGAAATACCGCTCTCGTTTCTGTCCCAGCTTGCTCAGAGCCCCACATTTCCTGAGTTGGAACCCAGCTGTAGACATCACAAAGGGAGGAGTCGTTTGGGTACTTCCTCTCCTGTGGATGACGATGCCGAGTGAAAACGGTCCCCGAATGGTTTCCGTGCTGCCCACCCCAGCCGCCGATGGAGCCTTCCAGAGCCCTCTTGTGGTTTCTTGGGACAAATATGTGCCCTGCTTCAGGTTTGAGGGGAGTTTTCTCTCAGCATTCTGCCTCAGTTTTACGCAAGTTTACTGTTCCTAGCATATGTTTCTTTTGTGGTGCATGTACCTGGATGCTGGTTATTGTACAGTTTTAACAGAAAGACTTTGGTTTTGAGTTTTTGTTCAAACTGCTGCTATGTTTCAAGGGCTGATGTCAGACAACATGCGTTGTTTTCACCATCTTTCCTAGGCACTTCTATCATTTTTAAAAAGTAGCAATGAACATCTGGATATTGATTTACAAAATATTTTAGAAGTAGCTGAAAAGTTGCTATCATCATCTGCTAATAAAAATGATAGCTCTGGGGCACCTGGGTGGTGCCCAGAGTTGAGTGAGTTGAGTGTCCAACTTGATTGTGGCTCAGGTCAAAATGGATCATGGGACTGAGCCCTGCGTCGGGCTCCACACTGATCGTGGAGCCTGCTTAAGATTCTCTCTCCCTCTGCTCCTCTTCCCCTCTGCTCGCACTCTCCCTCTCTATTAAAAGAAAAACCCCACAGCTCTGGCATACGTGTAGTCATAGAGGCCTAGGCTCCCATCAATAGAAGTCTAGGGAATTCCAGATAACATACACTAAAGAAAGACACTAAGAAATGTACTTAATATTCTTTTGTTTTTTTTGATTTTTAAATGTTTTTATTTATTTCTGAGAGAGAAACAGAGGACGAGCAGGGGAGGGGCAGAGAGAGAGGGAGACACAGAATCGGAAGCAGACTCCAGGCTCTGAGCTGTCAGCAAAGAGCCCAACGTGGGGCTCGAACTCTCAAACCATGAGATCATGACCTGAGCCAAAGTTGGAAGCTTAACCGACTGAGCCACCCAGGCACCCCTGTACTTAATATTTTCTAAACACAGACACCAAGACTACTACCCTACCTAGGTGGAAAAGTGAAAATCCAGAGGCTATTCTGTTGAACACATTACACATGCATATAGACTGATTATCAGGAATGTAGGTTTATTTCATTAAAAAATATAACGAAAAGATACATCCCCCAAAGACAGTACTGTATCCTTTAAAGCAGCAGCAATCACAAGGCACATATGTACGAAATACCTCAAGCAAAATAGAAACTAAACATTAAAAAATATGTTATTTAAAAAGATGTTGAAGACCATTTGTTAATATGAACACATATTATAAAAATGGCATTATTACTTTTTTTTTTTTTTTTTAACAATTTTACTCCTTTACCTTTACTAAGAGAAGAAACAACGGTGTAATATTTACACACTACCTTGTGGCACACGGCACAAGAAAAAACAGATAGCTAAAGTCCAGCTTAAAAATTTTATTTTTAGTGCATTCACATTTTTAGATATTTGGAATTCATAAGCTGAAAATAAAAATAATTTTCCTTCGCTTAGAAAAAGACAGTAGTTATATGTCCTTAGGCAAACCCACTCTACAAAAAAGGAATACATTCAAGATATTCTAAAATATCAAGGACATGATTTCTATTCTGGGATCGTCACAGTAATCCTCCTCCTAAAACAGATTAGAAGTCAACACACAATAAATGTGAAGGTCAATTATATTAAACTAAAATAGTATTTGATTTAAATTATTGCTCACTTAGGAAATACAATGAGTAGTCATTCTCCAGTTAGGGATGCTAAGGTAAGCTGTTAGAAACGTATATAAAAACTCTAGGATTCAAATATAATGAAAAGGTTGTCGCAACAGCACAAAGAGTGCTTCCTTACACATTAGCCACCACTGGGCTTCACAGGATGGAGACCGCGTAAGACGTGGCTGAATTAGATCCTCACAGATACGCTTTGTGTCCTAGACGGTGAAGTGCTCCTCTAAGCTTTAATGCTGCAGAGATGCTTTGCTAGGAAACGTTAGGAGTGCTCGCACAATTACTATTAGAGGGAGAAGAGATAAACTGAAGCTCCATTTTTAAACGGCAACAACAAACGAATATAAAATACTAGTATAATAAAACATTTAAATAGTACTAAACCGCACAATTTAAATATCGGTTATATGCTGTCATTAGTTTTCTTCTTAAAAAACCAGTTCCTGGGCTTTTAGGGGTGTGTGTGTGTGTCTGTGTGTTTAAATAACCAGCATCCTCCTCGTGGCGGCCCGCCGAGTCCACACCCACGTGATTGGTCGGTGGCCACCCCGCCAGGTACCCGCAGGCCTCTTCCAGGTTGCTCGGCGGCAACTGGGAGGCCTGCGCGTGCCGCACGGCGACTGCCCACCTGGCCCTGGGACCCGCCTACAGCAGCACGGCCTGGGCCACCTCCTTGATTGTGCGTGCGGCTCTCTCCAGCTCTTCGTCTGTCTGTTCCACTGTGACCACGACCCTGATGCTGAGAAAGAAGGACACAGAAAATCGTCAAAGGAGGCTGTGCCACCTGTCACGGCACGGCAGAGCCGAGCGACTGTGGCGGGGACCCTCCGCCCGCAAGCCCGAACCCTGACGGGCCATTTTCAGAAGTCTGCCACTTGAGGCCCGACTGCAACCTTGTGGGGGGCTCTGGGTGCCGGGGGCCCTGCCTGAGGAGCACCGGGCCCAAGGCAGGAATTCACGTTTCTCAAATCAGGGAGTGTTTACGTGCTGACGCTCACATTTACAACTCCGTGAGTCGTGTGCAAGTTCTAGAATACTCGGAGGCAAGGCAGACATTTTTAAGTTTTCAGGAAACTGAACACAAAACAGTATCAGCTCTCCTGGGCACTCCTCCCTCTTCTCTCCCACCCCCCCTGCAAACATCCGGACGGTCCACTGGGCACTTGCACTGAGCTGCACTGTGCTGGGCAGGGAGCACTGAGGGAACAAAGCAAGCAGGGACCCTGTTGTCCTGAGACAGAAGACCGCACCTTGCCTGGGCGCAATCAGAACGGGGAAGGCTCGTTAAGCCATTCAGGGCTGCTGCCCGTGGTCTGGCCCTCCAAGTCCGCACAGGCTCAGACTCCAGTCTCCCGGGTCCTCCCTGGGCCTTCCCTGCTCTCCAGCGTCTCTCTCGTCTCCCTCAAGCCGGTGTTCTGTCTCCCCAGATGCACCTGAGGGTCTCCACACCACTGCACAGCCTGCCGGACGCCGGCGTCGACAAGTATGACTGACACACTCGATCTTCTGGGCTTGGCTTAAGTATCACCTGCCCTCGGAAGCCCGAGTCCCTTCCAGGCCAGAACGAATCGTGCCCTCCCCCTGTGACCTCACGGACCTCATGCTGTGACCCTGACACTTCATGCTCTGGGTGTCTACCTCCTTTGACTATATTTTAAGTGCTACTGAATAGCACCGATTGTAAATCAAGAGTCAAGGTGTCCTCCCCCCACGCAGGGTTTCTTGAAACTCTCTAGATTTTCCCCACTGTTGCTCTTTTTCCCTGGGCAGTCTGGGAGTGTCTGCACTCTCAAATGCACCCCATGGCGTTCCAGCCAGCGGCCGGATGTGCCCCTCCCTCAGGATGGTCCTCCCGGTGGACGTGGCTGGCACAGCCCGTCACCTTCGAGGTGTGACAGACGCACATCTGCTCATCAGAACCTCGGCCGCCCCCGTCCAGTCCTGGGATCGCGGACACCTCTTCAGGTTAACTGGGAGGGTCCGGCGAGTCCTGGGGGGGCTTTACAGGTAAAATCTGAAAATGGCTACTTTAAGAACAGGAAAGAGGATGAGCTACATTTTAGCGACACACTTCCTTATCCTGTGGCAGCATTTCAGACGTTTTCGCAACAAAATATGCTTTATAGAGTTTTTCAAGTAGCAAAAGCAAGAGTCACGTCACATTTGAACGTCCACCCACCTCGGCGGAGGGAGGCACTTCTCCTCTTTCTCCAGGTAGCGTGCCTGAGTTAACGCGATGCTCCTGTCCATGCACTGCGTGAAGAGAAGGGACACGTTTGCGAGCTGGGCCGCAGACACGGCGGGCATCCCGACGGGAGGTACTCTGCAAGGCCATCCTTAACCGCAGGTTAGTTCATTTTCCCAGTCACAACAGCGAGAAGGCGGAACGCCACAGACGTGCCCCCAGCGGCCCCACCACCTTCCGCGCCTCCGCCCAGACCTCCTGCCGGGCGTTCGCTCTGCGAGGCCCCGTGAGTGGCCCAGGCCGTGTGGCCGTCAAGCACTGTGAGTGAGACGCAGCCAGTGCCACGGACAGATGGGACTTTTCCTTTTCCTTCATTTACGTTTAAATAGCCACAGAGGACTAGGGGTTTCCACTTTCAACAAAGCACAGTCAGGACAAGGGCAACAGTACCAGCAAAGCCCCGTAAACTAACCAAAGCTGAACTTGGTCGTAAACGGAGGACGGTTTCACAGCCCAACAGCCTACACTTCAGGTACCAGCAACTCCTCTGACGGCCGTGGGCACCTCTGCCCAGGTGCTACCAGGCTTCAGAGTCTGGTGTCACCCACGTTTTCCACAGCGTCTCCACACATTAACCACTTGTTGATATTTTTACAAAGCTAAGATATACTCCTTCAAAATTAAGGATAAAAATCCTATCGAAGTAATGGTTCATCAGGGTTTCTTTTTGGGGGATGAAAATATTTTGGGCTGAGGCAGGGGCACAACCTTGTGGTACATTAAAGGCCCCTCAACTCTATCTTCTAAAAGCGAGAAGTTTCTGGTATGCGAATTGTATTTACAAACAGTCAGAGGGGCACCTGGGTGGCTCAGTCGGTTAAATGTCCGACTCTTGGCTTCAGCTCAGGTCACGATCTCGCGGTCCGTGGGTTCGAGTCCCGCGTCGGGCTCTGTGCTGACGGCTCAGAGCCTGGAGCTGCTTCCGATTCTGTGTCTCCCTCTCTCTCTGCCCCTCCCCCGCTCACACTCTGTTTCTCTCTCTCAAAGGTAAATGAGCATTAAGAAAACTAAGGAAAAAAACAAAAACAGGACAATCAGAGCAGGGGTGGCCTCAAGGAAGGAACCGCTGCTCCCAGGCTGGGCAGTGAGGGAGTCTGCTTGAAGAGGGGCCGTCCCGACCGCTGCCGGGCGGGTCTCCCTCTGCGGGAAAGACGGGAAACGGCAGCGGGCAGCGCGGCCAGACGGATACGGATGCTCCGTCTCAATGGACTTGGAGAAGTTAACTGCCTGAGAACACCCGGACCGGCTCTGACCCTAGGCCTGGCTAAGAAACGTCCTAAACCATCGCTCCTTATAAAACCAGTGTCTCGTCAGGCAACTCCACAAGAACTTAGCGAAACCGGGTTCTGCAAAGCTTAAGTGGGAGTTCCAACGCCACAACCATCCCTCTCAGATACGGAACACGGAGCGTGGAGCGGAGCTTAGCGTGGGGACGCAAAGACACCGCAAGACCCCGCGTTTCTGCACAAACGCGGCTTCCGGACCGTGTGCGCGCCCCTCCCCCGAGCCCTGCCCGCTCTCCTTCAGCTCTCCCCAGGATGTCCTCCGGCTGGGGCCTCAAACGGGGTCCGGCATCGGTGAGCTGTGCAGACTGTCGCCTTCTCCTCCGTTCTGAGGACGGGCCCCCCTTCCGTCGCCTGCCCTCTGCAGTGTCTCTGACTCAAGGAGAAGGAGGCCCCCACGGCCACGACGTCTAGAGGACTGAGGACGGGGGCTCCCGTGGCAGGAGTGCGGCCCTGGCCCTGCGGCGTGAAGCCCGTGTAGAGCCGTCCCGCGGGGGCCGGAGGAGGCGGGGGGGGGGGGGGGGGGGGATCCGCGCGGGGGCTCGAGGCCCCGACAGGCTGCTCCGGGCTGCGTCCATCACACCAGCGGGCACTCGAGGATGCCGTCCTTTCTCTTCGGCCGGTACACACGTACGTGACATCGCAGTAAAAACGCGGACGGGGTGAAAGGCGCCAGCGGGAGGTCAGTTCCCGTGAAAGAGAGTCTGTCTTTGTCGAGTTCGCAGAGCCGCACCCGGGGGGGCCCCTGTGGCACCTGGGCCCTGGGGAAGGGGCGTTGTGCCAGCCGGACTGCTCATCACCTCACACGGTTCCTGAGATCCCCTGAGCTGGGGATCTCACGTTCTGGGTCTGGTTCCGTTTTATAAGCTGACGGACTCCAGAAGGCCACCAACTGCATGAAGCCCCCCACCGACCTGTCCTTTCTGATGGCAGCTTCACACACTGGAGGAGGGAGGGCGGCTAAGAAGCCGAGATCGGCCTCAGCCCCGTTCTCCATACCGACCAGCCACACCACCACGGAGAGACCCGACCTCCCGGCCACGGTCAGCCAAGGGCACACGACAGACAACAGCCATCATCCTGACGTCCCGGTGACCTCGGGGCAGAGCCCCTGGAAGGGACCGCCAGGACAAGCAGGACGAGAAGGCAGAAAGAAGCCTGCCCCATTCCCAGGCACATGCTAGCCGCACTGCAGTCGGGGGAAAGGCAGGGCCGTCCCAGCACGGGTGCTCGCGGGGTCCCAGGCCCTTCCATCCGAGCGTGAGCACGAGCAGCATGCGGGGGGAGGGGGGGGCGGAGGGGGCAGGGCTCCAGGGAAGGGGCCGGTGGTCTTCCCCAGGGAGCCATTTCTTAGTTAATAATGAAGTTACAATTAGTAGTAAAATCACTTTCAGGAGACACAGATATTTAAATCAACCTCCAAACTAGGCCTGGTGAAGAAGCGATCTTTCTTCCTTTCCAGTTCCAGTCTCAGCTGCGTTGGGGGTTCACCCCAGACGCCTGTCCAGTGCTGCCTGTGACCAGCACTCATAATGCCATCCCCACCCACAGGTATGAAAGCCTGGCTTTGAAAATGCCGTGCGAACGGGTTTTCTGGAAGGCTAATTATGTAGAGCGCAAGGAAAGTGTATTTGATACAACGGAGCACAGAACACGACAACTTCAACGCGAGCGGAACCTGACCGGGCAGATACAGTGCGGCCTGTCAGCACAGATGTGTCCCGAAGGCCCGGGGACCAGAACGGTTCCACAAGAGGGCTGCGTCCCGGGGCAAAGAGATCTTTCCTAAGACGGGACACAGAAGACGCTGCTTGGGCTCGGGGTAGAACTACACACTTACGTGATTCACAATCTCCTGAAGAAGTTTAACATCTTCTTCTCGAGACCCAGTGCTCTCTTGTAGCTGCAGGTGAAATGCGGGAGAAAATGACTCTCCCACCACTTTTAGCCCAGAAATGCTGAAAGGAAACACACAGCGTAAGTCCCTTCCGGGTGCAACGGTGTCTCGCAGAAAAATAACTACGAAGTCTGCATTCATGAGCGGAGCAGAACCCTGTGGTTTTCCCAGGAGGCATCACACGGCGGGGCTCCGATCCCACAGAGACAGCAGGGATCCGTGCTCCGGGCGGTGCTCCCTGGTGTAGACGCCCCTGCCCCTGCAGGGCCCGCTGTGAGTTGGCGGGAAGAAGCCTCCCTGTCCTGGCGGACGTCACTGGCTCACACAGCACAGAAAACAGGAGTCATCCCCAGGCTTCCACCGGGAGGGGAGGCCCGTGGGCCCTGCTCCCGCCTCCCCGCCTCCCCAGCTCTGGCGGCCCCTCCTCACACACCCGCTGGGTCCCGAGGCCTGGCCCTCACGCGCTCTCCTCGCCTGTCCCTCGCTCTGTCTTCCACTGCTGGCTAGTAAGCCGGGTCCGGCCCCAGGATCACCTCCTGCGGCCTCCCTCCCAATTCGCTCCTTTCGGGAAGCGTCTACACATTCATTTTCTATTACTCTGCCTCCTTCACGACTACTTACTGAGACTGGTAATGTTTCCTTGCTCATTTATCTTGTCTTTCATAAATGATAGAGATGAGTTCTAACACTAAAGACGCTGCATCTTGACCACCGGAAGTATGATCAGATTACGAAGTTCCTTTCTTATTTGCATGTTTACTGTTAAGTTTTACTTGGATTATGATTATCTTCATTTTAGGATTAATAGCACGGACATCTGCAGCTTCTCAGGGAGGGAGAGAGATTTCTTTAGGCGTGAAATCTCGTGTTTTCAAATCATTATTACAGACGTCATGAGACCCGCACATCAGGTTCATTTACAGTCTGTGTTTATCCTGTGATGATAACGGTTTGATTTTTGACCCACCTGCTAGACTGACTACAAATGGTGGCATATGACTGTCGGAAACTGAGCTGCACGTTTTAAATTGCCTTCATTACCCAGCTTCCCTTAGAAAGATCTGCTTTTCCCTCAGAATATAATGGGCGCAAGAAGCACTTTCTAGTACACGGATTCCTTCAACATGTTTAGGACTCAATGAGCTTTCCGAAATGACCGTGTGCCAAGTATCAAGGGAGGTGCGAGAAGCTAACTTCGCTGGCCTTTCAGACCACCAACCAAGACCGGTAATCTGGGTCTCCTTTCCTTAAATGTAATATGTGCTACTAGGCTTCTCAATAAACCAGGTAGCAGCACAGTGCAGAAAAATACATCATCAAATAGGGGTTTACTCCAGAATGCAAGCACGGTCTAACAGGAGACAATTCTAACAGTGAAATTCAGCATGAGACAAGTCTATGATTTTTTAAAAAAGTCTCCAAGTCTAGGAATAATCTGATCAATACCACCTACAAAAAAACCCGTAGTGCAACATTTCGTACTTTAAAACAACCAACTGAGCTACCCATGCGGCCGTGATGTTTCACACTTAATGAAGAAAGACTTTTAGGTTGGAAATGACAGAAAACGTCTATCACTACTATTACAGAAGATGTCTAGTGACCTAGAGCAACGCAATGAAAGAAAAAAAGAACTAAGATGTTTAAGAATTTGGAGGAAGAGAGAATAATTGCCGCAGACCATAGGACCTCTACACACATCATCACACACAGAATGATACAAACGTCTAGAATAAATAAGAGCTTGGAAAGACTGCTGGAGATCAGATCATGAGGACACAGCACAAATGCCAGAGAAGACTGGCTACCAGCTGGCGGGAAGGTGGGGTCACGGGAAAGAGGCAGTTAAGAGAAGAGAGGACAGAGCGTGCTTGAACGCTAATCAAACCGCTCGGAGCGGGTGACGGCAGAAAGGGGACGGCCGAAGGCGCCGAGTCCTTACGGAGGAAGAGCTATGACTGCAGGAGGCAAGCCTCCCAGCCCACCCCCCGCCCCCGCCCCCGCCCCGGTTGTCACACCAGGGAGGAGCGGTGTGGATGCCTGCGTGCGTGCACGTCTGTGAGGGAAGATGTGGAGGTCTGAGTGACAGCGTGAGGCCGGGCTGTCTGCCAACACCGGGCGCAGGGCAGACAGGGATCTGGGGGCTTCGGAGGAGAAGACGGGAGGGCGGAGGAGGGCTGGGCTTACAAAAGGGGCACACTGCTACCACCGGACAGGATGAAGGGCACTTCGGTTGGTGTTCCTGAGTCTACAGTGGCTCCAGTGTGCCGTGTTGGCACATTAACATTTCATAAGGCAACGTAACTGGAACCGACACGAACAATGGCTCCCAACCATAAATCATGCAAGAAGAACTTCTGTTACTATCGTGCAGACACACCCAGAACGGTAATTATTTCTGCCCCTACTTCATCTGCAACAGCCGCGATCTGCTCATTCATTCACTGTCCTTTCCTTTTAGAGAAGCTTCTAGTTCCCACATCTGGCAGTAAGTGGGACTTTCATGACTGAAAAGACACGTTTCCACCTTGGGAAAGACAAAAGGAAACACCTGGGCGACTGAGCTCATTTTCGGTAAGACCAGAACTCTGCCTGGAGGCGTCACCTACCTGAATTTTTTCTTGACGCCAGAGCAACCTTAAAGAACTACTCTTGTGTCATTAAGACAGACACAAGCCAACACTCCTATGGTTCATTTCGATTTCACTTGTTTTTCTTCACTTAAAATAAACCTTAATAATTTTCTAAAAAGTATGGACGATATGAACCCACCCACTGTCATCTAATGACGCAGCATATAATGATATCATTTATGCGTACAGACGAGGAAAGATTCTCCATGTTGACCCGAGTTCTTACTGGTGACAGCGCGTTTGGTGCTTATCTTCACCTCTGTCCCTTATATACTGCTATCGCATTAATTAGCTTGTATCCCTTTAGAAAAACAAAGTCACGGTTCGTTAAGGCAACAACAAAGCAGGGCACCTGGGTGGCTCAGTCAGTTTCGTGTCCGACTCTCGATTTCGGTCCAGGTCACGATCTCATGGCTGTGAGATCAAACCTCACGTTGGGCTCTGCCGCTAAGCGTGGAGCCTGCTGGGGATTCTCTCCCCTTTCTCTCTGCCCCTCCCCCTGCTTGTGCGTGCTCTCTCTCAACAAATTATAAGTAATAAAATAAAACAACAACAAAACGATGCTCTGGTTTCAGGCCCACAAATTTGAAAGAACCGAGTTCCTCATTTCTTAGCCGCGAGTCAAACTGATCCAAGCCTATTAAATACACTCAAAACCAAAGAGGTGACATTCAAAATTTTTCACTAGTTGTTTAAACGTGGTACAGACTTTCAGTTCATTGAAAATATAGTTAACTTACCCTTGTAGAGCTTTATGGATTCGTTTGCACTTTTCCCTCAACACTGAAAAAATACCTGTGTGAAAAAAAAATATTTGGAAGATGTGATATTACTAATCTAAACGTATCTCTAAAGATGTTTAGTGTTCAAGCTCATCAACTTAAAATGCGGCCACCCCCCCAGACAGGAGCGCCTCTGGAGGCCCCGGCCCGGTCTCAGCGTGCTGCCCTCACCTCCTCGCCCACTCTGAGCGCAAGCTGGGGGAGGTTTCCCGCAACAGAACGAGGGCTCTCGTTCCCATCAGGAGTCTATAAATAATCTAAGAATAAAAGGGTACAGATATAGTACTTATTTCTGGACCCTTAACGATTTGATAAAAGAGAAGACGCTATACTACCATTTGCTATCTTTTCTTGGACGTTTTCACCTCATTCACGGAAAATTAAAAAACTAAAACATGTGACCAAGAGGCACTCGTGCTGGGCCTTCTGACAAGCAAGCCAATCGATGTGCACGCAGACACGTTTCCTGATTCTCTGAATTAAAACCAATGTTAAACATTTAGAGAGTTAAAGAATCTTAAGTTTAGAAATACCGGGTTAAGGCCTGCTTTTCCATTTGTTTCAGGCTCTGTGAGGAGGTGCCACCCCAACCCAAGGCCACGTTTGAAATGTAATCAACCTGGCCTAATAAGGAAGCTTGAACGGCCGGTGAACCGGATTTGGCTTCAGTACCAAATAACGAGTCAAAGGCTGAAGGAAAAACTGGGTAAGCTATAAATTATGTGCAAGGGCACCCGCAGCAGCACACTTCAGCTGACTTCTCGAATGACAACAGGCCCGGAGCTGACCCCTCCTCCTGGCGTCTCGGCCCATCCGCCCAGCCTGGGAGCCGGCCCAGCCCTCCGGCCGGGAGAGAAGCCCACACAGAATCCCCTGAGCGGACGACATCCCAGCCACGATTCTCCCCACAAACGCCAGGCAACATCATCCGGAGGCACCGGCGTCTGGTGCACACGCCCCTCCGGCGAATGCCTCCGAGAGCGCGCCAGCAGCCTGGCTGACGTGAGCCGTGAGGCCCGGGGTCCTGGGGGCAGAAGACCGTACCTGGGTTCTCCTCCATGATGTTGAGAGCCTCGATCGCAGCGGCAGCCAACAACGGGGGCAGCGAGGCTGAAAAGCAGTAACCCTGGCCGGAGAGTCGCTGAGAAGAAACAAACAAGGTAAAGACATGAATACGCTTTTTTTTTTTGGGGGGTGGGGGGGGGGGCTAAAAACCCTAAAGGCACCAAATCTGCATGACCTGCTAACGGTGCCTACAAATGGTAAAGTGGGAGGAGCCATGCACGTGTAAAAGATACGCGTAACAAAAACGAGACCTTTTTAAGAAGATATTTTCCAAATACAAACATGTCGAGTCATTCTCAGACAAATTGACTTACTTTTTATTTATTTATTTATTTATTTATTTATTTATTTATTTATTAAACAAGTTTCTTTAATCTTTATTTTTGAGACAGAGAGAGCGTGAGCAGGGGAGGGGCAGAGAGAGGAGGAGACACCGAATCCAAACCAGGCTCCAGGCTCCCAGCTGTCAGCACAGGGCCCGGCGCGGGGCTCGAACCCACGGACCGTGAGATCATGACCTGAGCTGAAGTCAGATCCTTAACCGACTGAGCCACCCCGGCGCCCTGACATATTGACTTTTAAATAAAGATTGCGACAAACCACGTCAGAGTGAAGCTGTGTGACTGGAAGTTACAGCTGAGTAACTTCTAACACAACCAGGGGGCATTAGTTTCAGGAGCTACTGGTTTTTTTTTGTTTTTTTTTTAAAAGAACCCACCTGATGGTCAATTACAAAAGATCTGCCACAGCAGAAACCTCCAATAGAAGCGAGAGAATTCTCCATGTTGGCACTGATAAGGTCAATATCATCAATCTGCCAAAAAAGCAAGACGGTGGGAGTTATTCCTCAATTTAAAGAAAAAGTAAAGACCGACGTCAAGCCTGCAGACAACACTGCAGCACTGATCACGTTAACATCTTGGTTCAAATGAACCACCTCTGTGCCGATGAAGGAGAAGCCACACAAAACCTATGGTCACAAGCACGGAAGGTTTCGAAGCGTGCCTCTAAAGAGGCCCTTCGGCGATTTACCCTCAGTGGAAGGACAGAAAGAAATTAAAAGAAGAAACCCAAAGCTGCTTAGTACTACATATATTCTGAGGTTCAAAATCAGTCATTTCCGTGCTTCAACGAGGGTCTAGTTGGCCATGCCCCCAGAAGGTACCTGAGATAAATACGAACAAATCTATCAGAGTTTTGAACACTTTATCCCTACGTTCACCTTTTCAAAAATGCAAGGGCAGTTTTTCCAAACATGGCAACTGGTTCTTTGGCCACGCTGAACCGGGCAACGGACAAACCCCACTGTGCCACGTGGCCTTCTGAGTCGCCACCGTCTCCTCAACTCGGTGCTCCCGACTCCGTCCTCCCGCTCCAGCCCCGGCACCAAGGTGCACCTGGGCACACAGCGGCCGTTCAAAGCCACCCACTGATGCCACGATGGTGAGTGGTCCAATCCCACCTGGGGCTTCTCAGTGGTCCACAGACCCAACAAGGAAACCTGTTGGCTCTTACTTTCTAAAAAAACCTTTTATTATGAAAAACGTCAAACACACACAAAGGTAGAGACGACAGAATAAACAACTCTCATCACCAGATTCAGTCACTACCAGCTCATGGGACAGTCTTCCATGTACAGCCTCCTCCTGCTCTCAGCATTTCTTTAGAGCAAATCCCCCAACTTCTTAAGAGTTTCATCTGTAAATATTTCAGTGTGCGTTTCTAAAGGACATGGACCCTGTCAAAAGCATAATCACGAAACCATTATCACACCTAAAAAATGAAAAATTTCTTAATGTTGCCGAATACTCAGTGTTCTAATACCTGCCTCACAAAGCTGGTTTTCTGCAGTATTTGCCGGAATCAGGATCCGATTGAGGTCCATCTACTCTGCACTTTTGCTCAGTGCATTTAATCACCAAATAGCAGTCTGCCTCTGGGGAAGGAGCATGTGTCACTCTAACTGGGGATACTCGCTCTGCTTCGTTATCGGTAGTGAGACGCCGATAACCTAAGGTGACTTCGTGTTCTTCAGTTCAACGTCTTGCCAGAGATCGGAAAGCTTTGATGCACAGGATCTGCAGAAAAGCTCCCCTCAGCTCCAGCACACAGGGGTCGGTGAACACAGGCTCTGTGGGCGG
Source organism: Panthera leo (assembly GCF_018350215.1). Classification (NCBI taxonomy): domain Eukaryota; kingdom Metazoa; phylum Chordata; class Mammalia; order Carnivora; family Felidae; genus Panthera; species Panthera leo. The sequence continues at coordinate 4,938,971 of NC_056691.1, forward strand.
GCAGACGCTGCTCCTCCCCGAGGCTGCAGGGGCTCAAGCCGCCGAGACTGGGGCAGGTGGGGCTCATTTGAACAGAACACGTGACCAACTCCCTCCAGCTCTCTGGGACCTGAGGCTTGGTGGCGCGTCTGCCGCCAGTGTTTCTGACTCCGTGTCTCCCTCCGTAGAGAAGTCACGGCCATCTGACACCCGTACACGGAACCCACTGAGAACACACAGTTGTAAATATCGGAGAGAACATCCTTTCACTGCCCCCATCGTACTTTCTAAGGGACTACGTTAGGGAAGTCTTACTGACTTTAAGAAACACACGCAGGCAAGTTTATCCGTTTCTAGAGAAAAGACACGGAAAGCCAAGATCAAACGCTACAGGCTACACAGACCGCATCCTAGGAGGCACCGCCGTGAGTTTCCAGGCTCTGAGGGACGACAGGCCCTGGTCTGGCGGACCTGGTGCCCTGTGGGCTCAGTGAAGGGACGGAGCCCAGGGCGGCACGACCCCGCACGCTGACGGGGAGCACCGCCTCGCGCCCGTGGTACGTGAACGTGGCCGGCAGGACGGAACCGCGTGTTTTCCGCATGAGGACACATCCCAGAAAAGGGGCAAGGGGCACTTACGCTGATTCCAAAATGTTCGGTGACTCCTCGACCGTGTTCTCCCAGGACTCCGAACGAGAGGCTTTCCTCCAGAAAGATTCTTGCTTTGTACTTGTACTTTAACTTCACCTGAGTGGTAAACAGAACGCCACGTTACAGTGCTGGTGACCAGCACCGTCAAGAAGATACTGGGGAGAACAGTTACACCTAGGAGGGAAAAAGCACATCTGGTCCCCAACACTGGTGGGCCTGTAGCTGTGCACCTGCCCGCTTGCTGGGCGCGTCCCGAAACCCCGAATCAACACACAAGGCAGAGTGCGGAGCGGCACGCACGGAGTCACCCGACCTGCCTGTCCCCAGCCGAGGCTGACTCCTGCCTCCGCTCACACTGGAAACACGTGTCCTTTTCAGCGTCTATTTATCGCTGTGGTTTTGTGTATCTTGTGCTTTTGGCCGGTGGTTCCGGTTAGGACGGCCCAGCACAGCGCTGAAGTGCGGGCTGGCGATCTGAAGCGCCAGAAGGCTGGGATGCGTCTCACGGAGGAAACGCGTGTGTGAGAGAAGCTTCGTCCAGGCATGAGTTACAGCGCCGGCGGCCCTGAGCTCAACGTGAACGACTCAGCAGTATGTATTAAACAAAGGCGTTTCTAAACAGAGAACACATATACTGAGCAACTGGGGGCAGTGCCACGACCAGACGCTCGCAGCAAGCGGACGGCACTTACCCCAGGAGCCACAGTCCTGCGGTCGGCAGCTCGGTACCTGTGGCCCGCTTACGCACGTTTCTCAGAACTACACTTCAGAACACGGCCACGTACGCACGTTTCTCAGAACTACAGCTGGCCCTTGCGCGGGTCTGTTTAGATGTGAAGTGTTTTCAATAAATACAGTCCAGCACTGTAAATGTATTTCGTCTTCCTTACGATTTTCTTAACGTTTTCTTTTTTCTAGCTTACCTTAAGGATACGGTGTATAATACGTATGACATACATAACATGTGTTAATCAACTGTTTACGTTATGGGTAAGGCTTCCAGTCAATAGTACGGTATTGAGTTTTCGGGGAGTCAAAAGGTATGTGGATTTTCAACTGCATGGGGGTCTGCATTGTTCAAGGGTCAAATGTGTCATGATGGTGAAGAGATTATATTTTATTTACTAAAAAGTTTTTTTTTTAATAATCTTTATTTTTGAGAGAGAGACACACACACACACACAACATGAACAGGGGAAGGGCAGAGAGAGAGGGAGACACAGAATCGGAAGCAGGCTCCAGACTCTGAGCTGTCAGCACAGAGCCCGACGCGGGGCTCGAACTCACGAACCGTGAGATCGTGACCTGAGCCGAGACCTGAAATGAAGTTGAGGCTTAACCGACTGAGCCACTTAGGCGTCCCAAGAGACTGTACTTTAGATGCTCTAAATTTAACAACAATATAGACAGTATAAGGCCAATTTTTAAAGACAAAACTGTAAGACCTTATGAATGTAGACAGCATGTGTTAAATACTGGTTTGAGTACACATAAAACTCCTGAGGAAATGTACATATTCTTCCCTCAGTGGCCTTATGCTTTAATTTGAATTCATGGCACTGTTTTCTTAATTCAGAAAAAGTTTTCATTAATATGCCTTTCAATCTGTTTTCCCTCTTTGCTTTCAGGCTTGTAAGTCAGTCCTTTCCCTTCGAAGGTTTAGATGCATCCTTTTCTGAATGTTCTTCTAATTACTTCATGTTACTTTTCCATGTACATGTTGGGAAGCTGAACATACGTATGTTTGTATAGCTTTTGCCCCCTATTTTTTAATGTATTTTTTGAGAGAGAGATAGTGTGAGCGGGGAAGGGACAGAGAGAGAGGGGGACAGAGGATCTGAAGCGGGCTCTGTGCTGACAGCAGAGAGCCTCATGTGGGGCTGGAACTCACGAACTGTGAGGTCATCACAACCCGGGCTGAAGTCGGACACTCGACCGACTGAGCCACCCAGGTGTCTCCCCCAAATGTTTAACTGATTTACTCCTAAATGATATGAATGTGATCAGTTCCACAACTGAATTAAAATACAGCGATTATCAACCACTAAATATAGATGGATTTTTATTAACAATGAATCAGCTAATTTGGAGAGAATTATACCTTTGCAACACTGTTTTCCATCCATTAGTATGTATGAGATATTGTATGAATGAGACAATTTCTAAATATCATGCTTCGGGGGCGCCTGGGTGGCTCAGTCAGTTGAGCGTCTGACTTCGGCTCAGGTCACGATTTCATGGTTCGTGAGTTCGAGCCCCGCATCGGGCTCTGTGCTGATGGCTCAGAGCCTGGAGCCTGCTTCGGATTCTGTGTCTCCCTCTCTCTCTCTGTCCTTCCCCTGCTTGTGCTCTCTTTCTCTCAAAAATAAACAAACATTTTTAAAAAATCATGTTTTAGGACATATTTAAGAATATTATGCCAGTACTGGTACACAAATAGACAAGTCAGTGAAACCAAACAGGAATCCCAAAGTCATAATCCTGTAATCTTTACATATTCAATGCTAATACATACTTGACCTGTTCCTTACGCTTTATATTTTGTTTCAAGGCTTGGCTGTATATCTATCAGTACTGCTTTACTATCGTAGCCCTACATATGCAATTCTGGTATCTTCTGGCCCACTATACTATCTCCCCCATATTATTCTATCAGTTTTTGACACTCACAAAAACAAGGAAAGGAAAACCAATACAACACATCTCTTTCACTGATATTTAGAATGTGTCTAGATTTCCTCAAGAAACAGTAAAACACTTTAAAAACAAGGTATGAAATCCTTATTCTGAATCCTCATTCAGTTGATGGGCTCAGACTCAAATTTCAATGGCTGAATTCAAGGGCGGTTCAACACGGGAAAATCAACTATACTAATAGGATGATGGAAGATCACATGATCAACTCATCACCTGATTCAGAGAAAGCGTCTCACAAAATCTAAATCTCTCATGGTACCAACACTCAACAAATCAGGACTAGGAAGGAACTTCCTCAACTGATAAAGGGCATTTATGGAAAACCATAGCTAATATCATACTCTGTGGTGACAGCCTGACAATCTTCCCCCTCTCACCTCAGTCTACACTGTACAGAAGGTTCTAGCCAGAGCAACAGGCAAGAAGAGGAAATACAAGACATCCAAATTGGAAAGGAAGTAAAACCACCTCTATTCACAGATTATAGGAATTGATATATAGAATAAGACCCATAAAAATACTATTGGAGCTAGTAAGTTCAGTAAAAGTTCCATGATATAAGATCAAAACACAAAATCAGTTGTATTTCTATAAACTATCAGTGAACGCTCACCCTCCAAATCCCATTGATAATAATATCAAAAAGAATAAAATACTTAGGAATAAATTTAACCAAAAAGATGTAAGATCTGCACAGTGAAAACCACAAAACACTGTCAGAGAAAATTAAAGAGGATCTAAATAAATGGAAATACTCCCGTGTTCATGGATTTGAAGACTTAACATCAGTAAGATGGACAAACTTTCCACAGCAATCTACAGATTCAATACAATCTACAGATTCAATATAATCCTGATTCAATATCAAAATCCAATCTCTATCGAATATCTATTATCTGTCAAAATCTCAATGGCTGTTGTTGTTTTTTTTTTTTTTACAGAAATGGAAAAGTTGATCCTAAACTTCAAATGGAATCTCCAGGCACCTCAAATAACCATAACAATCTTACAAAAGAACAAAATTGGAGAACTCACGTGTCTTGACTTCAAGATTTACTATAAGGCTACAGTAACTGAGACAGTGTGGTACCAGCATAAGGACAGACATACAGACAAGTGGAACAACCCTGAGAGTCCAGAAATGGTCATAATCTCACGGGCTGTGAGTTCGAGCCCCACATCGGGCTCTGTGCCAATAGCTCAGAGCCTGGAGCCTGCTTCAGATTCTTTGTCTCCCTGTCTCTCTCTGCCCCTGCCCGGCTTGCACTGTCTCTGTCTCTCTCTCAAAAATAAACATTTAAAAAAAAAAAAAAAAAAAAAGCAAGAGTTTTACAAAACACATCCTATATGATTTCATTTATAGGAAATTGCACAAAAGTCAAAACTACAGGCACAGAGAGCAGATCAACGGTGGTCTGGGGCCAGGGCTGGAGGTACTGACTACAAAGGCTTATGAGTGAACTTTCTGGAGATCGAAATGTTCTGTAACTTGACTGCAGCGGCAGAGATGAGGGTGTACAAATCTGCCAAAACTTACCAAACTGTACTGACAGTGAATGCATTTCATTAGCATGTCAATTACACCTCAATAAAGCTGGTTTTAAAAAGCTGAGTCTTGACTACCCTTTAAAGACCGGGCTGGCACGTAATGTTAATGTACTTCCCCGGTATGGCCTGAATGTGCTCCTGAGACCCGTTAGGCAAAGCGGTGCAGATGCGAGGCGTCACAAGTGCTCAGGGACAAGAGGCAGCACCGCCCGACAGCCCGAGTTCTAGAATCTGGAGTGACCGCGGCTGCTCACCAGCTCCGGGAGAGGACAAATAGTGCCTGTGTTCATGTACAGCCCCTCCACCACGATGAAACGTCGTGTGACCCGAGCCTTGCGAGGATTCTTTAAAAGACAAAAACAAACAAACAAACAATGACATTTTAAATTTCAGTAATTCCAAATGCAGAATCTGTTAGACGCTCCCTAGCACTCCCATCTGACAAGACTGATTCAAGAAGTAAACAGTCCGGATGCGTTTCAAGCCCAAGGTTTCGGACCCGATTATTCTGAGATGAAGAAAGTGCTCTCTTCTCTGTTTTTCAGTTCACACCATGCACTAGGTGACCGCACGCATGCACGCACACACGCACACGATTTAGGCACTCTGAGAATGACTGAGAAGGGGCCCAGGGGAACTTCCTGGGGAGATGGCAGCGTTTTAGGTCACAATGGAGCCCTCGTGGCTGGGTTATCCACTGGTCAAAACGTATGGCTACGATCTGCTCACTTCAACGTCTGTGAAGTTCACCTAAACTAGAAAGAACTGGAGCGCCTGGGTGGATCAGTGAGTTAAGCGTCCGAATTCAACTCGAGCCACAATCTCGCGGTTTCTGAGTTCAAGCCCCGTGTGGGGCTCTGTGCTGACAGCTTGGAGCCCGGAGCCTGCTTCAGATTCTGTGTCTCCCTCTCTCTCTGACCCTCCCCTGCTCTCTCAAAAATGAATAAATGTCGGGAAAAAAACAAACTAGGAAGAACTGAGGTGGGTGAAGGCAATCATCACCAGAGTTGGGGTCGGGAGACACAGAGGCTCCGGTGATACGAGAATGGCAGGATGTTGCTACCAGAGCTGAGAGGAGGGTAGGGGCTGCACTATACTCCCGTGCTTCCTCTGAACCCGCCGGAGATTTCTCATGATCAAAACCTAAACAGACGAACCCTGCTCTCCATCTACCAAAATGCAGACAAGACCCTTTCCTTCCTTACTACTGGGTCAAGTAAAACTCAACTGTGCCCTCATCCAGGCATGTCTGAGGCAGCGGGCGAAGGGCCTTTTCAAAGGACACGCACCTCCCTGCGCCCCACCGATGGCAAGCCTACTCATGAAGCACTCCCCGGCACATGTGCACAGGCCGTGGGGGTGTCGGGCTGAAACAACAGCCAGATCCATAGGGAGGGGGCACCGTCTTCCTACTCCAAGGTTTCTTGCCTCTAAGCTTTTAACGGACAACCAGAAACCCAAACAGCAGAGCTAGGCTTTCAAGGACGTTTCAGAACCCACAGCTCAAACACTCAGAAAAGTGTCTGTTGAAGCATGCGGAAGGACATGTCGCAGAGTCTGCTTGGCCGCTTTTACTCAAACCGCAGTGACCATCGGTCTGCTGGGGGTCACGGGGGAGGACATGAGGAGAGGTGAGCCTCTCCCTACCTTTCCAAAATAAAGTATTTTTATTTATTTATTTATTTATTTTTTTAACGTTTATTTATTTTTGAGACAGGGAGAGACAGAGCATGAACAGGGGAGGGTCAGAGAGAGGGAGACACAGAATCTGAAACAGGCTCCAGGCTCTGAGCTGTCAGCACAGAGCCCGACGCGGGGCTCGAACCCACGGACCGCAAGATCATGACCTGAGCCGAAGTCGGCCGCTTAACCGACTGAGCCACCCAGGCGCCCCCAAAATAAAGTATTTTTAACACGGCTTAAAAAATATTCAATGTAGGAATCTTGGGAAATGGGAAAGTACAAAAAAAATTTTTAACAATATAGCTAGTCACAGTACACATTGATAATTTTTGTCTCTCTTGCAAATACGTACCTTTGTAAATTACTTTGTTCAAATCAGGATTTTACTGCAATAGTTTAAGGACCTGAGCTTAAAAAATTATTTTAATTAGTAATTACTTAATGGGGCGCCTGGGTGGCTCAGTCGGTTGAGTGTCCGACTTCGGCTCAGGTCATGATCTCGCGGTCCGTGAGTTCCAGCCCCACGTCGGGCTCTGTGCTGACAGCTCGGGGCCTGGAGCCTGCTTTGGATTCTGTGTCTCCCTCACTCTCTGCTCCTCCCCCGCTTGTGCTCTGTCTCTCTCTCAAAAATGAAATAAATATTAAAAAAAATTTTTAAACATGATTTCCATGGAGATCTACTATTCTATCTGTATATACACCATAAATTAACGATTTCCCCAACACTGGATGTAGGCTGTTTCCCTCGTTTTGCTTTTTTATATCACGTTGTATCTTTAATCTTTAACACCACTTCTGATTCTCTTCTAAAGACAACACCCCAGATACAGGTCCAAAGGTACGGACATTTAAGAATTCTGGAATATCTTTGTCCATGTACCCTCTGGAAAAGGTGTCCTGACGGGCACTCTCCCCAGAGTTATAGGAGGGCCTTTGTTTGATCACCCAGACCAGTGCTGACACAGATTATTACCATGAAAAATGTCCTCTGGTCAGATAGGTGAAGGCTCTTTGCCTAATTTTGCTAATTATTAGTAAGGCTTGAGTAATTTTCACTTGCTCACATCTATTTGTACTTCTGAGAACTGCTGTTTTTGCCTACTGTCCTTTTTTAAAAGAAGAATGAATATGGAACAAGAGAACCTTATACGGAAGTGAATGAAAAAACATCTATGAACTATTTGCAAAGTTGACAAAAAGAACCTGGATGAAACGTTTTAAGTCACTTTCAAATAAAAGACAAGTATCTAAGAAATTTTTCACACATTGAGCATTTATTATTTATGTGAAAATGAAACTGAAAAAAAATTCTTTCTAAATACCAAAATGTAAAGTGACTTAGAAAGCCTGCCCATGTCGGGAAAATGTGGTATAAATTAATTAGTAAAAGGGTAAAACTATAAAATAGAAACACATTTCAAGATAATTTTATTTCTTGTTATTCATAAGAAAAAGTTCCAAGGATTATAAATCTAACAAAACACGCACACGCGTGCACACACACACACACACACACCCCACCTCTTTTCCAAATTAGCACAAACTTAAGAAAATAAACGCTGCAGGGGACTTGCTCGCTGGTCACACTGCCGAGGCCTGTTCTTCAGTGGGGTAGCATTCTACTGCCGAATCAGAATAAGGGACACCTTTTTACAATTTGTCAAAAGAAACTCATCAGTGGAATGCTCTCCACTTGAAGACTTTCCCGACAGATTTTTCTAAATCCTGCAGCCAAGAAGCCCCGGCCTGCAGCAATCCAGCATAAACCTGCGAGAGCCTAGAGCCTATGCGCTTTCATCGTGACAAGTGCATATTCACGAGGGGCCGCTCCTCAGGCTGTCCCCTGAACCAGGAGGCCAGAACCTTAAAGGAACAATGCGTGTATCTGGAAGGATGAAAGTTAACACAGAATTGAGGAACGCGGGAGCACTCCTTAGCAGGCACCCTGGGAATGACCGAGGTGGACCGGGAAAGTCCTCTTCAAGTGGTGTTTGCGAGGAAGGATGCGGCTTCCGTGCGGTCTGCGCACGATGGTCCCTACCGCGGAACCACAGACAGCACCAGCGTCCCCCTCCACGCCATCGCGGGGCCGTGAGTGACAATCCCGCCAGAGACGCTCTGAGCGTACGTCCGCCGCGTTGCCGTCTCCGATCAGAAGGCCGAGGAGCCGGTTCCGCCCCCGGCCCCCCACCCCTCAAGGGTCTCTGCACAAGCAGGTGCCTGCGAAGCGGCAGTGTAAACGGGCTGCGGTGCGGAAGGAAGTCGCGCGGGGCAGGTGGCTCGCACAGGCGGAGCTGCTCGGAGCTCCAGGGCGAAGGTGCGGGAGGGAGAGAGTCACTGTGTTCACACTTTCATAAATGAAGATGGGCCGCTGTTTCTTCCAGTTACCGGACACGTGACTTATCCTGATATAAATAAACCTATTCTGAATTCACGAGGTGCGCCCTGCTCCCACCCTAATGAGCTCCGGTGTTATTTCTGCAGAGTGGAGAGCGAGCCCCTCCCACCCCCACCGCCAAGGGCGCGCGGTTTCCGTCTCTTTTAGAAAGCTGCCTGGATTGCCTGCCCGCAAATTTGCCAGCTGTAATTACGGCAACGACGAGGCAATTACAATCAGACCCGGCTCTCCGACACGAAGTACATTTAATCAGCAGGAATGCCCTCACTTCATATCCAAATGCGATCCGCAGGCAAGTTTTCATGACAAATTACCGTTTCATATATGATTTAGCCGGTTACCGAACACAAAAGAGCTGTATAATTTTCTTGCAAAGAATCATACCTTTTGATCTTCGATCTCTTGTTCTTTCAGTAGTCGCTCCAGGTCGGCCATGTCGTTATGCTTAAATAACTGAATGTCACTACGTGACGCCTGTAATCCTTTCTGAATAGCAAAGCACGCGGCTCTGTCCCTGCAAGGAAGAGAGACCCACAAACCGGGGTTTAACAGCCTCGTCACCATTCTCGGGAAAGGAGAGCCTGCTCTGGGCCGACCAGCACCTACCCGTCGGCCTGAGCACGGCCGATGAACAGAACACGCTGGGCCCTGGACGCACGCGCTCTGCGCCCATCTCCGTGGGTCCTTCTCTCGGAACGGCCTCGCTACCTCTACTCCACCAAGTGCGCCCTGGCCACACTGTAACCGCTCCAGAACCAGCCTCCTGTGCGGCCCACTGTGGGGGGCACGTCAGTTTACTCAGCAATTTTCTCTTTCTGAGAAACACAGGAAACACTGGTGGTCCCCCCCACCCCAGTGGCGTCTCTGGTTTGAGTGGCACAGACTCTGCTGCAAGAAGTAATACTGGATCGTGGACTCTATCCCACTCAGTGCAGAACTCTGGGTCCTGCAGATTAAACTTCGGTAAGATCTCCTAAACGGAGTTAATCAGGGAGGGAATCACTTTTGAAATTAAGGTATAGTATTTAAAAATATAGGGGCGCCTGGGTGGCTCAGTCGGTTAAGCAGCCGACTTCGGCTCAGGTGATGATCTCAAGGTCCATGAGTTGGAGCCCCGCGTCGGGCTCTGTGCTGACAGCTCAGAGCCTGGAGCCTGTTTCAGATTCTGTGTCTCCCTCTCTCTGACCCTCCCCCGTTCATGCTCTGTCTCTCTCTGTCTCAAAAATAAATAAACGTTAAAAAAAAATAAAATTAAAAAAAAAATAAATAAATAAAATAAAAATATACATAACACTTGTTCTGCCAAGATGGGACAGTCCTATCTTCCCTATCTTTCCAAGTACAACCCCCACACCGGATATTACGTATAAAACAAACACAAGGAGACTCTGGAAGATGGAGAGAGATGGCAGACAGGCCGAGGACCCGAGGATGACGCGACAGGACTCTGGGGCCCTCCCTCATCTGGAACCGACAAGGCCGGCCACACGCAGGTGCCGGGGCCACGGGCGAAAAGCGCTCACAGAAGCCTGCTCTGTAGCCAAAGGGCAGGACAGGGGGCGGCCGGGTAGGTAGAAATGACGGCAGCCGGACCCCAGGAAAGCTGGGCCCCGAAAGTCTGATCCTCACGGAGCTAAAAGGCACCCCAACAATGGCCATGGTGGTATCGGAGAAGGGAGCCGGGACTTTTATCCCTGCGAGGTGGTACCAAGCGAGAGCGGGTGGGGACTCCTGCCGTGGCGGCCGTGTCAGAGGAGGCCTGAGGGAAAGCAGGACTCTCACCAACACCAGCAGAAACGAAAACGCCCCCACTGTGGCATCCATGGAGGCAGAAAGGGGACCGTGGACTTGGACCCGGCAGCGATGAGGCAGCAGTGCCCCCCTGCCCCGACCGGAAGACTGACGAAGAGAAAGCCCGTTACAACATGAGGTTTAAATAAAGCACAGGCTGTAACAGCATAATATGAAATCGTCCTGGTTTCAAGTATCACTTGCCGTACCAAGAACCAGGAGATCTCAAACAGAACGAAAGAAAACAATCAACAAACGTCAATCCGGAGAGGACAGATGTCAGGGATGACGATTTTAGAGCAGTCAGGACAAAAATGCTTCAATGAGCACTCACGAACATGCTCGGAACAAGTGAAAAACAGAAACCTGAGCAAAGAAACAGGAGGCGGAGTCCTGCAGAGATACTAGAACTGAAAAACACGGCAACCTCAAGAAGAGCACAGTGGGTGGGCTCAGCCGCAGACTGGCGGCGGGGGTGGAGGAAAGAATCAGAGAACTGACAGATGTAACAACCGAAGCTAGCCGTGTAAACCTACCCGCAGAGAAAACGGACGAGAGAGGGCAAGCCTCAGGGACCCGTGGGGCCACGACAAAAGACGCCACACTGCGTCAGGGGAGGCCCAAAGGACGCAGATTTGGCAAGAAGCTGAACCCTATGGAAAAGATGAGCGCGGGGCGCCTGGGGGGCTCAGTCGGTGAAGCGTCCGACTTCGGCTCAGGTCATGAACTCGCGGTCCAGGAGTTCGAGCCCCGCGTCGGGCTCCGTGCTGACAGCCGGAGCCTGGAGCCTGCTTCGGATTCTGTGTCTCCCTCTCTGACCCTCCCCCACTCATGCCCTGTCTCTGCTCTGTCTCTCTCTCAAAAATGAATAAACATGAAAAAAAAATTTAAAATAAAAAAAGCTGAGCGAAATTCATATGGGTAAACCCAAAGAAATAAACGCCAAGATTATAGTAAAGCTTCTGAAAACTGATGACCAAGAAAAAGTCTTGAACGCAGCCCCCTAAAATGACACTTTACATAGAAGAGAAAAATAACAGAGCGACAGATTTCTCATCAGAAACCATGGAGACCAGAAAAAAGTGCCAAAATATATTCCAAATACTTGGAAGAAGAGAGCTGTCAACCAAGAACTCTGTAACAAGCACAGATATCCTTCAGGACTGAAGGGGAAATCAAGGCTTTCTCAGTTGAAGGACAACTAAGAGAATCTGCCCCCAGCGGACCTCCCCTAAAGGAATGGCTAACGCAAGTTCTCTACCTAGAAAAAATAAGTAAAGAAAACAAAAGGAAGAATCTTAGATTATCAGGAAGCAAGAAAGAACACTAAGTAAAAAGTATGAACAAGCACACTAGGGTTTTGTCACCCTCCTGAAGTTTTCTAAATTATTTTGGATGATTTAAGTAAAAATTACAACACTGTCCAGAGGCACCTAGGTGGCTCAGTTGGGTTGCGTGTCTGTCTGGCTCCTGACTTCAGCTCAGGTTATGATTTCTCAGACAGAGAGATGGAGCCCCAAGTCGGGCTCTGTGCTGACAATGCGGAGCCTGCTTGGGATTCTCTCTCTCCCTCATTCTCTGCCCCTCTCCCACGAGTTCTCTCCTTCTCTCTCTCTCTCAAAATAAATAAACAAACATAAAAAAAACTACAACACTGTCTGATATGGCTTTCAATGTATATACCAGAAATACTTTAGCAATTACATTAAAGGGACGCCTGGGTGGCTCAGTCAGTTAAGGATCCGACTCCTGATTTCGGCTCAGGTCATGATCTCACAATTCGTGAGTTCGAGCCCCACACTGGGCTCTGCACTGACAGTGTGGAGCCTGCTTGGGATTCTGCCTCTCTTTTTCTATCCCTAAATAAGTAAAAAAATAACATTAAAAAAATAGAACAATTATATTATAAACAAGGAGCAGAGAAATGTAAAGGAAGGTACCGGTTTCTCTACTTGAACTGGTAAAATGATGAGACTGGCAATGTGATAACTTATGTGTGTACATAATGTCATATTCAGAGCAATGACTAAAAACAAACAAACAAAAACTATGCAGAGCGAAACACTCAAAAACACCATGGGTAAGTAAAAATGGAATTCTAAATAAAACACGTTCACTTAACTCCCAGAAAAGAAGGAAAAAGAAAACGGACAAAAAAAAAAGATAACAAATAAGAAACAAAAAATAAAACGCCATAAGAAATGCAATAATGATTTTAAATGTAAATGGCCAAAATACACAATTTTTTTTTCTTTACAAGATTTAAAAAAACTTCAAGTTAATTAACATATAGTGTGCTATTGGCTTCAGGAACAGAATTTTGTGATCCATCACTTACATATAACGCCTGGTGCACATCACAAGTGCCCTCGTTAATAAAAAACACAGAACGCTTCACGACTGTGTGTGTCCTCCGAGCACAGGGGCCGGGCTAATCCTCTCTGTATCGTTCCAACTTCAGTACATGTGCTGCCGAAGCGAGCACCAAAATACACAATTTAAAGAGAGACTGGCAGGGTGTTATTAAACATGACCCAACAATATCCCGCCTATAAAAGAATATACAATAATAATGTCGTAGTGAAAGTATACATATCACATACGATAAATACACCACGCAAACATTCACCAGAGAAAGCAGAAGTGTCTATGTTAATATCTTTCAAATCAGACTTTGGAACGAGGAAAATGATCAGAGACCAAGAAGAACATTATACAATGATAACCAGGATCAATTACCCAAGAAAACTTATCTTGAATACGTGCCGAACGACAGCTACAAAAGATGAGAAGCAAACAGTGATAAAAGTGAAAGGAAAAATAGACAAATCACAACCACAAAAACCGTAGAACTACCATACAGAAAACCACGGGTAAGGTTAGATCCGATCTCAACAACGTCGTCAACTAATGGGATCTAACTGGCATTTATTTATAAAATAGTCCACCGAGCAACGGCAGAATATTCTCAAGTGACCGGGGAACATATTCCTATATAGACCACATCACGAGTCATAACACAAACTGCAACAATTTCAAATCTCCAAACACTTGGAAGCTAAACACAGCTTCTAAATAATTTGTGGGTCAGAGAGTCTAAGGTAAAATAAAATACGTTGAACTCAATGAAAATGAAAATAAACACATCAAAACGTGTGGGGCAAGACCAGAGTAGTACTGGAGAGGGAAATGCAGAGCACTAATGTATCAGAAAAGAGGGAAGATTCAAGTCAACAATCAAAATTCCCAACTGAAGAACCTAGATGATGAGCAAAGGAAACCAAGAGAGCAGAAGGCAGGAAGTAATGCAAGAAATCGATAGGGCTGAAACGAACAACACAACAGAGAAAAGTCAGTAAGACAAAGAGCTGATTCTTTGAAAAGATAAATAAAATGGACCATCTCTAGCAAAACTGCCTAGGAAGAGAGTAGACAGATGACCAGACAGGAATGAAATGGGTCATCACTTCAGGCTCTGCAGACGTTAGAAGAATAAGGATATATTAAGAAGAATGCAACATACATATGTTTGAGGACTGAGAAGAAATGTACCAATTCCTTGAAAAACACAAACCACCCCAACTCACCAAAGGGACACTGATAATTTGACCAGCTTTGTAAGTACTAAACAATTGATTTCATATTTAAAATACTTCCAAAAATTAAATCTCCGGGCCCAGTTGGTTTTACTGGAGAATTCTACCAAATAAGGAATTAACAACAACCTTATATAATGCCTCCAGAAAATACAAGAGGGAATACTTCCCAATAGATTTTATGAAGTGGTCTCCTGATGCCAAGACTAAAGTCTGAAAAAAGTAAACATCACTAGCCATCAAGGAAGGAAATGTAAACTAAAACCACAGTAAGGTATCTCTACACACTTGTCAGAATGGCTAAAATAAAAAAAAAAAAAAATAGTGACAATACCAAATGCTTCTGAGGATGTGGAGAAACCTGACCATTTATATACTATCTATGGGAATGTAAAATGGTACGGCCACCCTGGAAAACAAGTTTGGCAATTTCCTAAAAAACTAAATCTGCAATACCACGTGACCCAGCAGCTGAACTGGGCGGCATAGAGCCCAGGGAAATGAAACCTATTTTCCCAGAAAAACCTGTACAGAAATGTTCATAGTAGCGTTATCTGTTAGAGCCCCAAACTGGAAACTGAGATGTCCTAATAGGCGAGTGGTTCAGCCGACTACGGCGCCTCTGTACCACAGGATACGACCCTGTGACCAAAAGGAATGAATTCCTGATCCACGCGATGTGGGTGGGTCTCTGGAGAATTAACGCTGAGTGAAAAAAGCCGATCCCCAAACGCTACCTACCGTATGACCGCACTTGTACAACAGTCTTGAAAAGACAACGTTACAGAAAGGGAGAAGAGATTAGTGGTTGCCAGGGGGCAAGAAGTGGGGGGTGAGGGGTGGGGGGGCAGGGGTGTGGTGACATGAGGGACCCTTGTGGTGGTGGAAATGCTCTGTATCTTGACTTTTTCAATGCCAACATCCCAGCTGTGAAGTAACCACTGGGGGAGACCGAGTAAAGGGCACACAGAATCTCCGTATTATTTGTCGTAAGTGTCTGTGAATCTACGATTACGTCAGGGTACATGAGAGGAGCCTGGGTGGCTCAGTCAGTGAGCGTCCAACTCGAAGAGTTCAACTCAGGTCATGACTCTAGGGTCAAGGGATAGAGCCCCACATCGGCCTGCTTGGGGTTCTCTCTCTCTGTCTCTCTCTCTGTCTCTGTCTCTCTCTCCCTCTCCCTCCCTCCCCCCCTCCGCCCCTCTCTCCTGCTCATGTGCACACACTCTCTCTCTGTCTAAAATAAAACATTTAGATATACAAAAAACGGATACACGAAGTAATGTGCACACAGACTCAGCAGAGTGACGGGCACAGACCTAAGTACGTGAACAGCCACCGTGCTGAGCCTACTACCGGTGAAGCTTTATTAGCGTTTACTAAAAAGAAGAAATACAGCCCTGGACATACGATCTACGCGTAAGAATTTATCAAAAACAATTTGTCGAATAATTTACTGAACACCGCCTCTAGTGTTCCTGCTTCCGAGTGAATTCCGGGCAGAATACTTGAAATTATGAAATACTCGAAGACAGAGACACTGGACCTCACGTATGGGAGAATCATTAAGTTGCCTCACTGACTAGAAACTGAAGCTCTAAGCCACTGGGCAGGGCAGCTGGACGTGAACGCAGCCTGGGTTTGGCGGCCGTGAAAAGCACAGGATTTGGGACCTGACGGAGGAATCCCACAAGTTCAGCTGCAGCTTTTTTGGGGCTTAGGATTCACAAAAGGATTCAAAGTGAGGCTGGATGACACCGTCCTTGCCACACCTAGGCTTTTACTAGAAACCTAGGGCTACGGTTTAAATCGGCAGCTCTCAAGTTGTGAGGAGTCTGACTCTCTCACTACGGATACGACGTTCATAAATCCCCTGCTTCCACAGTCAGGTCGGGAAACCCTCACCCTGACGCGGCCACAGGCCGGTGCCCCGGCTGCCGCAGGCTGTGGGGAGGAAAGGCACACTTGTCCGGGAGCCCGGGCAGGGCCAGTGCCGCCGCGTGAGTCCCCCCAGGGAGCGGCCGCGGGGCGGTGCGGGCGCCACAGGAGGCTGGGCCCCGAAGCCTCGTCACTCGGACCCCTCTTCTAAGCTCCGACCTCTGTTCGTTCGCTTACCGAGCTGGTGCTCACCGAGCACGACGAACGGCAAACGCCAGGGGAGGCGACGCACTCGTACACCCCACTGGAAGGGCCACGGGGAAGAGGGGCGGGGGGCGCGGTGCGGGTGCCCACGTGTGCGTGCGGGGGGGGGCCGGAGAAGCACAGGGACTCTGAGGGGCGGTGTGAGTACCCACGTGATCATGGATCACACAAACACCAGACTCCTCTGGCTCCAGGATCTTCTCCCATGCGGCGGGAGGCCTCGGCCTGGTCTGAGAGGCTGGGGAGGGCTTCCCCGCAGAGGCGAGGCATGTGCAGGGTGAGCAGGAGCAGAGAGGAGCGGCAACGTTCTAGGCACAGGACTGGCGTGTGCAAAGGCCCCGTGGTGAGAGGACACTAGCACGGGAGGCTGACAAGGCTACAGCACGAATGCCTGAGGAAAAGTGTACAAAATGAGCCTGGAAAGGTAATCTTGAATGCAGTAGTAGTTTGAGCAACCAGGTGGGTGGTGATCACGGACCCTTCAAGAACACTACCGTCCTGTCACCGAACCGCAGAGAGAAGAGAGATCGCTGGCCTCACCCGTGGCAAGCTTGGCCTTGTGGACGTCAATAAATAAAATCAATAATTAAAAACGCTTTAGGCATCCTTACAGGGACAGTCTCGTCAATTGCGTACAATCACCTCGCTGAAGTTACTATATATTTCTTTACCCAATAAAAAGTCAGGATTATCTCAGGCAGAAAACCTCCAACAAAGGCATCCTCCGGGAGGATCACCGTCATTCCCAAAGGAAGTCTGCCAGAAACGTGGGTAAAAGTTACTCACACAGGGGCGCCTGGGTGGCTCAGTCGGTTAAGCGTCCGACTTTGGCTCAGGTCACGATCTCACAGTCTGTGAGTTCGAGCCCCGCGTTGGGCTCTGGGCTGATGGCTCAGAGCCTGGAGCCTGCTTCCGATTCTGTGTCTCCCTCTCTCTGCCCCTCCCCCATTCATGCTCTGTCTCTCTCTGTCTCAAAAATAAATAAAAACGTTTAAAAAAAAAATTAAAAAAAAAAAAAAGTTACTCACACAAACACAATGTCCCCTCTCTTGGAGTACGCAGGAATGGCACTGGCGATGGTGGCAAATCCGTACGAGTAGATAATGGCTTCTTCCGTCTGCATGAACTTTGCCAGGCGGTCTTCCAGGTCCAAGTGCACATCTACAGCAAGACGTTAAATGGTTAAGACACCTTCTAATTCCTCTTCTTTAAGCAGAAGGGAGAGAAAGTAAGTTCAGTTTATTAAGTCTCGTTAACGATACCGTCACCTTACGGGCAAAACGAAACTGCTTCTGAGTTACAAATGATGGGAGATCCGTTTAGATAACTCTGGGCCGAAACGATTTCTGAAATCGGAATGGGATCAGCTACGCCTCTGTCCCCGAAGCGTGCTGGGGGGCAGCTCCGGCACCGGGTTTCGCTTCTGCGTCAGCCAGCGCGGGGATTCGAGGCCCAGCGACCACCTGCTCTGACTTCTCTCAGCCAACCGCACCGAGGCTTCACCAATGTGCGACACGTGAATCTACGAAAGCCTTTTTTGCATGTTAGCAGAAGGTACACGCCGGACATCAGGACAAGCGTTAGCCAGCTTCAAAAAGGAAACGTCAAAGAACCCACGTACTCCAATCAAGGCGGTGCCCCCTCGTCTACTAGCTTATTGGGACTTCCCTGTGCACCTGCTATCACTCCGCAGCACTGACTTTTCTGTTTGGATTTCTATTTAAGCGGACCGGGGACTTCAAACGTATGGCACAAAGAGAAACGCGGTGTTCTATAGGAGCCGCTAGAGAAGATGTTGGTTAAGGTGGGAACACACTGTGCTCGCTACACTGGTACCTCTCTCCTCCCTGCCCTGCTTCTTATGGCCGCTCACCTTCCCTGGCCCTGCCACGAGGCTGAAGGCCCCGGCGTGGAGGGCCCAGCGAGGTCTAGAAGCAACAGTGCACTGACCAGCTTTGCCCTGGGGCCCCCAAATGAGGCATTAGCTGGGAGACAAGAGGACTTTTCAAACTTCCTTTAGCTCTTTTAACTACAGCAGGACCCAGGTCTGGAGAAGGAATCAGTCCCGCCGCGTGCCCCGTGCAAGCACAGGAGTGCTACAGGAAGCATGCGGCCAGGCCCGCCAGCCCCGGAGCTTCAGGGGAGAAAGGGAAATTGGAGGTAGTAAAGGCAGACTGAGAGGCCACGAAGGGGAACACTGGCACATGGCTCAGGGGACCTGGCACTCCGGGCAGTGGCAGGGGATCCAGACGGGTCCCGGCAAGGGTGCCGCAGAGGGCGGATGGCCCGACAGAGCTATCCCAGACCATGTCAAGGCCACGTGCGGGGAGCATCACTCCAGGGGCCTGCCCTCCACCGACCACGGGTCTCCCGGAGAGCAGGGAGTAGGAGGGGTGCCCCACAGAGACAGGTGAGAAGCAGGGAGACACGAAGCCTGAGCGACTGAGACCCGCCAGACAGGATTTACCCTAGCTGGTTCAAGCCTGACCGGACTGAATACTCCCACCGTAAGGGATAAGACACACAGTCAATGGTCAGGGTAAGGCTTCCACCACCTTCCAGACAGGAATAAGTGAGCTAAGTTAGTGTAGCTATAAGAAATACGGAATCAACTTCTTGGCACATCTGAATAAAGTGTCTCAAATCTGTAAACCCACTCACTGGTCGATTAGGGACACACTAACCTTATTGTGATGCTTTTTAATTAGTCAAAGAAAATTAAGAATGAAAGAAGTTTCAACTTCACAACGGGTTATATTTTTAAAAGACGGGGGGTGTCCAATAATCTTCTCATTCGTTTATCAAACATGCAGTGACTGGGGCGCCTGGGTGGCTCAGTCGGTTAAGCATCCGACTTCGGCTCAGGTCATGATCTCGCGGTCTGTGAGTTCGAGCCCCGCGTCAGGCTCTGTGCTGACAGCTTGGAGCCTGGAGCCTGCTTCTGTTTCTGTGTCTCCCTCTCTCTCTGACCCTCCCCTGTTCATGCTCTGTCTCTCTCTGTCTCAAAAATAAATAAACGTTAAAAAAAAAAAATGCAGTGACTATCACATAAAGACAGGTGGTCTGACGAGCACAGGATCGGGGAGAAATACAGGGTTTCTGGCACCTGACAAAGCGACACCTCCAGGAGAGGCAGGGTGCGGCTGGCACAGGGGAGCTCCACGCCCGGGGCAGAAGGTTCGTGCCCTCAGCCCCCTCTGTACTCACCAGTACCACACACGCGCCGTGATTTCGGACTGAAGACCAAGAACGCTGGGCTGGGGATGAGGGATGGGGTGGGAGCCAGCTACTGAGTGAGGGGATGGCAGGACACAGGTGCCCCCCACCAAACCCCAATTTGACGGCCAGAGACGCAGAGTGAGGAATTCGAGAATGGAGCAGTACCCAGAGAAGAAAATAAATTGAAGCCCCCGGATGCACGTGCTTCTTAGACGATGCTACCGAACTGTGAACACGAACGGTCTCTCCTGCTCCACTCAAGTGATGACAAAAAAACGAAACCCGCTTCTTCCTATTTGCAGGTAAAACGTACCCCCTTTTTGTGACAGGGCCTGTCACAAAAAGCACACGAAGGGCCGTCTGGTTTCCATTACCAAAAGGTTACCGCCATTCGATAGAGCAGACATTCCACGACACGAACGTTCAGCCAGTCAGCGTGGAATCTTACAGTAACATTAAGAAGACCACCTCCCATTTGATCGAAATGGTATCGACAGGGTGCTGAGCTCTTCAAGCACAAGGTCTGTGACGTCCACACCAGGGTCCGAGGACACGACCCTGACCCTGGCACCGCCCGCGACAAGACGCTGCCAGTGGGATCTCTCAATCGGACAAGAGAGAGGCAGGCGGCCAAACGCTCGAGAACAGGCCCCCAACCCCCCCTCCCCCACGCGGAGCGTGGGCGCCTCCCTCATCCCTAGAGCTGTGGCTCCTGCCCTGCAGGCAAGTCCCCGCCACCCCCACTTCTGATCAGAACAGGGCGGGTCCCCGCAGGAGGCCTCCGACGAATCCCAAGTCTGCCCCACATCGTCCCCATTTAGCAGATGGATAAGCCGAGCCACAGTGAACTGCTCTCACCCACCAGGTCCATTTCAAAGGGAAAAAACATGCTATGGACACAAACGTTTTTGCCAACTACAAAAAGGACCATAAATCATTCTGTAGACTCCACTTTTAATGGCTCATTTTTTTTCACCGATTAGCGACGAGAAAGTAAAACAATCTTGGCTTACTTTCAGGGCTCTAAGAGTTAGTTACCCCAGCTGATGAAAACTGTATGGTAGAAAACGCTGTGTATACTCATGACCGTTTTTATGTCACTGCCGTAACGTGGTTAAGAAAATTTTCCACAAGAAGTCAATGACTAACTGATTCTCGTCTTTCCCAAAAGTTTGAAAAAGACCGGCCTTTTCCTCTGGGTACCTAAAGACACTGGGTTTTTGCCGCCGGCAGCCTTGCAAAGCAGGTTTTGTGACAGGTGGGTACGGACAGCTGCCCTTGATGTGTGACAGCTACGCCGTGAGACACAGGGAGGGGAGGCAGCAAACAGGAAAAGGGCCGTGCTCTCCCGCTCCCGACGTCTGTCCTCCGTGCGGACGATCCAGTCCACCCGCTGGTGCCACCAGTTTGCACGGAGCGCGACGAGGCGCACATCCTCTGCTTCGCTGCTAGGAACCAGCACAGTGGGGAAGACCATGGAGGCGGGTGCCCAGAGAGCCCGTGGGCCCTCCCCGCGTCTGCTGCCCTTTCTAGCACCTGCCCTGGAACCAGAAACCTAGAGATGGGACGCAGGGCCGGGACAGGATGCCTGGCACCCAGGGTGGGGCCTGGCCGCAGCAGTCCTCCCAGGGGGCTCCGGCTCTGGCCTCCCGCCTCTCCCCAGGTGGGGACCCAGGGCAGGCCTGACACTGCCCCGTGCCTCTCCAGCCCTCCTCTGTCAAACAGGTCACAGTCGGACCTGCCTCAAAGGATCGTTACCAGAACCACGAGTCACGGCCCGTGAACACTCAGGAGAAGGCCTGGCATGCAAAAACCGATAAGCCGTTTAAGCGCTTGTACAGGTAAACCAGTATTCGTAGAATAAAAAGAGGTTTCCTTTTAAAAAGAAAAAAGCAGTTACACTCTTCTACTTGAGTTGTTCAAACCCCGGATGTTTAAGAACTATCACGTTACAGGCACTTTTCTGTTTTCCAATTATACAGGATCCCGTTTTATTCTAATAAGAGCTAGAACAGCTTTCTGGGTTGTTTTCCAAAGGAAAGACTATAAAACAGTCAACTTTAGAACAGTTTAAAAACAACTACATTTTTTCTTAAGGCTTCTATACTTTTGTGCTTCACACTGTTTTGTTTTTTTTTTTAAATCCCTCGAGACTTGGACTTTTCTTAAAAGTACAAATAATATCAGTTATGCACTCATTACAACATAAATACAGTGCTGAACGTTTTCCACAATGTTTTCACATGCAGTATCTTCTGTGATTCTTACCAAAATGTTCTAAGCTGTGCAAACAAGGATTGTTCCCCTCCTACACTGCAAAAACAATCAATCCCAGACCGGCTGCTAAAAAGAAGTGGCAGATGTAGGAATTTTATGACCAAGTCTTCTTCCCGATAAAACATGCAGTCAGGGTTCAGCTGACGGCTTTGAAACAAAGCAAGAAAATATTTTGAAAAATAAACGAACGATTTACTTGTTTACGATTGGCTCTAGAACACAATTATCCCTCGCCATGAAACGCTGCCACTAATTGTGTTTTGATTTAGTTGAAGAGCAAAGAGCCAAGCAGGCATTGTATATGCAAAGCAGATTCTGGGAAACCAGCGATAAACCTCAGGCCAATGAGATCTGAGCCTATTCAAAGAAAACAAACAGAGAAGTTGGATAAGAGAAAGCAGTAGAGTGCAGGGGACCTCATCAGCCCTAGAGGAAGGGATGTACACTCTACAACCTGACAAATCCACTGGCTCTGTTCTCAAACACACATTCAAACAATAAAGGGGAAGGTGGGGAGGCTTGTCATCACTGGTCCTTAGGATGATAAGAACTTGCTGAGTACCACTTGCCAGAGGCAGGACAACATCCAGCCTAAAAAACTAGATGATGTTTGATTTGTATGTTTGATTTTTTCTGTTGTTGATTTTTTTTCTGTATTAATCATCTAATATGTTACTATGATATAATAATTAAAAAGAATATAACATTAAAAAGAAAATTATAATTTATAACATAAAGGAGATTTACAAGTGATTTACGTTTATTTTTGAAAAACTGAGAAAAGAGCTCAACAAAGAAGTATTTTCATCTTTAAAAACAGACATCTGAATGTGTTATTTCCAGGGGGAAAAAAAAGGATGAAATTAAAAATAACTTTCTGGGGGCCCAGGGAAAGAGGCCTTCGGCCGCAGGGGCGCACAAGCAACTTCAAATGAGAGGAAAGGGGTCCTCAGTTTGCTTTGTTGGTCAGAGCAAAGGGCAAATATACCATAAATATTCAGAATAACTTAATTGTGGAGGTTTATTCTAGAGATTTAAAATTTAGCCTTCACTTACCTTAAGTACCTTCTCTGATCTTACCCAACACTGAAATTTCAAGGTAATTTAATATAACTGTAATATAAGCAACCCCTTCCAGAATAAGGAAAAATATAAAAAACATACTGTCAGGGACATCTGGGTGGCTCATTCAGGTAAGTGTCCAACTCTTGATTTCGGCTTAGGTCACGATCCCAGGGCCATGGGATCAAGCCCCGTGTCGGGCTCCATGCTGAGCATGTGGCTGGGGATTCTCAATCTCTCTCTCTCCCCCACTCTCCCACTCATGCTCTCTCTCTAAAATAAAATTTAAAAAAATAATAATGACATACAAACTATCCTGTCGGAAAACCAGAACGTGAAAACGTGGACAATAGCCACACGAGAAAGAACAGAGGTGACAGGCGCGGGCGCCTGTGAAGGAGGAACGACATCAGCTTACCAGAAGGACAGCGTGCTAGGACCCGGGTCCTGTCACAAGGCCATCACACCGCAAGCCCTGCCAGCCCGCCTCCAGCCTCCGCACTGACGCCGCCGTCCGTCCAAACCTTCCGCTAGTTACGACCCGGGAGACCCGGCCGAGGACGCACAGTACAGAGGGGGTGACACACAGATGTGCTCATTACTCTGCCCCTGGGGACCCACTCAGACCCCTGAAAATCCAAATCCAGTTTAAAGTTCCAACAAAATCACTCCAACTGCGAGGCACGGAGCACGTGCGGGTTATGCCACCATTTGTTTGGGGAAATGTGTGTACGGAAGGGGTTTGCATTTGCCGAAACAGGTCTCTGGAAGAATGAACAAGCAGCTAACTACTGACAGCAGCTGTCTTCTGTGGGGTAGAGACAATGGCGGGGAGAAGCCTTTGACTCTCTACATAAACCTTCTGAAGTTTATAGCATGGGCTGAATTATTCAATCAAGAATATTAACTTACAAACCATCCACTACAGACCTCACGTTTGGGAGCACGTGACAACCTACTAGGTGATCCAAACAGAAAGCTGACTGGGCTATTCTACCAGCTCTGGAAAAACTGGTTTGGAAAAGCTGAAACATTTTTTTTTCGTGACTTGATTTGGCATTAAATCTGCTATCTATCCTCTGAAATGAACTCCGAAGCAGGGGCCAAGGCCACACGTGCAAATAAAATCCACAAGAAAGAGAAGCTTGTAAGAAAACTATTTTTTTTTTTTACCCCAGCAAGCAAATCATAGAAAATACTGTTGATCAGATAACAGCAAACAACCCCATAAAAAATGCCTTTTCTAGTTTTCTAATACTATATCTCTAGGAAGTAATTCCCTACCAATAAAAACCAAGCAAACCAACCGTGTTTGCACTAGACTGGGGCAAAGAGGGAGGCTGATCTGCGCTCTTGATGTCTCTGATCTTCCCATAAGGACTCGTAGTCAGGATACTTGGGTTTCTGGCCATAGGCTGAAATTAACGAGCTGTGTGACTGTCAGGAAGTCAGGCAGCCTCTCTGAACTTTGTGTGCTGCTTCTAAATGGCCGCAATGCTGGAATAAAAGATTTTGCAGATCTTTTCCAGCTTCAGATGCTCGGACACCAGCTCTGTTGTCTGTTTCCAATAAAAATCATTTAACTTCTAAGCTAGCTAAGGAATAAAGGTGTTCCCTTAAATAAAAACACCTAATTGTTTAAGTGAAAAAAAACCACACGAAGGCCTAGAAATGGAAGTACAAATAGAAGACGGAAGAGATTTCCCGGCTGTCTTCCCCACACGCTGACGCTGCTACGCCAGGAAATTATTTCCAGTAACATCTTCATTTGAACAATTATGTAACGAGGAGGCTGCCCGGCTGGAGGCGTGTCCCAGCCCCTCCACGGCGAGGCCTCACCTAGGTTCTGTGCCACACTGGAGTGTGGCAGTGACACGCGACGCCCCACCTGCCTCGAAGGGACCGCTGCACACACCCCGTCCCCCACACCCGTGGCGCGACTTCAGCCAGGCGGACGAGCTCGGTGCCCCCTGGCACTGGAAGAAGACGACGAGGAAGAACCAGGTTCCTGCACGACTATGTCACACACACAGACACAAACTGGGTCTCTCGGGGCACACCCAGCAGCAGCAGCAGCAGCAGCGTGGGTCTCGCCCTCCGGGAGACGGTGCACCTAAGGCACCTGTGTCTTTTCTCGGTGAGCGACGCTCAGTCTCAGACCAGGGCCCCTCCCGCCACGATGCCGAACACGGACAGCACTCACCCACCCAATGTCACAACGAATCCAGGATATCTTTCCCAAGGAGCTTTGAAATCAGATCGAGTCAATTCTTAAAAGCAGCAGTTTGGAGGTGCCTGGGTGGCTCAGTTGGTTAAGCATCCAACTTCTGCTCGGGTCATGATCTCGCGGTTCATGAGTTCGAGCCCCGCGTCAGGCTCTCTGTCAGCACAAAGCCTGCTTCAGATCTTCTGTCTCCTTCTCTCTTTGCCCCTCCCCTGCTCACATGCACTCTCTCTCAAAAATAAACATAAACATAAAAAAAAAAAAAAAAAAAAAAAAAAAGCAGTAGTTTGGAAGAGAGGGCAGAAACATACCGAATGTGCCGTAAAACCCTCTAGGCCCGCAGGTCCCCACGCCGTACTTCCTCAAGGACACCAAAGCCGCTGCCTTCGTGCATGTAAGAAAAATCAGGTTTTAATAACGTATCTTTCAGAGTTCAAAACTGACATATCCTGTTCTTCAACCCACATGGCAACCCAACCCCCCCCCCCCAACTTTGCTTCCTTTCTTAGAACTGTGGCCATTCTAACAACAGGATATAAAGAGCAGACACATGTAAAGATTTAGGGACAGAACTTAAAACGAGGAAGAGTTGTGTTTTAACCTATCCAAACTTGGTTAACTCAATGCCTTTATACTTCGTGGCGTTTCCGGGCAAAAGTCTGTCCTCCAAACAGCTTCCTGGCCCGTACTCCCAACGGGAGATGGACTGGGTTCCCAGACGTGCCTCCCACGACTACCTGGGCCGCCTCCCGCGGCTCTCTGCGTGTCACCGCCACGGAGCCATGTCAGACGCCCGTATCGCCCACCCTCTGTCGAGACCAGGTTCCGGCTCTGCCGGGCGACACTGTGACAGCAACCAGCAGCAGAGAGAGCCCTTCCCGACGCCCTCCGTTTGTCTATTTCAGGCCCAGTTTCGCAGGGAATCCTGCTGCCTCCAGCGCGGGGGCCACTTACCTTGACCCGAGGGTCATCCAGCAATCCAAGAAAATTAAACGAGGCGAAGTTTACACACTTTTTTCCATTCACCACAATGTTGTGGCTCGGAGGGCTGGGGAAAGAGAGGAGAGAGGTACGTGTGACCAGACGACGTTCACGTTACAGGGACGCGGCACCACCCGCCCTGGTGGCTCACGAGACACACAAGTGTTGTCACTCTACCCGACCTGCATCCTCGTCTTCCAGCTCTTTTCGTTAGTTCTAACGTGTACAGTTAGCAAATGGTACGTTAAAAATCGGCCATTAGCTCTATTCATATTAGGCTACTTTGTTCCACTCAAGTAAAAAAAAAAAGTGAGTGATAATTCCAACACAGATTAGTGGTAAATCTTCATTTTGATTTTAAAACTCATGAAGAAACAAGTACATGAAGTACCTCAGAAAAAACTCTGGAATAAGACAAATAGGAAGGAAATCTAAAAACATCACCATCAAAAGCAAGAACAGGCAGAACAAGCTCAGGCCTTGCAGTTAAGTGGCTCAAAAATACACGTTAACTCTGGAAAGCCACCGAAAAAAGTATGCAGGGGTTCTGAAGTTGGTGCTGGATTACTGCTCAAGAGGTAGGGTGTGGGGCAGACAGGGCGGCCAGCAGCCTGGGGGTGTGGACCGGAGTTGGGACGGGACAGGAGACAGCTACTGAGGCCACCTGCCACGTCCCCTGCTGACAACACTCCTCAAGGCCACGCTTCAAAAACACGGGGCCAAACCGGGGGTCACGAGCTAGTGAAGCCAACGTGGTCTCGACCAGGCTCTCGGGGCCGAAGGAAGCCGCGAGCAGAGCTGGACGGAGGCCGTCAGAGCACAGGCCCAGGACAAGGACTGCGGCGCGAGCCTGCCTCAGTTGTACACGTGCACCGCTGTGCACACGCGGTGCTCTGGAAGACGCGCTGCCGTCAGAAAAGACTGGAAACACGGCTCTCGGGACGTGCGATCGGAACCGGTTTCTTATGCGAGAAACAGAAGATGTGGGAACGCAGGGAAGGAAGAGAACGGGCACTCGAAGTAAATTCACAGAAGTAGGTGAACCTGTACAAGAGGCAGGAGGACGCAGGGAAGGGCTGCGGTCAGCCAGACAGACGCCCTCTGCCTCTTGGCTCCCGGCGGCTCCAGGAGCTCGGGGACGCTCCTCGGGGACGCTCCTCGGCCGCTGGGGGTGTCGGCTTCTTCATCTCTAAAGTACGGAAGGAACCCACCTCCCGGGGCCATTGCTAGATAAGGTGCTCTCTAAATATCTCCCTCCCTCTTCCCTTTGGCCTCAGGGGCTTCTCCTTCAAGCCACCCACTCTGCCTCTGAATCCAGCGTCCATTCGGCCTCCTGCTTCTCGCCCTTGAGCTTCCCGACGGTCCCCGCGTGGAGGTGCTGGCGCTCACACAGACATGGAAAACCAAAACACCTGCGTGGACAAGTCTGTACTAAGGCTGCTGCTGGAAAAGTCACGGCCGCTGTACAAAAACTAACACGCAGAGAAATCAAACCGTCAAAACGAAGTACGCCCAAAGCCCCTAACCACAGCCGGCAAGCCGCCGAGAGGCACCGCGGCATAGGGACGCGAGGATCTTGCTTCTGTCCGGCACTGGGAGCGGGGAGGGAAACCAGTCTCCAGCAAGAAACGGAAGCTCACGCCTGTGCTCCACGCAGGCTAGCAGGAACGTCACGCTGGGCACGTAACAAGGAACGCGGGAGTATGAGAGCCTTCGGGGTCTCTCCCAGGAGCAAATAAAGCCAATCTAGAAAGACATCTCCATAATCAAGGCCTCAGAGGACTAGCTGCAGGAAAAATAAAACCCTTTCCAATCCAAACTCACAACCTCACTATTAGTGAGAGTCGGTAATTTCAAGTGAATTTAGAAACAGGATGATGCTTTACCAGAAGGAAACTAGTATTCCAGAACCCCATTAACAATGGGTTGAGGGGGCGCCCGGGTGGCTCAGTCGGTTAAGCACCCTGACTCTTGATTTCGGCTCAGGTCGTGATCTCACGGTTTGTGGGCTCCGTGCTGATCGCGAGGAGCCTGCCTGGGGTTCTCCGCCTCCCTCTGCTCCTCCCCTGCTCACTCACTGTCTCTCAAAAGAAATAAACATTAAAGAAACCAAACAAACAAAAACGATGGGTCGGGTAGCAGTGCCAGAACAGGCACCCAGAGCGAGGAAAGACTAGAACTCAAGAGAACTGTGCACACAAATACCTGTGAGTGACAGCAGCTGCCCCACAAACTACCAAATTACACACCCCTCTTCCCCATGGAGAAAAATCAACTCGGATAAACACGTACCCAGATTAATTCTAGACATATTAAAACCATAAAAGATGTTTTGGAAGACATAACAGATGAAAATGTAGAAGGATGTCCTTGTGACCTTGGAGTAGAAACCGTTGCTGGTTAAGTCCCCAAACACAGTGAGACCAAAATGGATGAATCTGAGTCAAAATGAAGAATTTTGGTTCGATGAAGACACCACACAGTCAACAGCCGGTGATAAAGAGATTTACTGTGCTTCAGTGAATCTAAAATGCCAATGGTAGGTTTTTACCTACCGCCAAGAAAGAAAACCAGTGCCAACTAAAATGTAATGTTCTGTCGTGTTAGAGTTTTGTAGTCTACGTTTAATGAACAGTTCTACTAGGTGCGCTTCCACACAGATTTGTCCCAGTACGTCTGTACTTATGAAAAGGAAAACATAAGCAGGGTAAGTCCATCAACACAGTCCTAACCTCTTCGCCCAAGTCTCCACTGTTCGTCCTCCCCTAAGTCGTGGATTTCACGGGTGTTCAGACAACACGTTCCCCCCGCCACCGGGAGGACCCTGTGTTGTCTAGGATGCCCCCCCACCATCTCTGAGGTTACCTGGCAGGTTAGTGTCCCCCACGCTCCAAATTCTGACGCCGGGACTTCCCTACTGGACTCAACTCATCTTTCCCCTGACCGAATGACAATTCTAAAAGCGAGCCGGGATCACCCACAGGCAGAAGTCTGACAAAGGGACGTTCAAAGCCTTCGTCAGTACAGTCTCTCGTCTCCGGCTTGGAGGGGTCGGGCCCCTTCCCCCGCCAACCGCTGATTTACCTGCCAGCAGTGTTTGTAACAACCGAAGTGCTGGCAGTGGGCACAGCCGTGAGCAAGTGCTCGATACACAGGTGGGGACACCCCCCCCCCCGCCCCCGTCACTGCTGACGACGGTTCTCAGCTGCAGGATTCATCCCCACTTCAGAGGCTGTGAAACAGGAAAAGGAAAAAGAACGTGCGTCTTGAAGTCAACGTAATAGAATACTACCTCAACAAGTGACCACAGATTAAAGTCTACATGGTACACGGGATTCGTGCTAATCAAATACAGGCGAAGAATGTGGTAAAAGAAGAGGTGAGACATATGAAGGGACACTCACACAAGGGGAAGACCCCGGCAGCTAGTCAGTGGATGAAATGATACTCAAAGGCTGCGATAATCAGAAAAATACAAAATAAAACAATGTTAGCCAACAGGGCTATGGGGAAACTGGACCCCATAGACTAACTCGGGGGAGTGGATGGGTGCATCACCATGTAGAGAAGTCCCCCAGGGAAATGAGACAGGCATGTGTCAGCCCCCCACTCCTGGTTCCAGAAAGTCCCCACACAGGGATAATCGCCAGATTTTTTGTGGCAGTGGGGAGTGGGGAGAGCTGAGATGCCCATCGTGACGGAAACAGCGAATACACAACCGAATGGCACGCAGCAGTCAGAGGAACTGAACAAGAAGTACATCGGGAGTCCCCGCGGCGTCTGTCTGCCCTGCTCTGAGGTTTCCCCGTTGTCACTTAACACCAGCTAACATCCTTTTTACTTGACTGTTGGGCTGTCTGTCCCAAAAGAAGCAAGATTTTGATTTATCGCATGTGCTCAGCACATTCCTAGAACATAGCAGGCACTCAAATGCATGTTCAAAAAGCAAGTGTGAATAAAAAATCAGAGTGAAGTCTGCAGCACAAAATTAAAAACATACATTCACAAACCGTTAAGATGTGGTTCCAAAGGCACTGTGAAATTAACAAAGGCAAACCCCAAGTGGACCCCGGATGCCAGGAGGTGAGGCTGGGAGGGGAGCGGCACCACTCAATGTCAATCACGGGAAGGACTGTTGACTACAGACCCTGAGAGAATAAACCACCAATTACAGGCCCCAACAGGAGAGATGGACATAGCATCTCCTATAAAAAACTGACCCTCCCTGGACTTTCGCTTTCCTCCAGTGGACTTTCATTAAAACAACCCCTCTCGACTTCCTCCTCCTCCGAGAAATAACATTCTTCTCCCTTCTTTGCTGCACTTGCCTGTGGTTTAGCCATAGCTTGCTGGTCCGAAATTGCAATCTTCTTTTATTCCCAAACAAACCCATTTTTACTGGCAAAATAACTATTTTTAAGATCAACGATACATGCATAATAATAAAATGCATCATTTTAATAACATACAATGCGTAACATCAAGTGACGAGTGACGGCTCAATGGAAGTATTACAGTGGGGAGGAGAAGGGACGGAAGGAAACCAGAGAGGAGGTGCACAGAACTGCCCTGTGTGGGCGCTGACCGGAGAGGAGAGGGTTAGCACCTGTGTCTACAAGAGGCCCCTCGTGGAGAAAAATAACACAGGGCCTCAAATGAACCAGAAGACAAGCTCCTGGCACATCTGGCTGAGAAAGGCACACAAACAAGGGAAACGTGACCCCACAGATGTGCCCCTGTACTCATCCGCATGCAAAGGACTGTGTGTGCTTTACATCTGCACGCTCAACATAATCCTATCAACTGCTTCCTGCCGATACATTGGAAAACATTAAGAAACGGACAATTACTAAATGACTGTAGCCAAAACTTCCTTTAAAAACTTTAAACAGCTTTAAAAACTCACTGAAGGGGCACCTGGGTGGCTCAGTCGGTTGAGCGTCCGACTTCGGCTCAGGTCATGATCTCACAGTCTGTGAGTTCGAGCCCTGCGTCGGGCTCTGTGCTGCCAGCTCGGAGCCTGGAGTCTGCTTTGGATTCTGCATCTCCCTCTCCCTCTGCCCCTCCCCTGCTCATGCTCTGTCTCTCTCTGTCTCAAAAATAAATAAAAACATTGAAGAAAAAAAAAAAACAAACAACAAACTCACTGAAGACGTTAAATCCAGGATTAAAAACCTAGGATCAACAGAACACACACCACAACAAATACATACTTGTTAGAAGGTGGAGGAGGGTCAGTAAAGTACCTTCCAGACTGAGAAGGCCTTTAAGATCAAAAAATGATGACACTGCTGACAGAGTTTCCTCAGGGCAACTTACTGACGGGGGTTGAGGCCGGTGGACAGTCCAGGCGGCATGCAGCCACTCTCTGCCCCACCCCCCCCCAAAGCCAGACGACCCTAATCCCCAGCTTTATGGAGCTGGGCCACAGTGGTGAGGTCACAGGGTAGTTCTCCAAACCAGAGCCTTCCGTGCGCCCGTGATCCCCACCCGCTACCTAAAGCGCGCCTTCTTCAAGGAAGATCGGAGCAGCCTTCCCCACTGCGGTCAGGGCACACGTGAAGTCCCCGGGCCCGGAACACGCAGCCCCGAGGGAGGGCACACTGCACGGGCTGAAGATGGTGCCAGTGTTGTGAGCACTGCCACGGCACTGTGGCTAAGGAAGCGGTAAGACTCGTTACATCTGATACCAGAACCGGACCAGGCACGGGAAGGGAAAGCAAGAGAAGAAACTCATTTTTCCACACACGTGTTAAAAATCCCAAACATCAGCGAAACAAATGCAGCAACGTACACAAACTAACCAAACGGCCCTGCTTAGATAGAGTTTATTCCAGGAACGGGAGGATTTCGTATTAATGCAAAGACCTAGCGGTGACTTCCGGTAAACAAAACAGAAGGAAGGGAAAAACCCCTTTCAACCTGTGGCCTCTTCGATGGCACATAAAATGCCTCCAAGGTCTGTGTATCTGATGCTCGGAAGACCAGGACCCAAGGAGAGAGGACGCGTTGTGTGTGAGAGGTCAAAGCAGAGAGAAAGCTGCGTGTGGGCGGGCAGTGAGGAGCCGGGCCCCAACTCCTGGAAAATGCTCCCACGCTGGGGACAAGGCTGCCTGTGCACGTGGGGCCAGGCGGGCGGGCTACAGGGCAGCCTGAAAACCTTCTTAGGAGAAGCAGTCATTCACACAGATCCCCTTCCCGCTCTGTAGAAAGATAGGAGACTGACTCTCTGATAAGGCATGACTATAAACTCAAAGTCCGAAGGACAACTGGAGGGAGGGGGCCCTGCTGAAACCAGAAATCAGATATAAGTCTACAGAATGAAAAATGGGACACTGAGCCCTCCTCTTTGAAAACAAAGGAGTAAATCTTGGTAATCCCGGATTACAGGAAGGAAGATTTTAAGATCTAACACAAAAGCGCAAGAAACAAACGGACAAAAGAGACAGACTGGACTTCATTAAAATTAAAAACATTTGTGCTTCGAAGCACAGGATCAGGGAAGTGACAAACAGAATGGGGGAAATATCTGCCTGTCATATATTTGATAAGGGAATGGCATCCAAAAAATATAAAGAACTCTTACGATTCAATGATAAAAGACAGCCACCCCCCCCCACCCCCCCGCAAAAGGGCTTAAGCGGGTAATTCTCCGGAGAAGATATATAAGTGCCAAGTAGCACATGAAAAGACGCTCATCTTCATCAGTCATCAGGGAAATGCAGTGGGGTCCCACCTCCCACCTCCCGCCCCCCGGGGGGCTGTGATGAAAGACGGTAAGCGTAGGCCAAGAGGTGGAGAATCACAACTCTCACGTCCTGCTGGTGGGAACGGAAAACGATGCAGCCGCTTTGTAAAACGGACTGGTGGTTCCTCAGAGTAAGCTCCCGTATAACTCAACGAACCCCATTCTCAGGTACACACTCAGGAGAAACAAACACCCGTGCCCGCACACGCAGCCATTCATAGGAGTTCACATACGGACATACTTTTTCTTCTTTCGAGTGGAAACAATCCAAACGCCCAACGGCTGACAAATATACAACCAGAGTGTGACGTGTTTAGAGTGAAATTATTTTATTATTCCGCCATAAAGCTGAATAAAGCACTGACACAAGCTATGACACAGGACGAACCTGGAAAAGATGCCGCTAAGTGAAGGGCCGCAAACTGCGGGACTCCTTTGGGGCGAAATGTCCACAAGAGTCAAATGCAGGGAAAGCAGATGAGGGGGCGTCAGGGGCTGGGGGAAGGGGACAGAACAAGAGTGGCTGTAGGATTTCTTTCTGGGGTGATAAAAACATTCTGACATAAGATGATGTCCATGGCTGCACAGCTCTGCCAACATACTAAAACCCACTTAACTGTGGTGAATTAAAAGGGTGGCTTTTACGGTCCGCGGATGATACGCCAATAAGGCTGGGTTTTAAAGAAAAAAATCTCTCCAGGCTAAGTAACTTCACTTTCTCTTGCGTCAACTTGGCACTGAACGAAAAGCCCTCCTGCGTGAATTGAAAAGTAACCAAGATCATCAACCACAGCAAAACGGCCTTCAAGATTCTCTGTGGTTTTTACGACTGTTTACACACCGCTCGCGACGACAGTGAAAATGTTGCACACGGTGACACAAATATGGATGCTGTGGGTCACCAGACGCTGAGGTGTCTGACAGACCAGTAAGAACCGGTAACACGAGCACACCAGGGCCAAAGAGAATACGAAGCCATTTTAGGATGCGTAAGGTCTCCAAAAACGAGTTCCACAGAGCTTCCTCGGGAGGCTCTGCGGACGTCCTGACTGCAGGTGGGGGGCCAGGGAAGGCGGCTCTGGGCAGCAGTCGGGCCGCTACGGGCAGCGGGTACGTGTGACCGTTCGGAATGCAGACGGCAGGACGAGTCGCACCGACGTGGGGAAGCGAGCAAGCGGGCCAACGAATGAGGAAAACGTAACCCCGATGCCGAAAACAAAGGATGCCGAGCTCCACCAATGAATGATACTGACGCGGCCACAAAACTGTAAGCACCAAGTAATCCAGGGACACGCGGTGCGGCCACAAACCTGCCAGGAGGAGGGCGGAAAGGCCCGCGGGTGCTCGTGGCAGGTGCCCAGGAGGCCGCACCACAGCCAGGGCCGCACAGGCCGCCGACCTTCTGCGGCCGCCTTTCTCGGCCACACAAAGGTGGCAGAGGGGCGACTGCGGCCTGGGGAGGGCGGGTGTGCGTGTTCTCGGAGAGCCGGCCTTTACCTCCTGCAATTCACGGACAAAATGAAAACCGGAAAAGAACGAATATAATCAAGAAATAACAGCATAAGCAAGTTCCTTAGAAAAATACAGGAAAATCGCAGAAGAAAAAAAGAGAGGCTAAAGAAACACCGTGATCGCTTCTAGACAGTCGGGATCTGGATGATCCGTGAGGACGGACGGCACGGCGGATGGCAGTTTTTCTCACACAAACTTACGCGTGTGCATAACTTAAAGACCCTATCGGTATAATCTGACACGGTAACTGCTTGGGGCAGAAAAGCCATCTGTCATCTCAACAGACACAGGAAAACTTGGGATAACAGTTAATATTCTGATTTTAAAAAACTAACGAAGAAGTTCCCTTAGCAGTTGGAGAAGAGAAAGGAAGACCGTAACTTGATCCAGATGATCTCTGAGAAGCCACCGAGACACTGAGGCCCCTGTCACCACCCCCATCCGACACCGCACTGGGAGGTGTGCAGTAACACGGGAACAGAAAGAAAAAGATGCTCCTCCCGACAGAAATGAATACGCTCTGGTACCTAGAGACGAATCTATTAAAAGATACACAACATCCACGTCCTGGTTGTTAAGCAGGCGTTACCATGGGTGGAAACCGATGAAGGGTACACGCGGGATGTCCCTGGGTTATTTCTCACAACCGCATGTGAATCTCTTATTTCAAAATAAAAAGTAGAAAAAAAAAAGATAAGCAGTCTTTATGAAGAAAGCTATGTAAATTTACTGCAGGACATAAGAGACCTAAGTATATGAGTGACACCCCGGGCACGTGGTGACAAGATTCATTATCAGCAAGATTCCAATTAATCCAAATCGGTGCACTGCCTGGCCGCAAACCCAAGCTCCGTTTTTGGTCAAATGTGATCAGTCACACTGATACACCGAAGGAGACAGTTGTGAGCAGTCCAAGCAATTCTGAAGAACAAGGAGGTGCAGGACTCACTCTAGTCAAGGCCTGTTCTTTTTTAAAATGTGTATTTTGAGAGAAAGAGAGAGAGAGTGCATGCACAAACACGAGCAGGGGAGGAGCAGAGAGAGGAAGAGACAGAAGGCCAAGCAGGCCCCACGCTGTCAGTGCAGAGCCTGATGCGGGGTTCGATCCCGCTAACCAGGAGATCAGGACCTGAGCTGAGATCAAGAGTCAGACGCTCAACCAACCGAGCCTCCCAGGTGTCCCAGAGCCTATTCTTAAGCTGTGCTATTTATATGGAGTTCTGGCATAAGGAGAGACAAATATACCAAAAGAATAGAAATAAAGCCAGAATCAGACCTGCTAGAAGGACGTGGACACAAAAGAAGGGAAATCTCTACTCAGCGGCAGAAAGTGGACAATTCAACTTAGGAATGCTGGGATAGCTGACCACCATACAGAAACAGGCGAATTCGGCCTCTGGGGTGGGGGAAGGACTCCACCACAGCATTAACGACCAGTAAGTGCGAGGCGAGAACACGTAAAAATTCCGTAGGACCAAAGAAACCACGACGTGAAGAATACAAGACTCCCTAAGATCAGACCAGAAGTGGAAGGATACACACTCAGGAGACAGCCTGCATCACAGTTTTATAGACAAAGTACTGAACCATCTCCTGGCGTCAGGCAGACGTGTCAAAAGTACAAAGATAAGCAAAGGAGAGGCATCCACCAACTTCAAGGTAACGGTTATCCTGTGTGGGAGCTACGAGAAAGTGGTAGATGGGAAGGGGTTCTTTCGCAGTAACTGCAACGTTTTCTTTCTTTTTTAAGGTGGATTCGAAGACAGCAAAATGTTCACGCCTATTGATTCTGGGCGGTGGGTACGCTTGTGTCAGGTATTTTCCGTAAACTTAAAACACTTCTGAGCTGAAGAAAGCAGATACGGCAAGAAAGATACGCAACAGGGGAAGCCGAGTCAAAGCTGGAAAAGACCCTGGAAGCGGGGAGGGAGGCGGCGCAAACAGGCTCAAGGGTCAGAGCTGGGATTGGGAGTCGGCGTCGCCCGCAGCTGACGAGTCAACGGCAGTGAGCGCACGCCGCTAACACCCGCTCACGAAGGTACCCACGCAGATCTAGACTCAGAAACGACCACGGTGAGGAAAGCAGGAGCGCTGCTTTTCATTTTAAGGGTGTCTCGCTATTGGACGTATTGTTGTGAGCATGTATTGTTCCCAAAAAAGCATTTTTTTTTTTTTTTTTAACAGAAGAAAGGACGAACTGCAATGCCCAAATCGGAGACTATACACAACGGCCACACCGTCCTTAGAACAGAGTTATATACTGGGATCTAAAGCAGAGCGTTTCCGATCTCCGGAAATTTCCGAATGTTTTATTTCTGTTAAAAAAGAAACACTACACAAACCAGTGTGTGCTTTGGCGAGTATACCCACGGGAGACCAAGTGCAAGTCCGTGGAGGAGTGAACCAACTTACCCTGAAACGACGTTGTAGTTGAGAGCAGGATGGTCTCCGGAGACGGGAGGGACAAGAGGTTCCGGCTGCCACTCTTCAATCAGCTCCTCCTTTTCCTACGGGAGGAAAGGAGTTAAAATACAGCAGGGTCTAGTCACGGGACGGCGACAGTTCTGTCCCCAGATTTCTGCTACAAATCAACCAATAAAGTCCTCATCTGCTTCTGCCGACGACCGCGCAGCAGAGAGCGGCGGCCCCGAGGCCACCTGCGGCCATGGAGACGGGTGTTAGAAGCGGCCAGCGATCCCCTCGTGTGCGAGAGACTGCAGGTCTACAGAGCCCAGACCCGGGCACTGCGTCTGTGATGCCAGAAGGGAAGCTTTACAAGCACCACTGCCATGGTCACAGTTTGTGTTCTTCCCTGGCTTTCAGGGGAAGATGGCCACGGTTACCGGATCTTGCTGAGTTTGGCTTTCAGAGGACCGCCCTAAAATCACGGTTGGTCATTCTTTAAAAAAATGTCTATGTGCGTGGATTGCCATGTGTAGAAATGAAAACTCAAAAGACTGGGAATGATCCACTCCTTAAAAAGCCGAGCTAGAAACCAGCTGCACGGCCACCCGATCACTCTCGAGGAGTTCTGAAACGCCAAGGACCTCTGCCCTGGATGGCCCAGTCTTCCTGCAATGCTGTCCAGAGCGTTCCCTGGCATGCTAATCCCACAGGTAGTCAGGATAAGAGGGGGGGAGGGCGGGCATCTCCGGTCAAGGTTAGCATACGTCTCCAAACACAGGTTCAAAGATCCATTGGCCTGGAAAAGGTTATGCAAAATCACGCAATGAGATCTCTCCTACTCTGCTTTAGTCAGGCCTCCAAAACGCTTTTGCCCTCAGAACAAAACGTTCCGATGGCCCGGGGACCATCTGCTGCACGTCCCCGGGGGGACACGGCCTGACACCTCCCCCACGATTAATATTAACGACCAGGACGACCGCAGCCAGGGAGTGCAACCGGGGAAGCGAAGGCCACGCCGCTGCGTTCATTCTGTTCCCCAGCACTTGTTCCTGGGACGGCTCGGTCTCCGTGCTGTACTCAGTGCTGCCGGGTGAGCCCAAGCTGTTGGGCTTTTTATAAGCATTCGGGCACGGTGCTACAGGGGCCGGGCGGGGAAACAGTCGGAGCGACAGAGACCACACCACAGTCACAACCGCTCTTCCCTCTTGCACTGGGGCACAGTTCCTGAGTGCTCCTACTGAGTGACCAGGATGCACTTCCTGTTCACAAGCGCCCTCATCCCTCCGGCGCACGGAACTCCTCGTGGCCTCTAGACGCTTCTGTTTCCTAAGGTTCACCCAGGTAGGCCTTGGGCTGGGCCCCGTACCAGAGAAGGCATCAAAACTGGGTTTGGGGTAGGGAGGTGGGAAGATTCTTTTCAACCCCGAATTTCCTTTAGGAAGAACACAGGGAAAACTTTCATTCGGGTTTCAGAAACCATGGTGGTTTTCCTGAGCAACTCATGTAATCCTGCACATCGACAATCGAAATCCAGAAGCTTCCCTTCCACCATCTATTCCTAAGACTGCTGCTGGCCTCTAGCCACGTGCAGAGGTCTCTGACGTGGTATTCCTCTCGGTGTCGACTTTGTTCCTGGCTTCCCTGTATTTTGGTATCCTGAGGTTTCACTGTCTTTGATTTGCTTACATAACAGAAAACATTTTAACATACCTAGTTCAGTCGCCACAAGTACTTTTTGGAAAGATGTAGCCACTGTAATCATACAGTGAATAATAAAAGAAATTTAATTTCTTACCTTGACTGTGAGATCAGATCGTTCTTGCAACTTGTAAGTTTTAGAGAAGAGAAGTCTGATTATCCAGAGAATTAGAATTCCTTCCAAAATAAGATGGTAAGCAGGAGCCTAAGAGTGAGTCAAAAACCAAAAAAGAAGTGAACCCTTCCAAAATCTGCACATAAAATGTAATGCACCTGTATGTATCACCTCCCATGACCTTTAACCTATTATTTCTTAAGAGTTATTTTCAAACTCCTTTCATTTCCACTCATTCCTTTCCCCATTTCTTTTTTTTTTTTTTTAAATCTTTTATTTTATTTTTTAAGACTGAGAGAGAGAGTGTGAGTGGGGGAGGGGCAGAGAGAGAAGGAAACACAGAATCTGAAGCAGGCTCCAGGCTCTGAGCTGTCAGCACAGAGCCTGACATGGGGCTCGAACCCACAAACTATGAGATCATGACCTGAGCCGAAGTCAGACGCTCAACCGACTGAGCCACCCAGGCACCCCATCCCCACTTCTAACAGTTGGTAATTTCTCCTTCACATGATAAATCTTTAATAGTGCAGCTTTAAAACCTCTGTAGGAAAGGAATTTACTTTTTAAAATAAAAGCTTATGCAGAATCCCAACAGGTCAAACAATATCAACTATCAGATCCGTCAGACGATGTACCTTCCTATTGGTGGGAAAGGACAGTAATGAACGCTTCATAGCTTCACCCGCCTGCTACCACCCTCGTCTACCCCAGGTCAGTTAAAAGAGTTACGTGGAAATCAGTTTCCACAATTCTTAAGAGTTCTGCACATCTCACTCTATTCTATCTGATAAGCCTCTAATAAGCCTCCTTAAATCCTTCTGGGAACATGGCTGGGGAAAAAAACAAACAAAAACAAGACTGTATAAATGAATAAAGGAACGTCAGGTCTTTTTTCTGCAGTAGTTCCCCACAAGTATGCAGTGTGTTTCATGTCAATAGGCACACAGACACCTTACTGAAATTATCCATGCCACGTCTTCAAGCGCACATTTCCAAGATGTACAGCTGACTTTTGTGTTTTGCACAACTGGACATGGTAAGTACATGTGGAAGACTCCAGATAGCAACTAAACCTCAGTCAGTTACAGAGTGATCTACTCCAACAGGCCGTCATTGGAAAAACCACTTAAAAGAGACAGTCAGAAATGTAAATACAAACTATTTTGAAACATCAGACAGAAAGGAAGTGAAGATGATTTACCATAGTTTAAAAAAATTCAGAATATGGAAACAGGAAAACTGCAGATTCAGAGATGAACTCCTAAGTCAATGTGCAAATGTCTTTCTGACTACGTACAAAGGTTACATACACGATTACTTCTTTCTTTTGCTTTTCTCAATAATTATATTCCAGTAGGCAAACATCTGCCTAAATCACGAAGCATCCCACTCCAGAAAGAAACCATCCTAAGAAAAACTGAGATACCAATTGTCTAGTGAATTAATCAAAATCACAAATGCAGCTTCTTTTCCTGGAAATGTTACATCCAAGAGGACACCTGAGTCTTGGTCAGTTAAGCACCCTTCAAAAAACAAGCAACAACATACAACAGAAAATTATTCATTTTTTAAAAAATTCAATTTCAGTGGCTCTTCTCTTAGTTACCGTAATTAGCTTAGTATTAGCCATCACTTACGCCACACCTGTTCTGTCAACTGTTTTTCAGGAAGCCCTGGTAAGTTCTTTGGGGAAGACACCATGGTCTCCCCTGGCAGTAGGCAGCTATGTTAAGTTTTTAACAAATCATCAAAAGAAAATTGGTATTTGCTTTAAACAAATACGAGCTCTATAAGCACAGGCATTTTTGCATGTTTGTTCACTGCACTATCCCTAGTGTCTAGATGTGTGCCGTCCCAATACCTTGGCCTCTAGTCACCACGTAACTATGTAAATATACATCTAAATGAAATGAAATGAAATACTTAGTTCCTCACTTGCACTAGGCACATTCCAAATGCCTAACTGCCACCTGTGGTTAGTGGCTGCTACACTGAATAGCTCAGATACACGACATGCAGAAAGTTCTACCGGATGGGGTATCGAAGCTCACTAAACACATGTCAACTGAATGAACATTCTCTAAGACTTAAGTTCTGCTATCATAGCTGTCACCTGACACACGTGAAACAGACAGCCTTTGAAAGCACTCGTAATTGTTCCGCCTTTAAAAATCTCTAAAAAGTGTTCTATCTTTACAAGACAGAAAATGAGACGCCTGTGGAAGAATGACAAACTATTTCATATTCCTCATTCCTAAATCATTCGGCTTTCCTAAACCCTCGCCCCGACAAAAACGAACTCTTTTCTACTGCGATTCGTTCCCCTCTTACCTGATCCACAGTCCCGAGGACTTGAAACCCCTACGACCTTCCCAGGCTGAGATCTTCCACTCCATTTTCACCACCCTGTTTCACCATCAGTCCCAACTCTGGTTTCTGAGGACCAGCCTCGCTCCTGCGCCCCCTCCCACCTGTTCCTTTCCCGTGCCCGGACGGAGACCCTCGGTTCCCGCTCCCGCCCGTGCCTCCCCCGCGAGCCTCTCCAGCGAGGGACGACGAAGGTCCGGGCGTGACCCAGCCAACCCTGCCCGGGACTCAGACCACAAACCCACAGGGGCCGTCCCACCCCTCCAGGGCCGGGTGTGGTCCTGGGCCGCTCGGGCCGCCAAGCTCACCTCGTAGAGCGCCTGGACCATCTCCACCAGTACCCACTGCTCCGCGGCGGTCGCCATAGTCAGCCGCTGGGGCCTCCTTCCGGAAGGCGGGTCTCAGGTACGTCAAACAGAGCGCGGCGCAGCTCAGTGACGTTTCGCTCCTGGGGGCGGGGCTGGCGAGCGCTGGGCCCGCCTCCTGGCGCTTGCGCACTGCAGGAAAGAGAGAGGTCGGGGCTTAAGGCGGTGGGTGGAGACCTTGGGGTCTCGCCTGGCGGCCTAGACGGGTGGGAACAGCGGGATGGCTTTTGTGACAGGTGTTCCCCTGTGGCTGTGAGGTGGCACACCCCGTGCCGGGGCTCTCTGGAGGGAGGGATTAATAATAAATGGTCTTGCCCTGGGCAGGCAGTGTTAGGCAATCACAGAAGTCCTCTTATAAATTACACACGTAACCCAGGAATGCATTATTATATATTTACAGAAATATAAATGCAAATGGCCACCTCTAACACAGCCCTTACCATGTGTCCTGCATAGACGAAACGCTTGGCGTGTATTAAGCCCTACAGCAGTTTGGTGTGAAATCTAGAACCTTCGTAGGCACCTGCAAACATGGTGTGCGTATACTTACTCGGTTTGGATTTCTTAAACGTCACTGGGACCCTGGGGACAATATTGATCTACAGCTTGCTGTTGCTTTTTTTCTCTTCTTTTTTTCTTGTAATGTTTTTTCCATGTGTCTATACATCTTATATTGTTAATGAAGAAGACTATCTCTTGGCATAACGTGTTGTATATACATATTTCTTGTTCCATTTTATTTAAATATTTTCCTGTTGGTAAGCACTTAGGTTGTTTTCCACTTTTCCCTCTCTTACCAACAATGCTGCAGTCTACATCTTCCTGTTTCTGTGGGAATATTCCTGAAGCGCTTTCTCAAAGTGGAATTTTAGAGTGCGCAACAGTATTAACTCTGGTGACTACCACCAAGCTGTTGTCCGGGATGGCTCAACCAATTTAAACTGTTTGCAAGTGTAGTCACACTCTAGCTCATGATGGCTATAATCAATCTTTTTAAAACTTTTGCCCATTTAATGGAGATAAAATGGTACCTCACTGAGTTTTATTGTTTATGCTTCTGGTTATTCATGAGGTTGAACAACTTTTTATTGACATTTGTAGCCTCTCAGTCACCAATTCATATTCTTTGCCCACTTTTTTTTTATAGGGTATCTTTCAGGTTCTTACGGATTTACAAGAGCTCTTTCTACATTCTGAGCATCTTCTATCTTCCTCTTTCATATGTGACATTTTTGCCCCGTTTCTTTCCAGCTGTTTATGCTGTCCTCTGTTATAGCTACATTTTAGGTTTTATGTAATGTGGCAGTCTGTTCCTCTATTGCCTCTGGCTTTGGATCTCGCTTAGAAGGGCCATCTCCACCACACCTATGCTTTCCTCCCATGCTTGCATCCGTTTGTTGTTGTTGGCAGTTAGCTCTTTGATTCCTCTGAAAATTGTATTTTTGTATGACGAGAGGTACGGGTCTTGTAATTCTTCTTTCCTAAAGGAATAGCAGATTTCCCCAAGGCCACTTATTTGAGTAATCCTGACTCTCCCCAATACCGTGAGCTGGCACCAGCCCCGTGCACCACATTTCCACGTGGAATGGGCACTACGTGCCTGATGATGGAGGTGCTCTGCCAACATCCCCTGGGACCCAGTACTGTACATGTGCCCGCTGCCTCCGCAGGGGCTTTTATTCCCAACAGCCAGCACCTGCACCCTCAGGCTACCGAAACCCTGCTGACATGTGGAGGTCCTCCGGTTTCCTGCTCTCATGGAAAACTGGAAGGATCCGGGAACATAGATTTTCCCAGGCAGCCAGCCCTTAACTGGGTAGATGATTCGCGGTGGCTGGGATGTACACGTTGCAGCTTCCTTGTCCCCAGTAGCAAGGTAATGCTGAGCGCTGAGCGGTCGACTTCACCGTCTCTGCTGGATTGAGTTGGTAGTGCCATTTGCAAATTCTTGGATACACCCATTAAGAGGGAGAGTCTACGATTCCTCCCGTGAGGCTGGGCAGATCTTTGTGGTGGCTTCCACAGTGGGATTCAGCTGGCATGTAGAGAGATCACGTGGGGACCACATAGAGATAGAAAGAGACGGCCGAGGGACCCCGAACTTCTCCCACCCCCTCGGTTGCAAGCCGCTGCTTTGGGAGTGTTTGTTATGTGGGAGTTAGCTGCTACAACAGGAAGAATCCTTCCCCGTCTCATCCGGCTTCTGTGGCTCTCCCTTAGCTCATGGCTGCATAACCACAAT
Source organism: Panthera leo (assembly GCF_018350215.1). Taxonomy (NCBI): domain Eukaryota; kingdom Metazoa; phylum Chordata; class Mammalia; order Carnivora; family Felidae; genus Panthera; species Panthera leo. The sequence continues at coordinate 4,982,672 of NC_056691.1, forward strand.
CTGCCTCTGTCTTCGCATGGCCTTCTCTTCTCTGTCTGTCCTCCATGTACCTGGTAACAGACATCTGTCATTGGACTAAGGACCAACCGTGATGACCCACGATGATCTCATCTCAAGGGTCTTAACGTAGTCACATCTGCAAGGAAACTTTTTCTAAATAAGGCCATACTCACAGGTCCCAGGATTTAGGATGTGGACATGTCTTTTTCGGGGTGGGGGGCACCACTCAACCCACTATAGTCTAACCTCTGGCCACCCAATTCACGTCTGTCCCACATGCAAAATACATTCACCCCATCCAACGGTTTCAAAACCTTAACTCACATTTACATATCACGATCTCAGAAAGTCCCAAATATCATCATCTTAATCATCAGAATCAGAGATGGGTGAGTGCCGGGCCAATGCATCCAGGGACAAAGTTCTTCTCGATGTATTGGCCAATGAAACTCGAAGATCACGTACAAAATGCAATGGTGAGACAGGTGTGGGATAGGTATTCCCATTCCAAAAGGGAGAAAATGGAAGGAGCAAAGAGGTCACCAGTCCCAAGCAGGTTAAGAATGCTGCAGCAGAACCAGTTACATTTGGTTTCAAGGTCTGAGAACGGTCTCCGTGGCTTGAAGCTGCACTGTCTGGGCCCACAGCTCCGGCCTCTGTGCCCCGGCAGCTCGCTGAGCCTCTGCTCCCACCCCCTCCTACCTCCAGCTTCACGGCTCTGCCCCCAGAGTCATTCTTGCTTTCTCTGAAAAGGCAGCATAGAACTGAGTGGCTCGATCAGCCCACTTTCTGGCTACAGAATTCTGGAAATCTGACAGCCCTCTTTTACTTTGTCCCATCTCTGTCCCTCAGGCCAAGCTGGCAGTGCCCCGCTGACATGTTCTCAAAAACTTTGTGGGTCTCCCAGGTCTGTCATGAGGATTCATGCCAGTAGGCAAGAGGGTCCCCCACAGATCCTTCTGGCAAACCCCACGTCTGTTCCTGGCTCTGCTGAGATGATTGAGTGGATCCGTGAGTCCCCTGCTTACCTCTTCAGCAAAAGGTTGTCCGGCCTCATCCCTGGCCCTCTCTCTTGAGCACACTTCCCCAACAGGAAAGCTACTCTTGGGGCGCCTGGGTGGCTCAGTTGGTTAAGTGTCCAACTTTGGCTCAGGTTACGATCTCGCGGTTCATGCGTTCGAGCCCCGCGTCAGGCTCTGTGCTGACGGTTCGGAGCCTGGAACCTGCTCCGGATTCTGTGTCTCCCTCTCTCTCTGCCCCTCCCCTGCTCGCACTCTGTCTCTCTCTCTCTCTCTCCCCCCCCCCCAAAAAATAAATAAACATTAAAAAAAATTGAAAGACAAAAAACAGTGAAGCAACTCATTTTTCATCCTTTGCAATGTGGATAAGCCAAGAATCTCCTGAATCATCAGGCACTGGTTTTGTTTTTGCTTAACGGTGCCTTCCTCGACTTACCTCTTTCCTCTCCCATTTTCTTATAATCGGCAAGGAGGGACCAGTCCGCACCTTCAACGCTTTGCTGAGAAACCTCCGCTAATTGTTCAGGTGCGTCACTTACAAGGTCTGCTTTCCACACGACTCCAGGACAAGAGTCAGCCAAGTTCTTTGCCGGCCTACCGCGAGGAGAGGCTCACCTTTCCTCCAGCTTCCAATCCCATGCTCGTCATTTCCTTCTGAGACTTCAGCAGACATGCCCGTAACGTCCGTGTTTACCACCATTCTGCTAATGACGAGCTACGCCTTCTCGGAGGTGACAGAAACCTTCTCTCCCCACGCTCTTCATTTCCTTCGGAGCCCTCACCCGATCGCCTTTAAAGTCTCTATTTTTACTAATGGTCTCTTCAGGGGAGTCTAGGCTGTATCTCTCATGCAGCTCAAAATTCTTCCAACTTCTACCCTCGCCTAATTCCAAAGCCACGTCCACACTTGGAGGTATTTGGCACAGCAGCACTCGGCTTCCCAGGACCAAAATCTGTATTAGTTTTCTAGGACGGCCGTAACAGATTACCATAAACTGGGCTGCTTAAAATGAGAGAAACGTATTCTCTTACAGTCCTGGAGGTCAGAAGTGCAAAGTCAAGGGTCGGTAGGACTGCACTCCCTCGGAAAGCTCTAGGGGAGAAGCCTTCCTTGCTCCTGCTACTTCTGGTGGCTCCCTGTGTCCCTTGGCTGGTGGCTGCTTTGCTCCAGTCTCTGCCTCCACTTTCACGTGACCTTCTCCTCTTTCCACGTGTCTCCTCCGTGCTTCTTATAAGGACACTTGCCATTGGATTTAGGGCCCATCTGGATAATCCAGGATGATCTCGTCTTGGGATCCTTCGTTACACAACCACCACCTTTCCTTCCTGATTCGACTACCAAATCAGTATTGCATAATATTATATAATTATTGTATAATATTGTATCCGATATTGTATAATAGAGTTATATACCCAATATTATATAGCTGTATACTCTAGTATGTACCTCTGCACATAGTATCATGAAAGTGCCTAACATTAAGCTTTTGATTGCCGAGGCGTCCATTTCAAAAGATACCCATTCCAGGGGCGCCTGAGTGGCTCAGTCAGTGGAGTGTCTGATTTTGGATTTCGGCTCAGGTCCTGATCTGTTTGTGGGATCAAGCCCTGCGTGGGGGTCTGTGCTGACAGCATGGAGCCTGCTTGGGGTTCTCTCTCTTTCTCTCTCTCTGCTCCCCACCCCTGTCCTCTCTCTCTCTCTCTCTACTTGTGATCTCTACCCTTCCTGACCTGTGAGTAATAAATCTTGTTCCCTGAAGTTTCCTGATGGATGTCACTGAGGGGCATCCTGCAATCATAATAAAAACCACAAGGGCAGCACGAGCCACAACATTGGCTCTGCTCAGGGAAATGTCTGGGGGGAGGGCTCAGGTGAGTATCCCAGGCAGTCTCTGCTGAGGGCATCACTACCCACAGTCTGGAGCAGACACAGCACACAGACTTAGGTATTATATGTAGTAACGTGAAACATTTTTCAATTCTTCTGCGGGCACTAGGTGGGTCCTCTCGAGCTGAGGCATTGTGTCTTTCTTCAGTCCTAGAACAATTTCTTGATTATTTCTTCGACTATTTCTTCCACATTATTTATGATCTCTCTTTCAAAAGCTCCCATTTCTGGTCGAAAATATTTGCAAACTATACACCCGATAAGAACTTAATATCCAGGATACGTAAAGAAATCCGGCAACTCAATAACAGAAGCCCAAACAATCCACATAAAAAATGGGCAAAGGATTTGAATAGACATTTTTCCAAAGAAAATACACAAATAGTCAAAAGCACATGGAAGGATCTGAATCATAAACTCAAATGTGGTTAAAATAGTAAATTTTGTTATGAAGGTGTGTTTTACCACAGTAAAAAAAAAAAAAAGCCCTGCTTTTTCTTTATAGGTATACATTTTTCTTTTATATAAATTGTTTTCAAAATTTCTGATTTTTGTTCTTTCATGATTCATTTTGGTAAAATTTCTTTCGTTTTAAAGTCTGTATTTCTTTATTTTGAAAGAGACGGGGCGGAGAGGCAGAGAGAGGGGGAGGGAGTTAAAGAGAATCCCAAGCAGGCTCCAACTCAGCACGGAGCCCGACATGGGGCTCGATCTCACCACCATGGGATCATGACCGAAATCAAGTAAGACGCCCAACCGACTGAGCCACCCAGGCGCCCTGTTTTTTGGTAAAATTTCTGATGTTGGTGTTCTAGTCCGCTAATTTTATCTGTGCTAATGCAGCCCATCAGACCAGTGGTGTCCACTTGAATTTCAGTGATCATGTCTAGGAACGTTAATTATTTTAAATTCTAGACGTAGAATTCCCCCCATCCATCTATCCATCCATCCATCCATCCATCCATCCATCCATCCATCCCTTCATCAACAGATACTCACTGAGCCCTCCCTCGGGCACTGGAGATACAGAACTACCAACAACAGTGACATCCCTGGCCTCCTAGAGCATTCGCTGTAGCAGGTGGACAGACAATGAACGGACACAACTAGAGATGTGGCTTAATGTCAGAAACGCTATGTAGAAAAGAGAAGTATGGAGGGAAATGGAGATCATGCATTAGAGAGGGTGGACAGGGCAGGCCTCTCTGAAGATGTAGCATTTGGACAGAACTCAATGAAGGCAGGGAATGAAACCCGTGAGTGTTTTGTGAGTGAGGGAGGCCAAGGGAGGACAGAGTGAGGGCAAATGCCTGGAGGGTTCAGGAAACCCCGGAGTGTGGCTGATGTGGGGCGAGGGCGGCGGCTGCTCGTCCCCAGGCAGCAGGGGGGCAGCGAGGAGGGGAGCCGCCCTGCCGGACACGCCACTGGAAGGTAGAGCTGTCGGGGTTCGCCGCTGTGGGAGGACAGAAGGGGGATCAGGGACGCCCCGAGGTCTTTCGCCCGAACCACGGAGTGAATGGCATCCCGTTTTCTATGACGGGGAGGATGGAAAAAAAGCGAGCTGGGAGGTGGACGTCGGACAGCCACGCGGAGATGTGCCAGGGGCAGGTGGATGTTCGGAGGAGAGGCCGGGAACAGAGATGTAAAGCTGACGGTCTAGTGGCCAGAAGAGATTCCAAAGCCGGAGGGAATGGGTGTAGACGCGGGGAGGGGTACAAAGCCTGTGCCCCGCAGCACCCCGATCTGCTGAGGCAGGCGTCCTCGAGACGCTCCCGGTGACACGCAGCCCCCCAAGGAAGGAGCAAACAGGAACGAGGCCGGCGTGGGACGGCTCCCTCGGGCAAGAAGGGGAAGGTGCGGGGCAGCAGCCTGGACACAGGCCGGCTGTGTGACCGGGTCACGCTGGATCAGGGGGAAGGGCCTGGGTTGGGCCCACCACCAAGCAAAGTAAGAAAAAAGAGGCAATTAACCCCAGAAGCAAAACGTTACAGAAAGAAATCATTGTTTGGCTTAGCGGTGAGCGACATTGAAAGTCATTTGGCCATGAAAACACTCAGAAGGAGCTTACCAAATCGGGCAACACGGAGAAGCTGGGGGAGCCGGTGGAGAGGGTGCGGGGGGTTCACAACGCGAGCCGGGACAAAGCCTTCCCGTGTAAGTCAGTCTGGCTTGCCTCGGCTGTAAGAGACTACACGTGACTTCTACGGACGTGCTCAGTGACCCCACACACCAGGAAGCTGGCGGAGGCAGTTCCGGAATTCGATCAGCGGCTCGGCCATGTCTAGGACCCAGACTCTTTCTAGTTTCCGCTAGGCCATCCTCAGCACGGTGGCCTTGCGTCATGAGGACCGTCCCCAATTCCCGATGGCCACAATGCCACGCAATCACGTGCAGTCCGGACGAGCGAGGCAGGGCAAAAAGTCCTCTTCTCTTGAGGTCTGAGGTTTTGTCTGGAAACCTGCTTTTTCCCGGGACTTCTCCAACATCCTTCCCTTTATACTTTACTGGCCAGCACCGGCCATATGCCCACCCCTGACCCGTTACTAGGAAATTACTAGTTACTAGAATTAGCCAACCGATGACCATTCATCTTGTGGGCCTGTGGGCTGGGTCTGTCCTCACTGTGATCAAGGGGTCTCTGCCCACTGCCTGAATTCGCTGGAGTTCTGTTTTCAGGAAAGGGGGCGGGGCTGGAATTGGATGCACCGTAGCGTCTGCGGCCCCATGAGATCAGGCCAAGTCCTTAACTACGCCTGTGCCCTGAGCCCCAACCCCACCAGCCTCTCGTCTCCTTTCCTCCTGTCTGTGCATCTTGGCACATGTACTGGGGAGGTACACTCTGTATCCAGAATCCTCTCTTCTCCCAGCCGACATCTGAAATACGCACACTTCAGATATCAGCTCAGACACCGTTTTCTCAGGGAGCTGCCCGCTCCGAGTTACATGCTTAGAACTCGGCCCCTCTCGGTTTCGTGTAGTAAAACTGCAGTGTTGTGTGTGCACGTGTGGGACACTGTCTGTCCCCTCCACACTCCAAAGTGGTGAGCTGGGACAGGACCTTTGTCACCATATCCACAGGCATCTAATAACAGACACTCAATAGTTAGTAAATAGCCAAACGGTGGGTTTGCTCCCTCAACTTCGCCCATACCTCCTTACGCTGGTGCTCTGCCTACAGTGAAGGCATTTTTAAAAAGTTATTCTGTATCTCAATCCCGAAAAACTTCAACAGGGTGATCTTAAATTGCCCATACGGTAAGTTCTGTTTTGCTTAAACAGGAGTTTATTTTATGCTCGGCGAACTTTGTAAGTTTCAGCTCAGGATACTACAAAGAAGCCATTCATAAGGACCCAGAATCCTTTTCATCTTTCGAAGTTTGGGATAACAGCAGTTACCCATTTTTAAAAAGTCCAGGGGTTGGGGGGCCTGGGGGGCTCAGTCGGTTGAGCGTCCAACTTCAGCTCAGGTCACGATCTCCCAGTTCGTGAGTTCGAGCCCCGCGTCGGGCTCTGTGCTGACGGCTCGGAGCCTGGAGCCTGCTTCGGATTCTGGGTCTCCCTCTCTCTCTGCCCCTCCCCCATTTGCACTATGTCTCTCTCATTCTCAAAACTAAGGAAACATTTAAAAAAAAGTCCAGATTAACATGACTAAGAGACTCCCCTTAAAGAAGGCCTAAACTGATAGTTCTAGAAACCAGCATGTTTTACTAATAAACCTGACCTGCAGTGCTCTGTGCTCATAGTTTATCATAAAGAAGGGGAAACACGGCTCTAGGGATATCTTATGGATATCCCTCCTACACGTACTGGCTCTGTGACCTTGGGCGGGTTGCTTAACCACTCTGGGCCCCAGTTCCCTCAATTGCAAAAGGGGCCGAGCCGTTGTGAGAGTCAGGCAGGCCGGCACACGCCAAGTGCTGACAACGGTGGCCAGGCCCCGACAGGGACTGTCCAGCCATGCCTGTTACTCATCTGGCACAGCCACCGGCTCTCAGCATAGACTCATCAAAAGCATGGGTTTCAAGGTTTGGACCCACGCCCCATCGCTTCACCAGCTCTAGGACCCTTGTTAACTTATGTAACCCCTCTAAACCTCTGTGTTCTCATCTGTGTAATGGGGGTCCTAATATCCACCTCACGAAATAGGGTTGAACTAGGTCAAGTGTGTCCACAAGCACCTAGCATACGGTACTGCTCTCGCCCGGGGCCCCGACTGCACCTGAGACTTCAGGGCGTGAAGGGCATTCGAGTTCCGGGTCAGTCATTTGTCAGAAGAAACAACTCAGCCCCAGAAGGACAGGGATAAAGTGACTTGCTGAAAGTCACCCAGCTGGGGAGAGAGGGAGAGAGAGAAAGAGAGCACAACCCTGTTGTGAGAGAGTGCCGCTCTGGGTTTTACGAAGAGAGGTTTTGTTTCACTGGGTTTACATGGTGCTGTTATGCAATCGCCTTTCCTTCTAGGGGTTGCTGGTCCTGAGGTTCTGCTGTGACCCAGCGAGGCACAGAGAAGCAGTGAGAAATTAGCCCTGTGAGCCAGCCCCCCTACCCTGTCACTGCTCTGGGGGCCCTGTCACAGACGATGGGTTTTCTCCGGTCCTCCGCAGAGGAGGGACTGATGGACAGGGCAGCTCTGGGGGACCCTGGGGCGGAGGCCGGCCTGGTTCCGAGACCCCTGTGCTGTCCCCGGGCCAGAAGTCCCGGGTCCTTGGCAAATCTCTATCTCTCTTCCCTGCAATGGGCAGAATATAATTGTTCCCTCAAATGAGAGCATTGCTTTTCACTGAAAGTCTTCTTTTAATCAGTGACCTTTAAATACTGCCATTGTGCGCCTAATGAGTTACCTACAAAGGGCTCCAGGCTGTATCAAATAAGTATCTGGAATGTGGAAAAGAATCCCAGTGCCTAATCCCTCTCGAAGGTTCCCTGAGCCAAATGGGGTTCCGAGTGACCCCGGTGTGGCCTGTGAATGCGCTGGCCATGGCATCGGAGGGAGCTCCAGGCCTGAGCGCTGGGCCCTGACAAGCTGGGGTGATGGGGGGCTCACCGAGGTGGCAGGACTAGGATTCTCCTCCTGCATGTGAAGTGGGGTCCAGGGGGGCTGCTTCTGAATCAGGCCGACCCGGGTCCGGCATCACCTCCTGCAAGAACAGAATCGTACCTGCTTTTCCAGTGTGGACGCTGCTCGGTTCTTCCAAAGGGGACAGAATGTAGTCACAGTGGCATTTCCAAAACAAGACAGAATCCGATGTCCTAGGAAAGTTGAAAATGAAGAGTTGACACGAGGTCAGAGGAGTCAAAGGGAATAAAGAAATTGCTCACGGAAAACTGCATAAATGCACTGCAAAAAAAACAGCTGCAGTGAGCGAGCCCAAGAGAAAGGCCTGGGGATTGCGTGTGTCCGTCCGTCCGGGGCTATGTCCCTGTGCAGGCAGACTGTTCTGGAGGGGAGCCCCGGGGACGCTTCCGTCACACGGACATGTCTGGAGATCACCGGAGGCCCGTGTGTCAACCGGTCCTGCTCCACCGGTTGAGATGGGCAACTGGCATTTGTCATTGAGAAAACAGCTTTTGAAATTTAGCATTTCCACCCATTTCAAAATGACTCACACTCAAGGAGTGCACCTGTCGTGAGGAGCACCGGGTGCTGTGCGGATGGGCTGAGTCGCTCTATCGTACACCTGAAACTCCTCTCACCTGGCGCGTTAACTAACGGGAATTACAATTAAAAATTAAAAAAAAAAAAAAACAAAAAACAACCCAATCAGGTTCCCCAGGAATCTCACCAGTTTTTAGACATTAGAGTGAAATGTACACATTACATATACATTCACACGCCTACACACCCCTGCGTGTGCTCACACATTCGTGCGTGTGCGCGGGTACTGACGCACGATTACACACTACTACAGACACAACGGTAACCCTGATATAAAGAGGTTTTGCCCCACTATCTTTCTCCCTCCCAGAGCAGAAGAAGTCCACCTGGATGGGTCTAACCTCCAGTCCTGGCTTTTAGGGTCTCGGTAGATTTTTATTTTTTATTTTTTAAAATAATTAAAAAAAAATTTTTTTTAAGTTTATTTATTTATTTTGAGAGAGAGAGAGAGAGAGAGAGAAGCCCGACGTGGGCCTTGAACTTATGAACTCTGAGATCAGGACCTGAGCTGAGGTCAAGATCGACTGCACCACCCAGGTGCCCCTAAAATAATTTTGAATGTTTACTTATTTATTTTGAGAGAGAAAAAGACAGGGAGAGAGAGAGGGAGAGAGAGAGAATCCTAAGCAGTCTCCAAGCTTAGCTTGGAGCCTGACGTGGGGCACCATCTCACAGCTGTGAGATCACAACTTGGGCAGATATCAAGTGTTGAACACTCAACAGACTGAGCCACCCAGGCGCCTCTCAGCAGATTTTTATTTATTTGTTTGTTTGTCTGTTTGTTTATTTTTGAGAGAGAGAGACAGAGTGTGAGCAGGGGTGGAGGAGGGGCAGAGACAGGGAGACACAGAATCTGAGGCAGGCTCCAGACTCTGAGCTGTCAGCACAGAGCCCGACGCGGGGCTCGAACTCACGAACCATGAGATCATGATCTGGGCTGAAGTTGGACGCTTAACTGACTGAGCCACACAGGCGCCTCTCAGCAGATTTTTAAAAATCCCTCTGCCTGCTCGTTTTTCTTTTCCTCATCTGTCCTATGGGAATGGGAATGCCCTCTTGGGTTATCGTGACTGGTTTAATAGACATGAAGCACATAGCATAGTAATAGGCAGTAGTAACTGGAAGTTGTTGTCATTAGAAAAGTTCTAGGGGCGCCTGGGTGGCTCAGTCAGTTAAGCGTCCGACTTCAGCTCAGGTCACGATCTCGCGGTCTGTGGGTTTGAGCCCCGCATCAGGCTCTGGGCTGATGGCTCAGAGCCTGGAGCCTGCTTCCGATTCTGTGTCTCCCTCTCTCTCTGCCCCTCCCCCATTCATTCTCTGTCTCTCTCTGTCTCAAAAATAAATAAACGTTAAAAAAAAAATTAAAAAAAAAAAAAAGAAAAGTTCTAGATTCACTGAGGACAAAGGGCAGGGAGCCTTCATCAGGACACTGGAGGACGTGCCCAGAGCCAGTTCAGGGAGAGACCAGGTGGCCTGATAGGATCTCCTGCCAAGATCAAATCAGACACACACGCCAGTGGCTTCATCTAGTTCATCTAGGGTGAAGAAAGCATTCATATGTATGAGCTGAGAGAGGAGCTCAAAGAAGTGGTGGTGGAACCAGGGCAATACTTGCAGGGAGTCCGAGGGGGGCTCTGAACTCCTCATGGCCCCTATCGGTAGTACCCCTCTCCACTCCCCACATTGGCTTGATTTGGAAACTCGGCTTGTTCTCCATCTTGTACAAAGTGCCCTACAAATTCGAGGCCCAGCCCCTTCCAGGTGGAGCCTGGAAGTCACCCCTTCATCCAAAATCTGGACTGAGTTGGGTTCAATTAGGTTTTTCATGTGAAAACTCGATTGTGTTTTCCTGCAACCTCAAGGTCTCACACAGAGTTAAATTTTTTTTTAATGTCACAGACTGGAGGAAATTAATAACCACTCTTCATTCCAAACATGTGTGTGTTCAGGTGTGTGGCAATGCGATTCTGAGTCCAGAATGCATCTTGCTTGGATGCGAAAGGGTGAAGGAGCCAAGGAAGGTGGGAGTGTCCTGTGTCTTCCTGAATATCTTGATTAGAATTAAGTGCAGCATTTCTAGAGTCGAACATTCAGGATCCACAGGAACAAGACAAGTTTGACAAGATCATGTTCCCCATGTGTTAGATTCCTTTGAGCTGGATTTCTCAATAGCAGGTTTGCATAACAGCATTTAAAGTGCTTACAAGGCTACCTGTTTTAATGCTGTCTTCCCTGGTTATTCCTCTGATTAAAAGTGGATTTAAATCCTGGAGCTGCATTTGGTTTTCCCAATCTAAACCATTGTTGTCAACACACGAGTTCTAACACCTCTCGGAATTCCGGAGGAAATGAGAAGGTGGTTAGGAATTTACTGACTAGCCTGCCTGAAACATTTCCTCACTCCCTGAAGAGAAAATTGAAAATGGAATCACCACAACAATAATTACAGAACAATGTTGCTCATGTCTTTGTTACTCGTCGTTATGTATATATATACTTTTTAATTTTTGAATGTTTATTTATTTTTGAGAGAGAGAGAGAGACAGAGCATGAGCAGGGGAGGGGCAGAGAGAGAGGGAGACACAGAATCCGAAGCAGGCTCCAGGCTCTGAGCCGTCAGCCCAGAGCCCAATGCAGGGCTCGAACTCATGAGCCGTGAGATCATGACTTGACCTGAAGTCGGATGCTCAACTGAGTCACCCAGGCGCCCCATGTATATTTTTAAATTAATAAACTCTATTTTTTTGTGTTTTAGGTTCACAGCGAAATTGGGCAGAATGTACAGATATTCCCCATCTACCCCTGCGTTCCCCAACCTCCCCCACTCTACACCTCTCCCATCACGATGGTACATTCATTACATCTGGTGAATCTACACGGATACATCACAATCACCCAAAGTCCATAGTTTACCTGAAGTATTATACAACCTATGAATTTGGACAAATGTATGACGACAGGTTTCCGCCCCTGTAGTACTGTGCAGAATAGTTTCACTGCCCTAAAAATTCTCTGTGCCCTGCTCTTCATCCCCCTCACCAAGACGCCTCCTGACAACCACTATCTTTTTACTGTCTCCCTAGTGTTGCCTTTTCCAGAATGTCATAGGGCTGGAATCATACGGTGTGTAACCTTTCAGACTGGCTTCTCTCACTTAGTGGTAGGCATGTAGGTTTCCTGCATGTCTTTTCATGGCTCAGTAGCTCATTTCTCTTTAATGCTGAGTAATATTCCCTTGTTTGGATGGACCGTAGCTTATTCATCCATGCACCAACTTGGTTGACTCCAAGTTTTAATAATTATGAATAAAACTGCTATAAACATCCATATGCAGGTTTCTGTGTGGTCATAAATTTTCAGTTCATTTGAGTGACTATCAAGGAGCAGGATTCTTGGATTGTATGGGAAGAATATCTCGATTATACACCCATACATAAACAACATAATCAAATACATTGTGGCTATTATTATTTTGAACTGTTATCTGTTAGATCAATTAAGGATAAGAAAAATAAAAGTAAAAACAAATTCTTTTAATGTTTATTTATTTTTGAGAGAGAGACAGAGTGCACAAGCTAGGGAGGGGCAGAGAGAGAGGGAACGGAGAATCCCACGCGGGCTCTGCGCTGAGAGCAGAGAGCCGGATGTGGGGCTCCCACTCACGAACCTTGAGATCATGACATGGGTTGAAGTCAGGTGCCTAACCGACTGAGCCACCCAGGTGCCCCAGAAAAATAAAGGTTTTTATATTACCTTCACTTATTCCTTCTTTGATGCTCTTCCTTTCTTTATGTGGATCTGAGTTCCTGACCTATTTCATTTTCCTTCTCCCTGAAAAACTTCTTTAACGTTTCTTACAAGGCAGGTCTACTTACAATAAACCCCCTCAATTTTTGTTGAGAAAGTCTTTATTTCTGCCTCATTTTGATATGCCTAAGTGTAGTTTTTTTGGACACTTATCCTCCTGGTGATTTCTGAGCTTCCTGGATCTGTGGTTTGGAGCCTGACATTAACGTGGGGAAATTTCCGTCATGATCGCTTCAAATATGGCGCCTGTTCCTTTGTCTCTTTCTTTTCCTCCTGGTGTTCCCATTACACATATGTTACAACTTTGTCCCAGTCCTGGGATATTCTTTTGTATAGCAGCACATGCTACTATTTCCTTGTAATTTTTTTTAAAGTAGGCTCCATGCCCAACACGGGACTTGAACTCACTACCCCAAGATCAAGAGTTGTAAGTTCTACCTAATGAGCCAGCTAGCCCCCCCTTGATATTCTTTTGTATTTTTTTTTTCAGCCTTTTTTATCTTTGATTTTCAGTTTTGGAACTTCTATGGTCATCTCCCCAGCTCAGAGATTCTTTCCTCAGCCATGTCCAGTCTCCTGAGCCCATCAAAAGGCATGCTTCATTTTCGTTAAAATGTTTTTGACCTCTGTTTTTGATCTTTTTAACCTTTCTTACAATTTCCATCTCTCCGCTTACAATCCTCATATTGTCTACTTTTTCCATTAAAGTCCTTAGCATATTAATCATGGTTGTTTTCAATTCCCTGGTCTGATAATTCCCAACAGTACCACCATATCTGAGTCTGGTTCTGATGCCTGCTCTGTCCCTTCAGACTGTACGGTTTGCCTTTTGGTATGGCTTGTGATTGTTTTCTAGATAGCCAGGCATGATGCACCGGGATGGAAGAAACTCCTGGAAACAGCTTTTAGGAATGTGGTGGTGAGGTGTGGGGGAGGGGAGGCATTCTCCAGCCCTGTGAGGCTAGGTCCCAATCTTTTGCTGAGCTTATGTCCCTAGATTATGAACTTCACCAGCTTGTAGAATTGTCCATGTATTTACCTTTATTGAAATCTTTATTTCTCCATGTGGCTCTGAGTTAGTCTTTGACCTTTCATTGTGCCTTGTGGACTACCTTGACCTTTACTTTTCTGTAGGGCAGGTCTCGTTGTCACAAGCTGCCCCGGCTTTTGTTTCTTTCAGAATATCTTGATTTCTCCCTTACTTACGGAGAACTGTTTAGCCAGATACAGGATTTCTTGGTGGCAGTTTCCTTGTAGCACTTTGGACATGTCAGCCCAATGTCTTCCAAGTTTCCGATGAGAAATCTGCCTACAATCTTACTGGTGAGCCCTTGCCCTGTGTTGATTACTTCCTTCTTGCCGCTGTGAAGATTCACGTTTTGTCGCTGGCTCTTGAAAGTTGGAATGTAACGTGTCTTGTGCAGGTTTCTTTGCGTTCATCTTACTTGGAGTTCACTGAGCTTCTCTGATGTTTATACTCACGTCTTTCTTCAAATTTAGGAAGTTCTCAGCCATTATTTCTTCAAGGATTCTCTCTGCCCCTTTCTCTCTCTCTTCTGTTTCTGGGATCCCACGATGTGTGTGTTGGTCCTTCTGAAGGTGCCAAAGTTCTTCTGGGCTCTGCTCGCTTTTCTTCAATCTCTTCTCCTTCTGTTTCTCGGCCTTGATCGTGTCCAGTGTTGTCTTCAAGTTCACGGATTCTTTCTTCTGCCTGCCTAGCACTGTCTTTGAATGTTTCTCACACGGTTTCCATTTCAGTTAGTGTACTTTTCAGCTACATAGTTTCTGTGCATGTTTTCTGTCTCTTTATTGGTGTTTCCATTTTGTTTACACAGTTCCCTAGACTTCCTGAATGCCCCTTTTAGTTCTTTGAGCAACATTAAAAGCATTATTTTGAAGTCTTTGTCTATTCTGTTAAGTCTTTTCAGGGACAGATTCTGTTGAATTTCTTTTTTCCCTAGAATGGCCATAATTTCCTGTTTTTTTGTATGCCTGGGATTTTTTTGTTGTTGTTGAACATAGGACATTTGAATTTAATAATGTGGTAACTGTGGAAATTAGAGTCTCCTCTTTCCCTAGGGCTTGCTATTTTTATTTTATTTTTTTAAATTGTAGCCTCTCTGTGCCAAGGATTAGCTTTGCAGGGTAAACATGTCTTCTTATGTGTTTTCTAAGTCTTTCCTCGGGAATGCACTGTCACTTTCTAGTGTTCCCTGAATATGCTGTTGCTTTTGAATATCCTAGTCTTTAATGTCTGACTCCTGAAGGGGAAAAGCAAAAACACAAAGGGGGAATGAAATGGAACTGGCCCTTGAAATCTCCTGGATGTCCCTTGAGCCAGAGAGGAACGGTTTGCAACACTAGGGCAAGAGCAGTCATAATGGCCACCCACTGCTTTGTCTGTGCCTCTGTGATCAGAAGCAGCAAACACGGATCACAGCACAGAGACCCAGTATTTGGAGGACAGCGTCCTTCCTGCCTACTCTACGTCCTGCAAGCCATGTGTGAGCTGCTTCAGAAATACACGCACAGCTGCCTGCCACATGGCTGGGGGAAGGGAGTGGGTAGCTGCTACTGTGCTAAGAGCAGAAATTGCTCGTGATTGAATGCAATTTACCATCCAAGCCTTCTCCTGGAAGTTGCAAGCCTTCAATAGACACCAGATTCCCGTTACATCAGACAGACTCTGCCAGGGCAACCGTCGTCCAGGTGGGGAGACAGACTTCTGGTGCTTCCTGCCCCACGGCCTTCCCAGAGACCTCTCCCGCCAGGCCTTTTTCTACAGCAACCGCAGCCTTGTGCGCTCCCACCGGCAGCACAGGAGTGTCCCAATGTCCCCACATCCTTGTCAACACTTGTTATTATCTCTCTCAATAAATACTCTTCTGTCAGCAAACGGGTGAGTCGGGGGGACCAGGGGAACAGAAAAGAATTGTTGAGAGGGGAAAGGACCATGGAGAACTCCGTGGAAAGGGAGCAGGGGGGATGGGGAGGAGCAGCAGGGACTGGAGGGCCAGGGTAGGGCAAGGCTACAGACACTAGGGTGCGAAAAGGGGCAAATAAAATG
Organism: Panthera leo; assembly: GCF_018350215.1. Lineage (NCBI taxonomy): Eukaryota > Metazoa > Chordata > Mammalia > Carnivora > Felidae > Panthera > Panthera leo. The sequence goes on from NC_056691.1 coordinate 4,998,109, forward strand.
GAAGGTGACGGACCCCGGCAAATGGGTGGGCTGGGACAAGGCCACAGGAGGAGGGGAGACTGGACAGACGTGTGCGTCGGGGGCCTGTGGGATGCTGGGGACCGGAGGCCAGAGGCCAGGGCTATCGTGCATGTGGCCGCAGCCACACTGGTAACGGCTTGGGATTCTGTTAAGGAAACTCAAGCCTGCCTGGGGGGTGGGCAGTGGGCCCTTGGAAAATACCACTTTGTGGGACAAGACTTCTCGCCATTTGTGTTATAACAATCCTTCCTTCATCATGGAAAAGGGAAATCTGATAAGCTGTCACCTGGGGAGACCATGAGGCTGGACTCTTCCCAAAAGGCAACTGATAGGAGTTACAACTCGGATGGAATGCATGGGAGGCCTGGTGAAGTCCGCGTGTCTGCATTTTGATGCAGGAACTTTTACACGCTTGCTGCTTGGTGGTACGTCCCTTAGAGGTGGCACCCCTCTGTGAGTCCCAAATGAGAAAGAAGGAGTTAGAATCCGATGCCATCACTGTGCGTCATCTCTGACTCTGACGTGAATGAGAGAGGCAGAGGCTCCGCCTGCAGGTCAGGCTTGTGGACACACACCTGCCTCTTTGTCTACTTGTCTCGGGAGGGGCGGGTGGTCGCTCTTTCTGTGAAGCCATTCAAGGAAAGGAACCTCACCAGAGATATATCTGATTATTATTTAACGTGAGTGGAAAAATGAAATGAACGTGGCTGGAAAAAATTTTTATTGAAAATGTTTGTTTATTTTTGAGAGAGACAGAGCACAAGCTGGGGACGGGTACAGAGAGGGAGAGACACAGAACCCAAAGCAGGCTCCAGGCTCCGAGCTGTCAGCACAGAATCCAACTCGGGGCTTGAACCCACCAACCACTAGATCATGACGCCCAATGTGGGGCTCGAACTCATGAACCGTGAGATCATGACCTGAGCCAAAGTTGGACAGTTAATTGACTGAGCCACCCAGGGGCCACGTGAAAAATTCTTTTGACAAAAATTCTTTTGATTATATTTCTTATAATCTTTAAGAACAGTCAAAATGGGGGATACTTCCACAAGGCTAAAGGAAACCCCCAAATAAGAATTTTCTAGCCTCTAGTGGCCAAATATGAGATGACTTCATGAGCCTGAAATGAATGAAATGGAAAATGATTCCAAGCTTACCCACAACTGTAGGGAAAAAAAAGTTTTAAGAATTCAGAGGCACACCAGCACAAAACGCACATCAGATGAACTGCCTTTGAAGAATCCTTGTGTTTCTGGGCTACCACTTAATTTGCAGTGTTTAATTTTATTTAAAAATTTTACAAACAGTAAGTCAATTTTCTCTTGGATATACAGTCGTAGGAGTCTTAACACATGTACAGATTACCCTATAAATGCAATCATACAGCACGTAACATTTTGAGATTGGCTTTTTGCAGTCGGTAATGTGTCAAACTTTATCAAGTTCATGATAAATGATCAGCATGTGATTACAACGATTTATGAAGAGAGCTGCTACAAACATTTGTACAAAGCAGTGAAAGTCACTGCTTTCACTTACCTAGACGGAATGCATGGAATTGGGATTGATGGGTCCAGTGGCGTGTGTGTGTATTTAACTTCTCGAACTTGCCAAGTTATTTTCCAGAGTGGCTGTCTCATTTTCCATTCTTACCAACAATGTGCGAGAGTTCTAGGTACGCTGTACCCTTGCCAGACATGGTGCTGACTTTTTAAAAAAGATTTAAGCCATTCTGATAGATGCGAAATTATGTCTCCTTGTAATTTAATTTGCATTTCCCAAATATCTCAGAGATTTGTCCGTGCGGTAATATTTTCTTTCTCTTCACTGTGGTTTCTCATTTGAATATATCACACTTATAAAAATGTTTTCTGCTTTTGGTCGATGTCTGGATTGTTTCTAGTTGGGGGCTGTTATGAAAGAATTTGCTATGAACATCTGTGCCCGTGTTTTGTCTCCAGACCCCGATATTTATATAAGAGGAGGCCTTGCTGGATCACAAGCTTTGTGTACGTTCAGCTTCAGAAGATTCTGCTCAAGAGTGTACCAAAGTAGTTTTATCTACACTCTCACTAACAGTGTGTGAAAGCTCCAAATCTTTCATGTCCTCGCCAACTCTTGGCAGGTCATGTCTTTTTAAATTTAGCCATTTTGGTGATTTTGTAGTGGTTTCGCACCATGGTTCCCATTTGTATTTCTCTGACGCGTATAAAGTCGATGTTGTGTTGTGTCGTGTCGTCTGCCTTTTTCCGTCGACTCTACACACACACACGCGCGTGCACACACAATTTATATTATATATAAAATGCACAGAACTGATATAGGTGCATAGAGATCGGAGGTATGTATTAGAGATCGGATAGGAGACCTCGGACAGACACATCGGTTACTAGTATCTTCCCCCATGCTGAGGCTTGCCTCTTGGCTCTCGTCTTGGTGTCCTTGGACAGACAGCAATCCTTAGTTTGAACATGGTCCGACTTAACCATGTTTTTCTTTACAGTTGCCATTTTCTGTGTCTCATCTGGGGACACTTTGCCCACCGCAAATGAGTCATCATAATTTCGTAATTTTAAGTGTTTCACTGTTTTACATTTCACATTTAGGCTTATAATCTGTACGAGTTTTAGAATTTATTGACAGTGTGAGGACCTTGAAACACCAACTCCATTTAACCCCTTCCTGCCGCTCCCGGCACTGTCATTTATTTTACTTCCCCATGTATTTTAAAGCCCATATGAGTGTTGCTGTTTAAACAGCCAAGGTTTACTTAGATTTACCCACAGGTGATCCTTTCTGCTTCTCTTCTTTCTTTCCTGCATTAATTACCATATTCCCCTTACGACTCGCAAATTCCCTTTAGCATTTCTCTTATTTTTTTCATTCTTATTTTTTAATTCATTTTAGCTATTTGTCTTTGGGAGAATGCGAGCGGGGCAGGGTACAGAGAGAGAGGGCGAGAGGATCTGAGGTGGGCCCTGCGCTGACAATCTGAGAGCAGCGAGCCCGACGTGGGGCTCGAACTCACAAACCGCGAGATCATCGCCTGAGCCGAAGTCGGATGCTCAACCCACGGATCCACCCAGGTGCCCCTGGCATTTCTTTTAGTATGGATCCGTGGAAATAAATTCTCTGATTTTTTTTGTCTGAGGGAAACATCTCGCCACCGTCAGTTCCCCCCCCCCCCCCAGTTTTATTTAGAACTGACACGCAGTGCCGTAGGGATCTCAGGGGTGCAGCACGAGGACCTGACTTCCATGCGTTGTGAAGTGATGTCTACAGCACGTTCAGTTAACACATCACCTGTTTCTTCCTTGTCACGAGAACCGTTAGGGTCTGGTCTCCTGACAACTTTCTAATCACCACCCAGCAGTGGCACACGATCATCCGGCCTCACTCTGGTCCCCAGTATGACCGCCTTCGTTTCTCAAGTATGTCCTTTACCGGGTGGGTGTGGAATGCTCACCGGGCACTCTGAAGACGTTCCATTATTTTCTCAATTCCGTCACTGTTGGGAAAAATCCTACTGTTACTCCTCTGAAAGCAAAACGTCTCCCCGCCCTCTTTGTCAGGGACTTAGTGAATGGTGTGTCGATGTCGAATTTCCAGGTTATTATCCTTGTACTGTGGTTACACAGGAAGTGTCCTTATTCTTAAATATTTTGTGTCTGCAACTTATTTTCACGTGGTTCAGAAAACACATGTATGTATTATATGTATGGAGAGAGAGGTAAGGGAAATGGGGCAAAATGTTTAAAATGGTAATTTTGATAAAGAATTTATAGGAGCTCTTTGTCCATTCTTAAACTTTTCTGCAAGTTTGAAATTATGTCAAAATTAAAGGGCACCAAAAGAAAATACCTGAATAAAACAAAAAACTTATTAAAAACTTATGATTCCTCTTCTCCTATATACATATATGTGTATATATGTATATATACATATACACATACGCACACATATTCATATATATGGACATGTATTGGGATATACAGATTCATATACATCTGAAGGTTCACAATTCAAAGGCTGTGTTGAACAGTCCACTATCTCAATGTCATCACCCGAGTGCCCTCCCTGATTTCTCCCACCCCATCACCCAGGGAAGGATGTCCTCCTTCCCCGTGGCCTACACCATTACACGTGGACGCCCCTCAAGTCCGCACAGTGGAGCCTTCATGTGTAACTGCCGCTGGGGCAGGAGCCGGCCTTGGGACCCTGGGGCAGGACCCTTCCGGCCCCCCGGCAGCAGCAGTTGGCCTGTGGGTAGCGGTTTTTTTGGGCTGCTGGGAGCGCTAGGAGCTAGGCTTCAGGACCCCCTGCTCCAGCGAGATCTCCAGGAGGGGAAGTCCTGGGGGTGCATGCATCGCTATGAGCGAAGAGAGAGCTCCCTCGGTTTAGAGACCCCCGCAGAATGCCTCAGGAAGGTACGCAGTCCTACGACTGCACTTCTTTCCCTGTTAATTCACCGCCAAGAACCCAAGCACCCTTTCTTATATATCTAATAAATAGTGCCTGCACTCAGCTGAATATCAGGGCTTCTGTCTTCAACTGCATGTTTCTCTTTTTGAGATAAATTTCGATTTGCTTCTCTTAACAAATTCTAACAGGAAATCGTGCTTGGAAATACAGGTACTCCTATGTTTAAAATACATCATGAAATTAATGAATTTGGAAATCAACTGAATTTATAATTCCTAAACATTCTTCAGTTCGCTTTCCTGATTCATCAAGTCTAAGGTTTTGACTAAGGTTTAAAAGTATTAAGATTTCTGTAAGCTATCTCTTTTTAGGTCTGTATTTAACAATACAGAGTAAAAAGCTGTGTGTCCCAATGTGCAGGCATCAGAAGGCATCTATATCTATTTATATCTATCTATATCTATATCCCGTTGTACACACACACACACACTATATATATATATATATATATATATATATATATATATATGTATGTATATATATACACACACACACACATATGTAGGATGTGTATGTATATATATAACACACACACTATATATATATATATACACACACACACACACACACACACACACACATATGTAGGATGTAGGATGTGTATGTATATATATAACACACACACTATATATATGTATATATATATATACACACAGATATATATATATATATACTTCTAATAATATATATACATATACATATAGGATACTTCTAGTAACAATGCCCATCATATGTGCATTAACACCCCATTTCAGCGTTTAGGTCTGAGATGTTTTGGACCATGTCTAGGCTCTAACTCCTTGGGGCTCGACCCAGTTGGTGCTCAGGTCTACATGACCTAATGCCTGCACTATTTTCGCTATTATGTTTCTTACCTGCACAGACCTTGGTTTGTGTCTGAATTGTCTAACCTCTTATAATTGTGATTTGTTCATGGGCACTTATTTCCTTTTAATTCCCCCAAGAATTTGGTCATGTGTTGTGCCCAGTTTGATTCTCTGATTATTAACGCACAGGAAAGCCTACACCAGGAAGAATTTTCTCTCTTAAGAGCCCTTCATATCATGTATCACACGTAAGTATATTTGAGATGCAGCCGTATTTCAACAAGTTTCAATTTAATTACACGTTGAGCCCAACAAAGTCTCCGTAGATGAGATTTGAAGAAATGTATTTTCCAAGCACATCAAGTTCCATTATACGAGAAGCTGTGACATTTCCTTTTACGGTAAGGGTACGAGATGCTCGTGTTCTCATCAGTAATAAAGATCTTCAAAATTGGGTATCTGGTTTCCATCGGGCACATCTTCTTTAGGAGGCTCGAGAAATGTGCTTATTTCCAGCTGGGTGCTGATTGTGATGTTGAAGCAGCACTGATCTGTGAAAACTGCTACCTTCACAGAAATCACGCGGCCGCCGCAGATGTTGAGAACAGGCTGTATTCGACCTGTGTTTGCTCGAGAACTCTGACAGTTCCACTCCAGCCCTAGTGTTGGGACTTTTTGCGGTGTCAGATCCAGATAATTATTCACTGACAGTATTTTAGACTCAACGTAAGTTACTCGTTAGGCTGCCACCATTCTTGGGTCCTTTGTTTTCTTCTTTTTTTTCTTTAATGTTTACTTATTTATTTTGGGAGAGGGTGTGCACACACGCACATGCGTACAAGTGGGGGAGAGGCAGAGGAGAGAGAGAGAGAGAGAGAGAGAGAGAGAGAGAGAGAGAATCCCAAGCAGGCTCTCCACCATCAACACAGAGCCCGACGTGGGGCTCGAACCCATTAACCATGAGATCATGACCTGAGCCATGAGACAGACGCTTAACCAACTGAGCCACTCAGGAGCCCCTGTTTGCTGCTTTCTTGAATCTGGTTGTTTTGCACTCAAGAGCCTCCTGGAGGAATTTCAGGAAAGTCTGTGTGTAGTAAACTTTCTGTCTCTTTCCATGTCCAAAGTGTCTTTAGTTTTTTTCACACCCGAATTGTCACATGACAGGCTCAGAACTTGCCATGGAGTGATGGGACCAGCCAGTGACTGGGCCATCATTCTGGGACTGAGAGGCTTAATGCTGTGACCTTACCAAGTTGAGTGAACTGTATATACTGCTTAGAGGTAAACTTTCACAGATGGGCATACTGTAGAATTTCAATGCCTACACTAACAGTTAAGCTGATATCGAAGAATAAAAAGTTTGGAATACTGACCTTTCTTAATCTGGTCAGTAAAACCGTCTTTGCCTTGAAAGAATGAATGGTTTCTCCAACCACACGATCTGAGCCCAGGAAGTAGTCTGCTTCTGCCCAGTGTGTCTTAAGTTGACGTGGCCACCTCACCTCCTGAGAGCTCTGTCAAAATCCACGGCTCTACATTTGTATTGGTAGCATCTCTAGGTTTTTCCTCTTTTTCATTGGTAATGAAAAAGTCCTTTATGACTCCTTCAACAGTGTTATGTTAGAATTTACTGTCGTGTATCTTTTCTCATACACTTATCTATGCTGATTTTCTTTTTTCACGTTAGCATTTTGTATCTTTTATTTTCCACATTCCAGCATCAGAGATGAAAGGGATGCTCAGGGCTTGACCTTAGAAATAACCGAACAAGTGGAGTCTAAGAAATTCCAAGTCGGTCACAGGAGAGAGGGTGGGTGTTACTCACGGCCCAGCAAGGCTCCCAGGGTGGAAAAGAGCAAAGCTGGAAACCACGATGTTGAAGTTGCTGAACTACATTGAGATGTGCAGATCTCAACCTACAAAAAGCCTTTTCATATGAAATCTGCCCTGTTCTTTGCTGGGGGCGGGGGGGTGGCGCAGGGAGGGGGCAGGTACTGTGGTGATAAGTATGAAAATGAGACTGTTCATAGAGAGAGAGTGGGCGTGAGTGAGTGGGGGAGGGACAGAGGGAGAGAGAGAGAGAGAGAGAGAGAGAGAGAGAATCTCAAGCAGGCTCCGTCCAGAGCTGGGCAGGGGTCTCCAACTCACGAACTTCGAGACTATGACCTGAGCCAAAACCGAGAGCCAGACGCCTAACTTACTGAGCCACCCAGGTGCCCCTATGAATCTTTAATCCCATGCCCAAACTATGCCCCCAAATAGTATATTTTAATAATCACATTAAATAATGTAATTTATAAAGTTATATGTAATTTAAACGTAAAGTTATATGTAAAGTTAAATGGAGTTTAATAATAAGCCATTTTCCTGTTTACTATTCAAGGAAAGCAATAGTTCTGAGCGCCTTCTCAATTTACTCTGCAAATAGTAAATTTACTCTAGTAAATAGAGGAGACGGAAATGGAAACCTACTCACCTGACTTTGCAGGAAACGCCAGGGCGATGCAGCGATTCGATGCACTGGACGTGGCGGCCGTGCTTACGTCGGAGTCGGCTCTGGACGGGGAGCGAGCTTCCAACAGGCGCTCCCGGGGGCGGGGGGGCGGGGGGGGTCCTGGCACCCGAGACTGGGAAGCCTGACTGTGCTGTTCTCAGAACAATGTGTGGTCTGGTTTGCAAAGTCCTTACAGCCAAGTCCCATGTTCAGCCTCTTCCTATGATATAAAGTTCATTTAAAAAAAGAAAGCACAGATTTCTTCTACGCAATGAAAAGTTATGAAAACTTTGAAAGCGGTTAGGTACTTTGAACAAACGTGCTCGCAACAGGCTTTCGTTGATTCCGGCATCTCCGCAAAATCCTCTCAGCACTGCTGAAGACAGACACATTTGTGAATGAGGTTTCTGTTGGTTTTTTCCCCCTTATTTGGAAGATTTCCTTAATTCACAAGCACCCAAATCCTCTTGCAACAATACCGTGTATATGTAGAAAAATATTTTGCGGTGAAAATAGAACGAAGGCAACTACAAATTGTTGCGTATTTCCCAGAGATCTTTAGCTTGGGAAGGGCCCAGTGATGTCGGTTTCCACATATTTTTAATTATAGCTTATAATTTACCTTGTGTATTGTCACCTGTGTGTGTGTTTTTAAAAGATGCCTCTCCCCATCCTGTCTGCTGGTTAGTGGAGAATTTTGTTCCATTCCTCTCACAAAAATAGGGCAAATGAAACTCCAACACGGTGAATGATAACACAATAATCCTACAAATAGACATAGTTGTAGCTAATGATACATCAGCGTAGGTGAGACAGTGTAATAGTGCAGAGTAAAGGAAAAAAATTCAAGCCACTGTAAAAATATAAGTATGGCATCTGTTGCCTACATAAACGTGCTCTAAGGGGATCGTGTAGCGGGCTGAGAAGACATCCTGGCTCTGAGGGCCATCTTTTGTGCCTAAAACCCTTATGCACCTGACTGGAGTCATTAACATTTGGATCAACTTCAATGCCAGAAGTAGGCAGGACCTACGGCACTTCCCTCCCACGGGCCCAGGTGGCCACATGAGAGCCAGCTTAACGCTCAGGCAGGAGAACAGTAGCCTGAAACCCAAGGATAGTGTGTGTGTGTGTGTGTGTGTGTGTGTGTGTGTGTGTGTCTACTCTTGATAAAATGTTGCAGGAGCTATTTTGTTTGGTCTTATTTTACACATTGTAGAGGTCTTTCTCGCACACTAAAAGCTTGAAGCGGAACTATCTTTTTTCAGTGCCATGAAATGGTTCATAGAAATGCTTTTGTAATCGGTCAAACTTTTTAATTTTGTAAACCCATCCCTTCCCGGTGTCGGAAGGCTGCTGGGTGCGGCAACTCGGGGCAGGGCCGCTCGGGCCATCTGGAAGTTGCTAGGGCTCAGGCTGGGTAGGGTTGAGGCAACACGTGTCTGCACGTTCCAAGCCGTGTGAGGTAATGTGGGGCAACCACGTGCAGCTGGGGGGACACCAGGGAGGCCACTCAGACTTGCATCGGGATGCTAGGCATCGTCCTCCACTTCTGATTCTTGGGGAACCTGCTGTGAGCCATTTTCAACGATTTATTAACCTTTTTTTCCGTTAAGATTTCCTGGACATTTTCCCATGAATCAGGAAGCTAAGAATGTGTCATAGTCTCTAATATATGAGTTCCTTAAATCTTCTTTCACTATGACAGTATTGATGATACAAGAATTTAATAAAAATAAGCAGTGAATGTGACCTTTAATGAAGGGATATTCTGTGTTCTTAACAGAGGCCATTTCTTATACAAATCACTTAGAGGACCTTCTATGTGTCCGAACTCCCCTTTCTGTTCATTGCACGGTTCTGTGGCTCATGCTGGACTGCATCAGGATGGGCTCGCACCAGCTGATGGATATTCTGGAAGGCAGGGAGCAGGCTGGTAAGGAACTCGACATAGGCAAACTCTGGAAAGCAGTGGCTGTTCAATAAATATTTGTGGGTTGGCTTTTTTTTTTAGAAAAAAAAATTGCACATTTAGAAAGTAGATGAAGCATTCACAAAGAACTCGAGTGCCCTTGTGAAAATGAGAAACAGGATAGGTTCTAGTTCAAGAGAGGTGTAGGGAGGCACTGAATGTAGGGCAAGAGACGTGGAGTACGCAGGTGGTGGTCGCCCAGGGGCAGATGCTCCAGCAAAGTCAAGGCCGTGGTCTTGCCCGCTGCACATCACCACTAGGTGGGGAGTTTGGGGCGCCAAAGCGTTGATTAGTGGGGGTCCTGATGGGCCTGACATTTTTTAGAAGGAATCTAAAAAGGAAAGGCCATTTATTATCATCCTGCTGTATGAAGTTAACATTTTAACTTAGAGTTTTATTTTTACCATTATTTTGTCTCTGAATGCTGCAGAGAAATAAAAGCCAGTTCAGTGTTCTGTGACATTTCTGAACTCACCTCCTTGTTTGACTACTAAGCAATCGTGTTGAGGATTTACAGCTGAAAAGTACACCTCTGGCAATGTCAGTTGCTAAAAGGTATGCTTGGTAGAGGAAGTCTAAATCTGTGCTTTCTCGTCTCTGATGTTTCAATGGAACTATAATCCTACTTCAAGACTTCATTTTGAATACATTATACTTGAAATTAGTACAATTGGTAGATGGTAAGTATGGAATTTCTTTAAGATTCCTTTGAGGAGGGGCATCTGGCTGGCTCAGTTGGTAGACCGTGTGACTCTTGATCTCAGCGTCATGAGTTCAAACCCCGCTTTGGGTATGCAGTCTGCTTAAAAAAAAAAAAAAAATTTCTTTGAGGAAAAAGCCTCGTAGTTGGATAATGTATTCTGTGTAAGTAAATAATACCGTGATACGATGATAGAGGTTTTAAGTATAACTAATGTTTGTACTATGCCTGCCCATGTTCTTACCACAGATAACTCAGGTTGAGAACTGCGCACTGGGTTCCGGGAGGAGGTACGGGAGGCTGGTTTCTGGAGAGGGAACGAGCTGGCACAGAAAAGCAGCCACCCTCAGCACGACCGCATTTCTGAAATCCCCCGGGGCCTCCCAAAAATGTGCTAAGTTGTATTTAGATGTAATATTTTTGGGAAAAAGAAAGCGATCATCTGACACAGGAGATAAATTCGTGAAAACTTACATAATTTATTTCTGGACTTTCATCGGAATTTTACCACGAATTTGCTAAAAAATTATTGTTTCGTTTGAGATGCAGGATTCTTAGATATAGATTACATGTGTTTAATTTCTACGCGAATCAATATAAACATACTTTGAGATCACCTCTGAAAAAATACAGTCTGAGAATGATTGTAGGTAGATCAAGGCCGAACAAGGCATGAATATTAGTTTTCATTTTCTAGGATAACACACGTTTGCCATGGTCTTCCAGGGGCGGTGCCAGAAGACCCGAGGTCATGCCCCATGGCTCTGGGTGACCCAACCAGCGACGCGGGGGAGGGGGGGGGGGGTGGCTCGGGGCGAGGCAGGTGCTAAGCGCCCGGGCTGTGTTCTGCAGCCTCCGCGGAAGTTCTGATGTTCCCAAGACCGCACTTCCCGCTTGCACTGAAACCGTTCTAACATCCTTTCCCGCGAGAGACACGTGGGAAGGACGCGGGTGTGGCGGGAAACAAGGCTGCGCGTCCCTGGAAGGTGTCGGGTCATCCGGGTTAGGCCTGAAATCACCAACAAAATCCTTTCCAGGGGGAACTCTGCCACGTGTACGGAGAAGGGCACCCAACGCAGACGGAAGCCTGGCTGGGTGGCGAGCCCTCCCTCTCCGCGGGGTACGGGCTCCCTCACCGTCTGTGATGGTTTCACGCCCCACACGGGGCCCGACTGCACAGTGCACGGAAGTGGAACCATGCTGCACGGGACGGTTCGGGCCAGGGTGTTGCGGTTGTGAGTTTCGTGCACGCGGAGCACCGCGTGTTCAGTTGTATTTCTGCACAGTGGTCATTCCGTTCACCTACTGGAGTTTACCTACTCACTCTAGCGTTGGGGAAGCTTCGGATATGTGCCTGGGCACCAGTCAGGAAAACAGGAACTGTATCAGTTATTTTTAACAGAGACATTTTATTTTCTTAATTTATTTTTATATTAAAATTTTTTTTAATCTTTATTTTTGAGCGAGAGAGAGAGAGAGAGAGCAGGGGAGGGGGCAGAGAGAGGGAGACACAGGATCTGAAGCTCCAGGCTCCAAGATGTCAGCACAGAGCCCGACGCGGGGCTCGAACCCACAAACCGCGAGATCATGACCTGAGCCGAAGTCGCATGCTTAACCGACAGAGCCACCCAGGTGCCCCTTTATTAATCTATTTTTAAACAGCTTTATTTAGGTACAGTTGATATACAACTGATATACGTATTTAATGTATACAATCTAATGACTTGGGACACAGGTACACCTGTGAAACCACAATCAAGGGAACTGATATATATCCATTACCTCCAGAAGCTTCCTTGTGCCTCTTTTTTGTTCTTGTGGTAAGAACACTAAATATGAGATAAACCCTTCTAACAATTTTTAGGTGCACAATACGATGCTGTTCACTACAGGCACAATGTTGTACAACAAATCTCTAGAACTTACTCATCTTGCCTAACTGACACTTGATGTCCATTGGCTGACATCTCCCCATTTCCCCTCCCCTCCCCACCCCTGGCAACCACATTTCACTCTCTGCTTCTGTCAGTGTGACTGTTTTAGTTATTTATTTTTTTTAAGTTTATTTATTTTGAAAGAAAGAGGGTGCACGAGGAGGGGAGGGAAGGAGGGAGGGAGAGAAAGAGAGACAGAGAGAGAATCCCAAGCAGGCTCTGTGCCCAGTGTGGAGCCCGATGCAGGGCTTGGTCCCACGACTGTGAGATCATGACCTGAGCCACAACCAAGAGTCGGATGCTTAAACGACTGAGCCACCCAGGCGCCCCTCTCAGTTTGACCATTTTGGATTCCTCGTATGAATAGAATCATGCAGTATTTGTCCTTCTGTGACTGGTGAATTTTACTTAGCACACTGTCCTCTGGGGTCATGCATGTGGTAAAGCTATTTTAAAACAGAGAATTGATTACACAGACATCAGACGACTAAAAAGGCAAAAGCAGACAGTGAGGTACCCCAGAGGCAGCAACTGCAAGGAGCAGCTACCGCTTGAGACAAATGGGAGGGTTGTGGTTTCGGAACCTGGAAGTCTGGAAGACAGGGCTGGACCACAGAGCGCAGGAGGAAATCACAGCCTGGGCCGATCGGCGCTGGGAGGCAGGGCTGGGAACACCTGAAGTCAGACGTTGTCGCTGCTGATTCTCAGGAACCACTATGGTCCCCCCACCTCGGCCCCCCAGTCAGCATGGAGCTGTGGCACACTGGGTGGCAAATGACGTGTTGACCTGGGACCGTCTCTGAGTGGACCCAGCGGTCCATGCATCTAAACTGTGGTTAGCTCCGCAGTTAGCACGTATACAATGGGAATAAACATACTCAAAACCTGCGTGGGCACGACCCATGCACGAGCTCCACGGCCTGGGGAGTGAGGGTAGGAAGAGCCAAATGGAAGCTTGAGATGTTCCTTCTAGGACAGTCTTGATGGCAAAATTCTAAGCGATCCTTAAGATCCTTGCCGCCTGGTGTCAACATCCTGTAAAACCCCCTCCCCTGAGAATGGGCAGGACCCGTGAAAGTGAGATAGACTATCACCCCCATGGTTAAGTGACTAATCAGTTGACTGAATGAATGAAACGAGATTATCCTAGGTGGGCCTGAACTCATCTAGTGAAGTCTTTACAAAAGTTTGTGTCAGCGAGGCATTCTCCCCTTGACCTTGAAGATACAGCCTCCAGGAGGTTTTTTTTTATTTTTTTAATGTTTATTTCTTTTTGAGAGAGACAGAGACACAGTGTGAGGGGGGGAGGGGCAGAGAGAGAGGAAGACACAGAATCAGAAGCAGGCTCCAGGCTCCCAGCTGTCAGCACAGACCCCGACGCGGGGCCCAAACCCATGGACCCCGAGATCATGACCTGAGCGGACGTCGGACGCTCAACTGGCTGAGCTGCCCAGGCGCCCTAGCAGGCTCCACGAGTTTTAGAGTGGCAAGGATATAAATTCTGCTAACAATCATGAGGGCCACAAAGGGGGTCCCAAGCCTCAGGTGAGACTCCAGCACCTTGATTTCAGCATCATGAGACCCTCAACACAGAATCTAGCTGTGCCACGCCCAGACTCCTGACACACGGCCCTGCGACAGAACGGATGGGTATGGTTCCAGGGTGCCGAGTCTGTGTTAATTTGTTAGTCAGCGAGAGGAAACTAAGACCCGTAGGGAAGCCAGAGCAGTGCCGTCTCCTGGGGCAGCTGCGGAGCGTGGTGCGAAGCTGTGAAACGTGCGGGGCCACCTGTGGTCATCAATCCTCCTTCAGTCCCCCACGCGTTCTGTGCGGAAGCACGTCGATCTTGGAGAACGCAGTGGTTTATTGGGACTTAATCAAATGCCGCTTCCAATCGCAACTTCTATTCCGTACCTGGTACCTTTACTGGGGAAAAAAGTCTCCCACGCCTGCTTTATAGCGATCTATCTTACAAATGCTTTTTTCCCTTTTATACCAATTTCTTAGTTCCATTTGGGGCACATATCAATGATCTCTCTATGGGTGCTTTTTGGCTGATAGTAATTATAACAACACTGGTTTTCGCACACACAACTATTTCAAAGACGTAAAACTGTAAAAGAAAGTGCATCTTATAGTTCGTAAACTATGGCCAGTGACAAACCCGAGCATACTGTAGGGAAAAGGCAAGAAAATGTGGCATGCCATATTCAGAAAATAATCAAACAGAACTTCTGGAGATGGAAATCATATGGATATAATTGAACAGGAAAATGAACAGAACAGAAGCGAGAATTCGTGAATTGTAAGGACAAGTCAGAACATGATGGAGAGAGAAAATAATAGAAAACGCAGCAGAAAGGATAAACATGGAAGGAGTGAGGTGAGAAGTATTTGGTCCAAGTTCTGAGAGCTGAGTGAAGAGAACAGAGCGATAGTTGAAAATATAATAGTGAGACCTTTTCAGACTCAGGAATAGACCCACAGACTCAAGAAGCTTAGCAAATCCCAAGCATGACTGATGAGAATAGATTCACATCTAGATACGTAGTAAAGCTGCAGACTTAACATCTTAAGTCATCCAGGGTGAAAAAAAAAAAAAAAAGACAGATTACCTAAACACGATAGCAGATGGAATGATATCTGACTTCTAACAATATCAACAGAAGCCAGAAGAAGAAAGACATATTCACATGCTATAAGAAAATCTCGTCAGCCTAGAAATATACGCACAGCAGAAGTATCTTTCAGAAATGAGGGTGAATTTCTTTCACTTACAGGCAAATGAGAACTAAGAGAAGAGAATCTGTCAGCAACACGATCTCAGTAAAGGAAATGCTAAAGAATGTACTTTAGGCAGAGAGAAACTGGTCAGGAAGGATAAGTTTAAGAGAAGAATAGAGAACAAAGAAAGTGGTAAACATATAAGCAAATGTAAATTACTACTGACTAAATAAAACGGTGGTAACAATGTCAAGAGGATTAAAAAACAAAACAAGGTGAACTTAAAAACGGAGACAATAACATTTAATTCAGGAGAGAGGTAAGCAAATATAAAATCTTCCAAGATCCAGGGATTGCCCAGGAGGAGAAGAAAGATTTGATCACATTCGGATTTCTGGAGTTGACGATGCATGCTTACATTTCTAGGGCAAGTACAAATAGAATAGAGACAGTATGAAGAAGTTCAAAGTCAAAAACAGCAATCATAAACAGTCTGCTAACGTAACAAGACAAGAGAGGTGAGGCAAAGAAATAGCGAGTAGACGGGACAAATGGCGGGCACAAGCCAAGGTGGCGGAAAGAAGTCTCAGCACCCACCAACCAAACTGATCACAAGGGAAGAAAATACTCCAGTGACAAAATAAACATTGTCAGTCTAGATAAAAATAAAATATAACATATACTTGTTCATGAAGGAAACCTCTAAACTTCAGCCACAGAAAGCATTTTTCATTTTTTAAAATTAAAAAAAAAAATTAGAGAGAGAGAGACAGACAGAGGGAGAGAGAAAGAATCTTCAGTAGGCTCCACGCTCAACATGGAGTCCAACAAGGGCCCCATCCCGCGACCCTGGGATCATGACCAGAGCCAAAATCAAGAGTCAGACGCTCGATCCACTGAGCCATCCAGGTGTCCCAAACTATAGAAGGCTTTAATGTCAGTCACTATGAGGTCACTATGTAAATACCAGATACAACCTAACACACAAAAAAATATTACTGGAGGTAAAGAAGGTCAATTATATAAGGAAAGCCTACTTTTACCTAGACATCATACTAGTTTTAAACACATATAGACCAAAGAGTGCGCCTGAAAAATGTATCATATGGGACTGACATAAGTACAAGGAGAGAGAGACAAATCCTCAGTGAGAGGGCATTATTCAGTAACTGGTAGGAAATACGTGAATAAAATGATAACAGAATTGACCTAATGGACAAATACAGAACAGGACACATAACAAATGCTGAAAGCACGTCCTTCTTAAAATCACAAAAATATTTTTTAAAAATGAGCAGACGGACCACAAACTAAGTCTCAACAAATGCCAATGGGTTGGACTCATGGAGAGTTAGCTACGTTAGAGCCACGTTAGAAGTAAGTACTTTAAAAACAGATGTTAAATTCTTATATGTAAATTAAGGAATACATCTTTAAGAAAACCGTGAGTCAAAGGAGAAATTCTAATGGAGATTAGAAAATAGTACGGACTGAATAATAACAAAAACATCACACACCAGTATTTGTGGAAGGCAGCCAAAGCAGTATTTAAAAAAATGCATATGGCCTTATGTACATAAAATATAACAGAAGCAAGCCTGAAAATGAGCTAAGCATCCATTTCTAGAAGTTACAGAAAAAGAGCAATTTAAACTTGAAGAAGGTGGAAGGCAAAAAATAATAAATTTAAAAGCAAAAATTCATGATGTAGAAAAAGTAACAAAATCAAAAGGATCAGTAAAGTCAATAGTTTCAACTTGATAAAACTAATAAAAGTCACAAACGTGTGTGATGGTTCATGAAGAAACAAAAATAGGAAGAAAAGGCACATAAGGCCAATATCAAAAATGATAAAAAGGACACCCTGAGGCAGGTAATTAAAGATAATATAGTACAGGGGCGCCTGGGTGGCTCAGTCGGTTAAGCGTGCAACCTCGGCTCAGGTCACGGTCTCGCGGTCTGTGGGTTCGAGCTCTGCATCGGGTTCTGTGCTGACAGCTCAGAGCCTGGAGCCTGCTTTGGATTCTGTGTCTGCCTTTCTCTCTGTTCCTCCCCAGCTCACACTCTGTCTCTGTCTCTGTCTCTCTCTCAAAAATAAACATTAAAAAAAATTTAAAAAAAGATCATTTAGTACAACAGTAACTTTGGACCATTTCAAAACATAAAAAATTTCATATCGATAGATAAAAATTTGGACAATTATTAGAAAATATCACTCATTCAAATCAATTCAAGACAAATATGAAAAACCTGAATATTCCTATAATAATTATTATTTTTAACGTTTATTTATTATTTTGAGAGAGAGAGACAGAGCATGAGTGGGATGAGGGGCAGAGAGGGAGAGGGAGACACAGAACCCGAAGCAGGCTCCAGGCTCCGAGCTGTCAGCTCAGAGCCCGATGTGGGGCTGGAACCCACAGAATGTGAGATCATGACCGACTGAGCCACCCAGGCGCCCCTCTGTAATTATGAAAGAAATTGAATCTGTAGTTAAATATCTTTCCACAAATAAAACTCCTGGGTGGCTCAGTTGGTTAAGCCTCCGACTCCTGGTTTCAGCTCAGGTCACGATCTCAAGGGTTTGTGAGTTTCAGTGCCGCGTCGGGCTCCGGGCCAACCGTGCAGAGCCTGCTTGGGATTCTCTCTTCCCCTATCCCGCTCACGCTCTCTCTGTCTCTCTCAAAATAAATAAATAAACTTAAAAACAAAAACACCTCTAGGCCCAGACAGTTTCTATGAAACACTCCAGAAGAAATCATTCCAATCTTATTGGAAACCTTCCAGAGAATAGAAAAAGAAGAAACAGTCCGTACGATGGCTAATTTTGTGTGTCGGCTTGAGCGGGCCACGGGGTGCCCAGACATTCAGTGAAAACATGATGTGCGTGAGGGTGTTTTTTGCTGAGAGGAGTACTTGAATGGGCGCAGTGAGGCACTTGCCCTAGAATTCTAGCATCACCAACAGGTCGCTTCCACTTTCCCTGTTAGGCTTTGCCCCAAGCCCCGCTACACTTTGCAGACATTGCTGAGTCTTCCAGCAACAGACAGCGTCGGCCCTTGCGGAAAGAAAGCCTGTGGCGGCCGAGAGGCCGTGACTCATGAGAGCGGCCTGCTGGCCCCGGAGCCAGGGGAACGAGAATTAATTACGAAGTGAGTGAAACGCTGAAGGAAATCTCATCACGGTGACGTTGAATGGAAAGTATGATGGGGTTGCCGTTGCCTGTTCGCGGTTCTATTCCGATGAGTAGATAAAAAGCCTTTTCTTCCCGATCCATCTCCAACCCCGTATTTAATAGACTGCTTTTGCAAACTGAGATAAAATGCTTTTTATTTTTTTATCTTGATTAACATTTTTTTTAACGTTTATTTATTTTTGGAGAGAGAGACAGAGCATGAGCTGGGAAAGGGCAGAGAGAGAGGGAGACCCAGAATCTGAAGCAGGCTCCAGGCTCTGAGCCTGAGAACCGAAAGATCCTGACCTGAGCCAAAGTCCAATGTTAACGTAGTGAGCTACCCAGGTGCCCCTAAAATACTTAAAAAAAAAAAAAAAAAAAAAAGGAACTTGAAATTGGAAAGGGAGAAAATGCTATCCACACCGCAAAGGAGAGAACACCAAGGGTGTGCCTGAGCCACCTGCTGATAAGAGATCACGTGACTCAGGACTTGGCAGAGCCCTCTCAGCCCAGGCCAGGAACAGAGACGGCATTAAACCCTCAGAGATGCTGCCACTTGGGAGGGAAGGGGGCAGAGAAAGCCGGCGGAATGAGGGACTGGGTTCTCCGGGGCCGGAGCACGGAGCTACGAGGCTGTGAAGACGCACTGTTTCTCAAGGAAAGGGAAGAAGGACCCCGAAGGCAATTCAGAGACCAGAAGGGGGGCCCTCTCACCAGAGGCTCAGGGGGTGAAACTCTCTCCTCCCTGGTTTCGGAGGGCAGAGTGGCTGCGGAGTAGCAGGTGGGCCGCAGGGTGGTGCCGGCACCTCGCTGGGCCTGGATGGGGGGACATGAAGGCCAACCGGGATATTCCCCAATCTCAGGATCTACTGGGTCTTGCCTGGGACCTGCCCCTCCTTCCTTCTCCCCTATCTCTCCCTTTTGGCATGGCACCGCCTCCCGCGGGCCTGTCCCACCGGTGTATTTTGGAAGCACGTAACTTGTGCACTTTCACAGATCAGCATCGAAAGGGGAGGGCTGCGTCGAGATGAATCTGCCTCCAGTGCCTCGCAGACCTGGTGATGGTGATCCTGAGACGGGACCCTGGACTTCAGACTTAGAGGTGGTGCTGGAATGAGGGAAGACTTCTGGGATGTTAGGGGGAAATGAAAATATTCTGTATGTGAGAAGACCATGAATTTGCAGGGGGGGGGTGGGGAGGACCAGAGACTGAAACTGAGACATGAATTTTGTCCCTCACGCTCCAAAACTTATGTCCAAACCCTGATCCTTAATGTCACTGTGTTCGGAGACAGGGTTTTTATATGGTAGGAGACGGGCTTCTCTGCCCCCTTCCCCCCAACCCTCCCGTCAAGTGGGGGTGAAGCGAGAGGCCAGCCATCTGCAAACCAGGAGAGGCTCTTGCCAGAACCCCACCTTGCTGGCACCCTGGTCTGGAGAAATAAACTCCTGCTGGATGAGCCCCCACTCCATGGTGTTTTGTTTTGGCAGTCGCCCCAGTTAACTAAGACGCTCCCCGAATCATTTTAAGCGGCTCCTGTAACTTGAGAAGGACACTGTTAGAAGGATCGATTACAGTCCAATTTTACTATGGACAAAAAGACCTATTATTTTTTCATTAGTATTTTATTGTTTTTACATCTACTGTGAAAAGCACAAGTTTTTGTCTTAACTGAGAGCACAGCCTTAAGTTTGAGCCACACATTTAAAAGATGGTTGAGGGCTAGGCGCCTGGGTGGCTCAGTCAGTTGGGTGTCCGACTTCGGCTCAGGTCATGATCTCATGGCTCATGGGTTCGAGCCCCGCGTCAGGGTCTGTGCTGACAGCTCGGAGCCTGGAGCCTGCTTCGGATTCTGTGTCTCCCTCTCTCTCTGCCCCTCCCCGTCTCATGCTCTCTCTCTCTCTCTCTCTCTGTGTGTGTGTCAAAAATAAACATTAAAAAAAAACCCCAAACTGTATACAACCCAGAATTTTGGCTGAAAACACAGAAGCATCTTTGAGCTGTAGTTCTGAATTTTAACAAGGACACGTATGGTTTCATGTTGCTGATAGCAATGGTGTTCCTTGGAACACTTCAAAGATTACATACGTTGTTTTCAATATATTTCATTGTTAGCGCGCAAAGGTGAAACATCTTTGTGAAACACTGAATCTGACCCTTGGAATCTTAGTTGTACAATGAGAATTCCCATGAAATGCTGAACACGAAGAAGTCTATAAAAAAACTGCTGAACTGAATCCTGTTATATACATAAAAAAATAATACAGCGTGACTGATTTGGTATTACCCTAGTAATGCAACGTTTGACACTAAAAAATGAATCAGCATAACATATTAGATTAATAAATAAAATCATATCATTTCAATAAAACCATAAAAATATCTGGTAAAATTCAGTATCTTTTTAACATACAAAAACAGAACGCCTCAACCCAAGCTGGAAGCAGAAAAGAACCATCTAAATCTCATAGAAGGTACCAGCAACAGCCACAGAATTTACAACAAAACACCACTTTTACTGGTGAAATATTGAGACATTTCAATTTTTACACTTAGGAGAAAGATAAAGATGTTTGCTCTACTATTTCTATTCGATATAATATGGAAGGCCTTTTCAACATTAATTAAAATTTCAACTTATTTTAAAAAGCTTAGCAAGATGGCTGACTTGCTAATATATACACAATATAGAGAAATGTTTGTGGAAATCATTAAAAAAATCAATATGTGAAATATATTTTATATACAGAATATACTGAGACTACCATGTCAATACACAGAAATCTAGTGGATTTCTATACACTATTGAGAAATATAATTACCTTTTTTTAAACAGACATCAAGATAGCCTAAGAAATCAAGTATTCAGAAATAAATCTAATAGTAGCTAAAAAACTTATAGGAAGAAATATTATTAAGTTGTAAAGAGGGACATTTAAAAAGGCCTAAATTAAATAGGGAGCAACACTATATTCCTAGATGAAATGCCTTGACACTATAAGGATCTCAATTATCCCTTAACTAATTAGATGTCAGTTCAACCAACATTCTGTCAAGACTGAGGATTCAATAGAATATATCAAGATTCAATATAATCTTGATAAAAATCCCAATTTTATTCCCTTGGAACTTGGAATGTATATGGAAATGCAAAAGGTCAAGAAAGTAAACATGTTTTTGAAGCGAATTAGCTGAGCTTTCTCTATAAAATGTCACGACAGGGGCACCCGGTTGTCTCAGTCGGTTGAGCATCAGACTCCTGATGTCGACTCAGGTCATGATCTCATGGTCGTGGGATCAAACCTGGCGTTGGGCTCCACTCCTGCTTGGGATTCTCTCTCTCTCTCTCTCTCTCTCTCTCTCTGCCCCTCCCCCACTCATGCTCTCTCATAAAATAAAATAAAATAATAAAATTTCATGACATTAAAAGCTACAGTAATTAAAACGGTATAGTATTGGCAAACGCATAGACATATAGATCTATAGAACAGAACAATATCCAGAAAAAAAAGGTATTTATGGATACTTGACTTCTTATAAAGCTAGCACTGTAGAGCAGTGGGAAAAGACTGCTAAAACACAAGTCTCAGAGTGCAGAAAGATACTTGTGACACAAGTATCCAGGCTCATATCCAGAACATACAAAGAACCTTAGGTCTAACGAAGGCTCATATCCAGAATATACAAAGAACCTTAGGTCAATAAGAAAAAGTCAGCTCAGGAGGGACGTGGCAAGAAACTTAACAGGCAATTCATCAAAGAGGAAATCCAAATAGACAATAAGCATATTAAAAGCCTCATGAGATAACACTACACAGTTACTGAAATGCTTGAAATAAAACACCGCAAGGCAAGGACTGGTGAGTTATTGGGGCAATGAGAGCTGCATAGATCGTAAGTCCATTCCTAGAAATACACTCTAGGAATCTTGCACACCCATGCCCAGGAAATACATGTAAGAATGTTTTGTTTTGTTTTGTTTTGTTTTGTGTGTGTGGTTTTTTTTTTTTTTGAAAGACAGAGAGACAGAGAGAGTGTGAGCAGGGGAGGGGCAGAGAGAGGGAAATCCCAAGCAGGTTCCGAGCTGTGGTGCAGAGCCCGATGCAGGGCTTGAAGCCATAAAACGGTGAGATCATGACCTGAGCTGAAATCGACAGTCAGATGCTCAACCGACAGAGCCACCCAGGCGCCCCACATATAAGATTGGTCTAACCGCTCAGACGGGAACAAACCCAAATGTTCATCGACCTGGGAGCGAGTGAGGAAATCCTGGTGTGTTAGCGTAATCAGATACCGCACAGCAATAAAGTGGAAGAAGCCGCACCTGAACACAACACCGCGGATGGATCTCAGCAGCACGACGTTGAGCGGGCAAAGCCGGGTCGGAGGAGGGCACACGAGGAACAAATGAAACTCTAGCTGCACCCGTGTCACCCTGTCCGCTGGGCTGCTTTTGGCCGGGACCGCCTGGCGGGGAACCCGGCAGCCAGTGCTGCGGTTGGACGGGCCCCTGGGGTTCTTCCTATGCTGACTGCGGGATGCACCCCAGCAACAGCCTGCAGAGAGCTCTAAGGAGGTGTACCACGGGCAGTCCTGGACAAGGCCGGCGTGCCAGCGGCCGCTAAAGCAGAAGCACGCGAGTCAGGGTGCGGAAGGCAGAAGCAGGGTCACTCCGGTGGTCCGGTGTCTAGCTCACCCAGGGCTTTCTGAAAGAGAAACCCGGCCCCGACCCCGTGGGGGCCCCCTAATTCCTCCTCTGGCTGTTCTGCCGGCAGCTGTGCCAGGCAGCGGGCAGGGTGCTTATTCAGGACAGGTGTATTTAGCGATGGATGCCTCGGCAATCAAAAGCTTCATGTCAAGCGTTTAAATTACCATCAGAAGTTTAAGGGCAGGCACTTAAGGCACAGTAGCGTTTACAGCTGCTTACTGGATGTGGTAAACTTCTACACAAATGCCCAGGGGTGATTACTGGATGGAGGACGGTTTCCTTTAGGGAGGAAGGATGCAGGAGGGGCTTCCGGGCGCTCCCACTGTCCCGTTTTTATTAAAAAAAAATTTTTTTTAACATTTATTTATTTTTGACAGACAGGGCACGAGCAGGGGAGGGGCAGAGAGAGGGAGACACAGAATCCCAAGCAGGCTCCAGGCTCTGAGCCATCAGCACAGAGCCTGACGCGGGGCTCGAACTCAACCAACTGTGAGATCATGACCTGAGCCTAAGTCAGAGGCTTAACCGACTGAGCCATCCAGGTGTGCCTCACTGTCCCATTTTTACATTCATTTATTTTTGAGAGACAGAGAGAGACAGAGCACAAGTGGGGGAGTGGCAGAGAGAGAAGGAGACACAGAGTCAGAATCAAGTTCCAGGCTCTGAGCTGTCAGCATAGGGCCCCACACAGTGCTCGAACTCACAAGCTGCGATATCATGACCTGAGCTGAAGTCAGATGCCCAACCAACTGAGCCACCCAGGCGCCCCCCATTTAAAAAAAAATTTTTTTAACATTTATTCATTTTTGAAAGGCAGAGAGAGACAGAACGTGAATGGGGGAGAGGCAGAGAGAGAGGGAGAGGGAGACACAGAAATAGAAGCTGGCTCCAGGCTCTGAGCTGTCAGCACAGAGCCCCATGCGGGGCTCGAACTCACAGACTGCGAGATCATGACCTGAGCCGAACGAAGTCAGACGCTCAACCAATTTTTAAATGTCAGTGGTACTTTCTTGTGCATTACAATCATGAATTAACACAATGTGACTTATGCCTTCTTCCCTGCATTTGCTACATCTCATACTAAAGAGAGAGAGAGAGCGAGAGCCAGAGCGAGAGCGAGAGCGAGAGAGAGAGACAGAACCAGTGTAAATGGAATGGCTGGTGAGGCAGAGGAGTATGAGCAGTGACTATGAGCAGAGGTCGGGAGGGTGGAGCAGAGGGACAGCAGGAGGACGTGAGTTTCAGCTGTGCACTGGGCAAGGTGATGAGGGCGGGGTAAGCCCGATGCACAAGGGCTCCCTCTCCCGGCGGCTCTTGCCCTACCAGGGAATACATCGTTACAGTAGTAAGTGACTGGCAGGCAGTGCTGGGTTTTGAGTTCCAACCTCCAAGCCTAACGCTTTAGGCTTAATGACCGTTGGGAGCCTCGCTGATTTCCTAAATATTAACCACCTAGAAAATGGAATTAAATAATAGGAATGAATCCAAAAGCCGACTTTCAAATTCTCCACACCAAAAAAAGGCATCGATCAAATATCACATAAAAAGTGTCTGCATGAAAGTAGCAGAACACGCTATTTTTATTCCCCAGGACCATCAACCGCCGTGTGCTTGTAACTCCAAGGCTGCTCTACAGGTTTTCCCCTTGTCTCCCGACCCACCCTCTTCTCTACAGAAACCCCGGAGCTGCCTCCGCCTTTCTCTCAAGACATTTTATAACTTTGGAAATCACTAAATTATGTTTGTTTTAAGTTTATTTGTTTATTTTGAGAGAGAGAGAGAGAGAGAGAGAGAGAGCATAAGCAGGGGAGGAGCGGAGACAGACAGAGGGAGCCTGACACAGGGCGCGAATTCACAAACTATGGGATCATGACCTGAGCGGCAACCAAGATTGGATGCCTAACCGACTGAACCGCCCGGATGCTCCTACACTATGTATTACATAATCTTTTTTTTTTTTTTCTAATTTTTTAAAATGTTTATTTATTTTTGAGAGCAAGAGAGACAGAGCGTGAGCGGGGGAGGGGCAGAGAGAGAGGGAGACACAGAATCCGAAGCAGGTTCCAGGCTCTGAGCTGTCAGCACAGAGCCCGACGCGGGGCCGGAACTCATGAACCGCAAGATCATGACCTGAGCCGAAGTCAGATGCTCAACCGACTGAGCCACCCAGGCGCCCCTATATGATCTTCTAAAGTCAATTTTAAACATTTCTTAACATAAAAGATGCCTACTCTGAGTGCCACGGTTTCTGGGCTGCTAAATAAGCAGGAGTTTGGATTTGTACCGTAAGTTATGAGTTTGAATCGCTTCCTTTGCTTTCAAATAATGCCTAATACAGTGTACGGGACCAACAATTCTCCCCTCCTCCCTCTGGGTCTGGGTCTGGGCAAGAATTAAACTGACATGAGACATTAACAAGAGAAAAATATACAGATTTTTAACTGAAGTTTGACTTGTACATGGGGAAAAAGTGACCAGAGCAGGAAGCTTTTATACCGTTCAGACAAAGAAACAAATCACATGCGGGGAACGGACGTGATAAAGGGTTTGGGCTGTGGGCACTGAATGCTGAAGAATCTCTAGGAAGATGTGGGCTCGTTAAACAAGGTTTGTTTATACAGCCTTCCTGGCCCCAAATACCCCACATCTCTGGTGAGAGGAAGGTCTTCCCTCGTCCTGGTACAGGGAGGGCACCCCTCACGGGGGACATTTATCGCCTGCTTTCAGGAAGACAAAGGAGGGTCAGCTGACTGCTTCTCAGGTAACTTTAATTCAAAATAATCAATATGCCAAAGTGCCAGAACCTTCGTCAGGTACTGTCAGGGACAGAATTCTTCTCTTGAGTTTCTAGTTCATTTCTCAGTTACCCACTCTGCATCGAATCCTCCTGCTCGTTTTCTTGTGGGTCCTGACACTTTGCAGTGGAAGGGATGAGACGCGCTCAGTGGTGTGGCGGGAGCGGGCTGCTCGGTGCTGCAGCGTTCCGGCACCTGCTCCTCTGCCGGGATACTTCTAACAAAAATGCTAGAGTCATGGTTTGTTACCGAGAAATACCGTAATGTTGATGACTTACGTAGAACTGTGTGTTCCAGGGGCCCCTGGGTGGCTCAGTCGGTTGAGCATCCGACTTCGGCTCCGGTCATGATCTCACAGCTTGTGAGTTTGAGCCCCGAGTCGGGCTCTGTGCTGACAGCTCGGAGCCTGGAGCCTGATCCGGATCCTGCGTCTCCCTCTCTCTCTCTGCCCCTTCCCCACTCGCACTCTGTCTCTCTCTCTCTCTCTCTCAAAAATAAACATTAAAAAAAAGCGTGTTCTATACTATGATCTCTTGAATTTTTGTTTTCCCTAACTTGTTTTTCTAGACAGATCCAGCTGAGAACATATTTCAGTGGAACCTCAAGATCAAGTTTTACATCAGTCCTGGGTCCGCATCTCTGTCCTCACCCAGCACAGAGGAAGCCAACCCAGTTAAGGTCCCCCCCCCCCCCCGGGGCAGCTTTGCTGGCAAACTCTTCATGTGTAACAAAACAGAGGGAGCATGAACCCTATTCAGAAACAGAGGGGGCATTTCTTTTCTAATCAAATACCCTGCGTGGCTGGCACAGTCCATCCGAGAGTATCAAATGTCACTGATAACACGGGAAGACTGGAAACTCATCCGAGCATGCCATTCCTGAAAATCAGTACAAATGACAGAGCTTCCACTGGCTCTGGAAAAACAAGCTTTGTGACTGTGTCCACTCTGAAGCTAGGGTTTAACAGAGCAGACAACACAGTTATGTGAATTGTGAGACGGTTGGTACAGCCGTGGCGCGAACCCCAAGGGGACACGTCCCGCAGCGGCAATGGCCCTGGTTATTTGCACTGCTTTATTAGCGTTAAGGAGTCACCATATAGCGGGAACGTAGCACATCGTAACATCAAGTCTGGTATTATGTATTATTCGTAAGGTATAAAAATATCCTCGTGACGTCACATGTTAAAATTTGAGGTATTTTCTTAACTTCTCTACAACGGTGCGTAAAACACCTCTTCCTTGGTCCTTCCTTCGTGTTAATCAGAGACTGTGTTTCTCTGCAAAAGGAAATCTTTCCTCCAGAGGTCAAAGGGTTTGGTGTCTCTCAGCTCACTCCTCCTCCTGCTCTGCGTCTCCGACACCCTCGGTAACCCCAGTAACCGGGGCAGGGACTCTGCTGCCCCTGTGGAATCCTGGGGGCTGGGCCACCTGCTGTAAGGGGAGGGTGTGGTGTCCTTGGGGAAGTTTCAGTGTGGCTTTTAGCCAGGCCAGACATTATCTGCAAATTCTGCTCAGAGCCTCTGAACTTTTGATAACGATTTAATTTTATCGTACTGTTTTAAACTTTTAGTAACGAAATATTTCCATCGACGAGGAATAACCTATCACAAATCCATACACCCACTACCCACAAATTTAGCAAGACGGTGGCATTTTTGTGTCAGATCAAAGGAATTGAGATGTGGTTGGGAGAGCTGCGCTCACGTGACTGCCTTCTCCCCCTGCCCCTGGGAGGTTACCGGCCATCGGAGGAGGTGTGCCCTCTTCCGGCCACCTTCTTATCCTCTGCGTCACTTGCATGTGTCCTTCAAGGGCGGGGGATCGCTTGGCTTGCTTAAAACACTCCTGCAGATAGTATCCCTATCATTCTACAACTAGTCACGCTGAGACACTTCATTTGTGTTGACTGCTGTGTAGTTTTCCAGTGTATCAATGTACTTAGATTTACAGAACAGCGCTCCTTTTGATGGACATTTGGGTTGATGTCATTTGTCACTACTACAATGTCTTTATCATAATGAGCCTGTTGGTACCTGCTACTCCCACGAAAGTACCAACCCACACCCCCCCCCCCCCCCCCCCCCCCCGCCCCTGCCTGCAATCCATGGTTTTCGTTATCGGCACTCAACCAGAGTCTAGAAGCAGATGCTTCTCCTTCTGACACACACTCAGAAGGTCAATAGTCCCCTAACACTCTGTCACAGGGCCTACGTCATTCACCTCGATTCGTCTCATCACACACGCGTTTTATCAGCTCGTAGCATCACAAGGAGAAGGGTGAGTACAGTACAGGAAAATATTTTGGGAGAGAGAGAGAGAGAGAGACCACACTCACATAACTTTTATCGCAATATAGTGTTACAATTGTCCAATTTTGTTATTAGTAATCTCTTACTGCTCCTAATTTATAAAGTAAACTTTTCATAGGTTATATGTGGATTTTCAATGTAAAATTTTGGCAACAGAGTGGTTCCATTTTTTGGGGAAGAGCCACAGATTTTATGGAAACTTTGCAGATACAGTATGGATTTATTTTTCCTAGACTACCGAAGGCTGCCGCCCGGTTTTCCATCACCTCGAATACTTCAGAATGTATATCTTACAATGAAGAATATTCTCTTATGTGTGTGTATGTATACACAGCACAGCCATCATCCCTTGCGGTGACGCATTACTACCACCTGAACCTAAGGCCCCATCCAGGTCTCACCTGTTGTCCCCGTGGCGTCCGTCACGGCAAATGGAGCCGGTTCCAAATGCTGCTTTGCCTGGCCTTGTCATGTCTCTTCAGTCTCTTCCCACCTGCCACAGTTCCTTAGCCTTGGTTTGATTTTGTGACCTTGAGGCTCTCAAAAGCCACAGGCCAGGGTAGAGTAGAATGCCCCTCATTAAAAAAAAAAAAAGTTTCCTCGTGGCTTTATGCAGGTTATGCGTCATGGACGAGAGTATCACAGATGCCGTGGGTTTCTCACCGCATCCCATCTGGCGGGATGTTCGCTTTGACCATTGTACTATGGTGGGATTTTCCAGGCCTCTCCTTTCCTTCGTTATTGGTAAGTATTTTGTAGAGAGGTACTCCGAAACCGTTTCAGTAGCCTGTTTCTCACCAAACTTTCAATTTATTTACATTTGTATGGACTCATGATTTCCTCTTTGATTCAGTGGCTTATAATCCACTAGTGTCATTATTTATTCCGATATTCAAATGGTCACAGATGTGGTCCGTGTGAGCCCCTTCTTTGGCACCGTGTCCTTCTGATACGTCTTCATCATGCATGGGACACCTTCTTTCTCTCTGGCAGAACAAGAGGCCCCAGCCCTGCATTCAGCCATTTCTTCAAAGAACACCGATTGCTTTTAGTGGAGAATGGCATTTAGAATGCCATTGTTAGGTACCTAGGCACCTACCTCGGAATGTTTATACATGCATGTTTGTGAGATTTATATCTCCAATGATTTGTGAGATTTAGATCTAAGTATTTACTTTTTTTTAAAGCAATTGTAGATGGTACTATAATCTAAACTTCAATTTTCATGTATTTGTTGCTAGTATTGTTGAAGTAAAATTGATTTTTGTATGTTGATTTTGTAACTTGAGAACTTGCTAAGCTCACTTATTAATTTCCAGGAGGTTTTTTTTGTGTAGATTCCTTGGAATTTCATACATAAACAGCCATGTCCTCTGAAAATAGGTATCGTTTTGTTCCTTCTTTCCTAATCTGTGTGATTTTATTTCCTTTTCTTACCTTATTGCCCTGGATAGAACTTCTACTACTATGCGACAAGAATGAACATCTCTTGTACTTACCTTAAGGGAAAATAATTCAATCTTTCACAATTAATTATGATGTTAGCTGTAAGATTTTTGTAGGAGCTTTTCATCAAGTTGAAGAAGTGCATCCCTGTTCCTAGTTTGCTGAGAGTTTTTATCACAAATGGATGTTAAATTTTGGCAAATGCTTTTTCTGCATTAATGTACTATATCATGAATTTTTTGTTCCTTAGCTTGTTAATATGATAGATTACACTGGTTGATTTTCAAAATTGAATTACCTTTACTTCCCTGAAATAAACATTTGCTATTCCAATAAAGGTACTCTGGGTCCTTCTTTTTGGGAGTTTTTAAGTTATAAATTTAATTTCTTTATCAGGCTATTCAAATTACTTATCTCAGATCGGATGCGTTGTGGTAGTGTGTACTTTTGGAGAAATTGGTCCACTTCACCTAAGATATTCTATTATGTATATATAATTCACTACTATGCTGTGTCAACAACCTTTTTCCTGATCAAATGAAGGGTGGAAACCTCACCTCCCTTTTTTTCCCTTTCTACTCTTCCCCATTTGTAACGTAACTGTGTTACATATTTCTCTACATACACTGAGGAACATTAGACAGTGTTACAATTTTTGCTCCAACCATCTAATATAATTTCAAAAACTCTATTGTATTTTTCCATATTTTCACTCTTCCCATGTTCCTCCTTCATTTGGATTCCTTCATTTCCTTTCTGTGTAGAGAACTTATTGTAGCTATCCTGGGTATACTGTAGGCAAATTCTCTCAGAGTTTCTGAGACTGTCTTGATTTTCCAATCACTTAAAAATGTAGTGGACTTTACTTTGGGATAGTTTTCCATTCACAGAAACGCTTAGTGGCAAGTACAAAGTTCTCGCTTACCTGTCTCACCCTTCCCACCCCCTAGTTTCCTCCGTTATTAGCAACTTACATTAGTGTGGTGCATTTGTTACTATTAATGAGCCATGATCATTAACTAAAGTCCATAGTTAAGGTTCCCATTTTACATTATACATTTTATAGATGTACAACTCAGATAGACAATGGACGATGAGGTGTATCTACAATTACAGTACCATGTCAGTGCAGTTTCACTGTCCTAAAAATTCCTGTCTCCGTCTATTTTTCCTTTTGTCCCTCTCTCTACTTGAAATGCTGGAAACCACTGATCTTTTTACTATCTTCAGACTTTTGCTTTTTCCCCCGGTGTCATACAGTTGGAATCACACAGCTGTTCCAGATTGGCTTCATTTAGCAATATACATTTAGGGTTCCACTTTACTTTTTTTTTGGGGGGGGTGTTCCACTTTATCATTATTTTTTAAAGTAGGCTCCACGCTGGGAGTAGAGCCCAATGCAGGGCTTGAACTCATGACATGGAGATCGAAACCTGAGTTGAGATCAAAAATCAGATGCTTGGGGTGCCTGGGGGGCTCAGTAGGTTAAGCATCTGACTTCGGCTCAGGTCATGATCTCACGGTTCGAGCCCCACATCGGGCTCTGTGCTGACAGCTCAGAGCCTGAAGCCTGCTTCTGATTCTGTGTCTCTTCTCTTTCTGCCCCTCCCCTGCTTGTACTCTCTCTCTCTCTCTCTGTCTCTCAAAAATAAACATTAACTTTTTTTTTTTTTTTTACAAAAAGTCAGATGCTTAACCAACTGAGCCCCCCAGGCACCTCCTGGGAGGTTCCACTTTAATACGTTGTTTGTCTCTGGCTGCTTTCATGATGACGACGATGGTGATGACGGTTTGCCTTTAGTTTTCAGAAGTTTTACTACACTGGGTCTTGGCTTGCATTTCTTTGGGTTTATCCTATTTGGAATTCAATTTAGCTTCTTGAATCTATTGTCTTTTGTCAAGCTTAGGAAATTTCTAGCCATTATTTTTCTGAGTAGTTTCTCAGCCTCATTCTCTTTATACTTTCCTTCTGGGACGCTGATGTTAGATCTTTTGAAACAGTCCCATCTTTCCTGTCTGTTTTCTCTCTGATGTTCATATGGGATAATTTATGTTATTCTATCTAGACACAGGCTTTAGTCTTCCAAAAATTAACTCAAAATGGGTCACAGATATACATGTAAATGCAAAACTATAAAATTCATAGAAGATATTCTAGAAGAAAGTCTAGAAATCTAGATGACTGTGAGTTTGGCAATGACTTTTTAGACACGACGAGAAAGGCACAATCCACAAAATAAATTATTGATAAGCTGGACTCCATTAAAATTAAAAACTTTTCTGTAAAAGACAGCATCAAGAGAATGCAAAGACAATGTACAGACTGGGAGAAAATACTTGCCAGGGACACATTTAAACTGGTATCCAAAATACACGAAGAATCCTTAAGAAATCAACAATGAGAAAACAAACACAAAAAAATCGGCCAGAGACCGAAACAGGTACTTCAACGAAGAAGATACACAGGTTGCAAATAAGCATGTGAAAAGATGTTTCCTACAATATGTCATCAGAGGAGTGCGAATTAACACGAGACGCCGCCACTCACGTATCCGAATGGCCCCAATCTGGAACACTCTGACGATACCAGATGCTGGGGAGGACGGTGCAGCAGCCAGAACTCTCGTCCCTGCTGGTGAGAATGCGAAGAGGGTACAGCCACTTTGGAGGACAGCCCGGCAGTTACTCACCACGCTGAGCATATTCTTACCACTCAAGCTTGCAATTGCACCCCTCCATATTCACCTAGACAAAATGAAAACTTAGCTCCAAATCCAATTATGTACCTGTATGTTTACAGCCGCTTTATTCACAACTGCCAAGACTCGGAAGCAACCAAGATGTCCTTCCGTAGGTGACGGATAAACTGTGGTCCATCCAGACAGTGGAACAGTATTTACTACTAACAAGAAATGGGTTATCAAGCCATGAAAAGGCATGAAGAGGCATTACATTATTAATAAGACAGTTAATCTGAAAAGGCTACATACTGTATGATTCCAACCGTACGACATTTGAAAAAGGCAAAACCATGGGTATAGTGAAAAGATCAGTGGTTGCCATGGCTTGGGGGAGAAGGGATGAACAGACGAAGGCTGTGAAAATATTCTATATGATGTCATGATGGTGGATACACGCCTACACGTGTGTCCAAAACCACAGAATGTACAACACCAAGAGTGAACCCTAATGCGGACTATGAGTGATTGTGATGTGTCAGTGTTTCATCGATTATAATTCTGATGGGGGATGTTGATAATTGGGGAGGCTTTGCAAATATGGGGACAGGGAATGGATGGGAAATCTCTGTACTTTCCCCTCAGTTTTTCTGTGAACCATAAACTGTTCTGAAAAATTGTCTCAGAAAAAAATCAGCTTCTAATTATTCATTAGTGCTACGTAGAAATGTGATTAATTTTATGTTGACTTTGTGCCACGTGACATTACCAAACGTAGTAGTTCAAAATTGCTTTCCTTTGATCTTCCTTGGAATTTTCTATGCAGATAATCATGTCACTGGAAAATAGGCCAGTTTGATTTTTTCCGAGTCTGGATACCTATCTTTTCTTCTTCTGCCTGGCACATTGGCTAGGATTTTCAGTTTAATGTTGAATAGAACAGCGGTAGTGGTCATCCTTGCCTTGTTTTTATTCTTAGGTGAAAGCATTTAGTTTTTTATCCTTAGTGGTAATGCTTGCCTTTGTGTTTTTCGGAGATGCCTTTCATCACCTTAAGGGAGTCCTTTCTATTTCTAGTCCAATGAGAGTTTTGTCGTGAATGCATGTTGGATGTTGCCAAATGCTTGTGCATCAACTGATACGATGTGGTTTCTCTTCTCTAGACTGAAGACAGTCTCTTCTTAAACAAAAGAAAGCTAAAATAAGGCTAATTCATCGATGCATGTAATCTAAAATTTTTAAGAGGGAATCTTTTATATTCGTTTTTATAAGTTCCTATGAGGAGCGCCTGGGTGGCTCAGTCGGTTAAGCGGCCGACTTCGGCTCAGGTCATGATCTCGAGGTCCATGAGTTCGAGCCCCGCGTCGGGCTCTGTGCTGACCGCTCGGAGCCTGGAGCCTGTTTCGGATTCTGTGTCTCCCTCTCTCTGACCCTTCCCTGTTCATGCTCTGTCTCTCCCTGTCTCAAAAAAAAAAAAAAAAAAGTTAAAAAAAATAAGTTCATATGAAAAGTTTATTTATTTTTAAACTTTTTAATGTTTATGTACATTTTAGAGAGAGAGAGAGAGAGACAGAAAGTTTGTATGAGCGGCGGAGTGGCAGAGAGAGAGGGAGACACATGTTATGTTTTGACTTCCCCCACCCCAAATAAAAGTATGTACACAAGGCAATTCTCGCTCCATCCATTGTTAAGGGATCATTCGAAGAATTTATCAGTCTAGAAAGCACCTTTCCAAGGTTCAGGATATACGGGCACAAATCAAAGACAGGCCTGATCTACTTGGTTGCAAACAGTGTTAATGAACATGTGATCACGGATGAAATAACTCCCTCTCCTCCTTCCCATCTTCCTCTTCTTGGTAATGTTTCTGATCTCTTGCTCAGTATTTCCTAATTCTGAAGTAATTAGGGGGCAAGAATCTTAAATTCTGGTGAGCAGGTGGGGGAGCTGCTTTTCTTTGTACATAAAATGGTATTTTGGGCAAGGAGGGAGGAAGGAGTCAGTGGATTCCCCTCTTCGAAGTGATTCAAACTTTAGTGCATGTCCGCTCTCTGTTTTGCAGAGTAAGAGCCACCGGTTTTTCATACGTCCTTCACTGCTCCCACCAAGTGTCACCAGCGCAGGTCTCTGATGGAG
Source organism: Panthera leo (assembly GCF_018350215.1). NCBI lineage: Eukaryota > Metazoa > Chordata > Mammalia > Carnivora > Felidae > Panthera > Panthera leo. Next base: position 5,032,517 of record NC_056691.1, read on the forward strand.
GGCTTGACAGGACAAGGCTGTGCCTGTGGCGGTAAGCCCCGAGGAAGGGCTATGCGGGGCCAGGGCTGGGATCCTCACGTTTAAGGGTGTTAGTCGCAGTGGCTTCCCCCGCACGGCACGCAGACCGGGTGGCTTATAAACACAGATGTATTTCTCCCAGGCTGGCAGTGCGAGATGAGGGCGTCGGCCACGGTCGGGTTCTGGTGAGAGCTCCCTTCAGGGGGGCAGACTGCTGACTTTTGGGTGTGCCCTCACAGGCCCGGGGCCTGTGTTATAAGGGGCCTCCATTATAAGGGCACTAATCCCGCTCCCGAGGGCTCCACCCTCGAGACCTGAGCTGTCCCAAAGGCCCCACCTCCTAACGCCCCCAACACAGGAATTTGGGGCGGGGGGAGGGACACAGACATTCAGTCCATTGCAGTAAGTTATTTGGCAAAAAATGTGTTCTCTTTGCATCGTAGAAGCATGGCAGTAAAGCGATCCCTTCACTCAACAGCTCTGACTCTGTTGCAATTGGAAAGATTGGCCCATGGCTAGCGGGCATGTTTGGGGGGAACGTGGCACCGTGTAACTCCGAAGGACGTCAGCCCCTGACAGCCTGTGTGAATGCTGTCCTTGGGAGTCCTGCTCCCAAGCGTGTTTACTAAGAAGCACTAGGAGAGCAGGAGGACCCAGGTCACTAGCTTATGCGACCGGAATGGAATGCTGGGGCGCTGGCTGCCTTTCTGTACTCATTTCATCCACCGTGTGACTGTTCCTGGAGGGGAGCAACGTACTTCTGGAAACATCACCCGTGGGTCCCTGCGCCCACCGACCCCTCACTCTTCGCCCTAGAGAGCGGACTCTGTGCTTGCCGGCTTCCTAGCCAGTCCCGTGGAGTGCTCACCCCGGACGCAGCGCTGAGCGGGACAGCTTTCCTGCCCTCAGCGCGGCCACAGTCAGGGCCACCTTAACCATAAACGCAACCCAGTGCATTAAACCAAATGGGGCTAAAAGTGGAGCATTCGGTGCTCAGGGGATCCTTCCGGGGCTGCAGAGGCAGGCTCTGGGCTGAGCGCTCGGGGTGGCTGGGGCTCTGCTGAGCCCGGGTCGGAAAAAGACAACAAATCAGGAAGCGGCCACCGCTGCTGTCGCTCCCAGGACCTGCTCCTTCTGTGGGGGTCAGAAAGCCCCCGCGACTGCAGAGTCTGCAGAATCCGGCCACCACCCACGGAACAAAGAAGGCTCCCGCGGGATCCGGGAAGCCACCCCGGCAGCTGTGACCTCAAGGTCCTGCAGCAAAGCGGGTACTCCGCATCCCGCACCGCTCAGCTCGGTCCCACAGAAAGCCCTCTGGTTGGTGCGACTTCCATCACGACCAACACTCAGTTGCAAGGGAGTCTGGGAAATGTAGTTTTTAGCATTGTGACCTCTACAAGAGCAGAGAGCACTGCAGCGGAGGGCCAGGGGGTACAACCGTTCTACCCACCGCTGTCATGTCTCTTGATTCCCTTCCAAAAGCATGCGGGTCTCCTGTCACACAACCTGTGTAGCAAAAGCTCCACAGGCCCGTCCAGTGCCTTCTCAGCAGAAGAAAGGGGCTCTCTGTCTAGACCCACAGGAAGGCATGGCAACAGAAGGCCACGTCTGGGTAGGCGTCAATATTTTGGGTTTAGATGAACTCTTAAAAAAATCATTAATCATCTCGCACTGTGAGCACATTTGTAAGAAATATATATATTATATAATATTTATCGCAGTTATACGATATAAATTATATGCACTTGAACATACTTGTACCATCTTGAGAAGATAGTTTCAGAACAAAATTTAGCTGTCCCCAATAGGATACTTTTGTTATTTTTTTAAACGTTTGTTTATTTTGAGAGAGTGCGTGCACGCACGAGCGAGGGGGGCAGGGGCAGAGAGAGAGGGGGAGAGAGGGAGGGAGAGAGAGAGGATCCCAATCAGGCTTCCCACTGTCAGCACAGAGCCTGACTCGGGGCTCGATCTCACCAACTGTGACATCATGACCTGAGCAGAGATCGAGAGTCAGACGCTTAGCTGACTGAGCCACCCAGGTGTCGCTCCAGTTGGATATTTTTAAATGCACCAAAGTTTACTGTTCAAACCTTACTTTGTGATGAACAAATGTTGAAATCCCTACTAATGAAGTAACTTTGAATTCCAGTCAGCAATAACCAACTATGAGAGCAAAAAGGAAATAATCTTTTTGAGAAATATTGAAAATCTGAGTTGAATTTGAGGCACAGAGTTACCGTATTTGAATTTCATGTTACCGGAGAGGAAGAAATTATTTGAGTAAATTGCTAGTGTTAGTTGAAATGGTGTCAATCTTATTCTCACAAGAGATTTTGAATCTTCGAAGGAATTGCCTTGTTTTTTAAAATTTCAATTATGTTACACAACTTTGCTCCCCATCTTTAATAGGTGACAGATTTATAACACAGGTTTATTTTTTAATTTTACGTGTAATAACTGGATAGTATTTGATGTTTCAACTTAGATTGTTTTTATTTGTTTGTTTATTTTAAATCAAAACTAAATATCCCAAAGAAAACAGGGGTGAAAAAAGGATGGCAGAGAGCACTGACCATAGTTTGTGACTTCAAACTTTCTGTATAACACGGATGAAGAAAAAGACTCAAAACCCAACGTTGTCGTGAGTCAAGTGACTGACATGAGGTAAGCTTTGAAAGAGAATTCTTTTTTATAAAAAAATGTGAATAAAAGTGAATTCTGATATTTTCTTAAACAGTGTTGTTAGTTACATTGCTTTACATTAAAGCTGCTGATTTTCTCCATTGCCATGTAAACTTCAAAATAGAAGATTTTGCCTAAAGTTTGCATCACCACCTCTAAGGCATGGACTATAATTCAATGCATACCTGTAAGACGTTTGTTTTGTTGTTGTTGTTGTTTTAACGTTTATTTTTGAAGGAGAGACAGACAGAGCATGAGCGGGGTAGGAGCAGAGAGACAGGGAGACACAGAATCCAAAGCAGGTTCCAGACCCTGAGCTGTCAGCACAGAGCCTGACGTAAGAGGTTTTTTAGTCAAACGTTATTTTCTGTGTGTGTGTGTGTGTGTGTGTGTGCGCGCGCGCGTGCGCGTGCGCCAAGAAAAGAAATAGAATCTCAAAACCAGTCTTTCTAGCGAGATGTAATTCACATGCCATAAATTTCACCATTTTAAAGTGTGCAATTCACTTGTGTATATTCACAAGGTTGTACAACCATCGCCACAATCTAATTTAGAATATTTTCATCATGCCAAAAAGAAACCATACGTGCGTTCGCAGTCATTCCACGTTCTCCCTTGCCCCGAGCCCCTGGCAACCACTAATCTGCGTCTGTCTCTACGGACTTGCTGCTCTGGTTCTTTACATAAGTGGAATCACATGTTTCGTTTTGTCTATTGAGGGGATCACATAGTTTTTTCCCCTTTACTAAATGTATTAAATTGAGTGATCTTTTTATAAAGAACTTACCTGGGACAAATTTTCTATAGAACCTATTCCTGGGATAAATCCCACTTGGTTATGGTGCATAATCCTTTTTACTTTCTGCTGGATTGGATTTGCTAGAATTTATTGAAGAGTTTTGCATCCGTGTTAATACAGAATATTGGTCTGTAGTTTTCTTTTATTGGGGTATTTTTGCCTGGTTTTGGTATTAGAGTAATAATGGCCTCCAAATGAGCTGGAAAGTACTCTTTCTTCTTATTTTTTGGGAAGAGTTCATGAAGGATTGGTATTAAATATGTTTGGTAGAATTCACTAATGAAGCCATCTGGTCTTGAGCTTTTATTTATGGGAATTTTTTTTGGGGGGGGGAGAGCAGTGCAAGTGATCAAGGGGCAGAGAGAGAGAGAAGTGGGGCTCACCCAGGGCTCATGTTTTACCCAAAGCGGGGCACAAGTTCATCTGAAGCAGGGCTCGAGTTCACCTGATATGGGACTCGAACTCACGAACTGTGAGATCACGACCTGAGCTGAAGTCAGATGTTTAATGACTGAGCCACCCAGGTGCCCGGGAAAGTTATTGGTTACTACCTCCATCTCTACTTGTTATAAATCTATTCAGATTTTCCGTATCTTGAGTTACCATTAATACTTTGTGTTTTCTAGGAATTTTTCTATTCTTTTAGATTTTCTTTTCTTTCCTTTTTTTTTTTCTTTGAAAGTGATTGTTCATAGTATTCCCTTATACTTCTTTTAGTTTCTGAAAGGTCAGTTGGTTATGTTCTCTCTTTAATTTCTGGTTTTAGTAACTTAAATCTTCTCGCATTTTTTTCTTGGTTTAGCTAAAGGTTTGTCAATTTTGTTAATCCTTTAAAGAAACAACTTTTGGTTTTCTTGATTTTCTTCCTTTTCTATTTTATTTTACTGATTTTAGCTCTATTCTTTGTTATTTCCTTCCTTCTGCTTATTCCAGGTTCAATTTTTTCTTCTTTTACTAGTTTATTAAGGTGGAGAGTTAGGTTATTGAATTGAGATATACATCCAATTATGCTTCCTGTCCCCTTTTGTCTCTCCTCTTACACTGGGATTCCCATTATGTGTATCCTAGTATTGTATTTGGTGTCCCACAGGCCTCTGAGAACCTGTTCATTATTCTTCATTCTTTTCTTCTTAGATTGGATGGTATGAATTGGCCTATCTTCAAGTTCAGTGATTTTGTCTTCCACCTACTCAAATCTATTTTTGAGCCCCTCTAGTGAATTTTTCTTTGAGTTATTTTATTCTTCAACTTCAGAATTTCTATTTGTTTTTTTTTTTTGTAATTTTGAATTTCTTATTGATATTTTCTATTTGGTAAGACATCATTCTCATAATTTTCTTTAGTTCTTTAGACATGGTTTCCTTTAGGTCATCAAACACATTTAAAATAGTTGAATTAAATCTCTGTCTGGTAAATTCAACATCTGAATTTCCTGGGGGACGGTTTCCACTGGTTGTGTTTTTCCCTTGTATTGGGTCCCACTTTTGTGTTTCTTTGCATGTCTTGTATTTTTTTTTTCTTAAAAACTGGACATTTCAGATAATTAAACTGGCAACTCTGGTAATCAAATTCCACCTCCTCTCCAGGATTTGCTGTTGTTACTTGTAATTTTTGTTTGTTTCTGTAGTGACTTCTGAACCAATCTGCGCTACTTTGCAGATTGGTTCAGAAAAGTCTATATTCTCTGTTCTATATTCTTTGTCACATGTGGTCACTGAAGTCTATATTCTCTTTGTGGTCACAAAGTCTATATTCTTTGTCACGTGTGGTCACTGAAGTCTCTAGTCTCTAGACTAGCAAAGCTAAGCTTTGTTAGCTTAGTAGTCAGCTAGTGATTGTACAGAGATTTTTTAATAAACACCCGGATCCCAGACTTTGCTGAAAGATTCTGTGTGCAAACTGGGGCACTCCTTCAATACTCAGCCAGGCAGTTGGCAACACTGTCTTAGCCTTCACTTTTACTTGTGCAAGTGCTCAAGAACCATGGAAGACATAACGGCTGAAAACTTCCCAAATATGATGTACAATTAATCTACATACCAAAGTCAGCCAGCAGTGAGACCTTATGGCCTTCTCAGGTCTTTCCTGAGTATATGCACAGCGCTAGGAATGATCACAGCCCTGTACATGTGCATGTACATCTAGATTCCTAGCAGTACGTCAGAACTTTTCAAAGACCTTTATGGACATCTCAGTTCTTATTTTTTTGTTCTAGGGCTTTTGGTTAATCTCCCCCCACCCCAACCCCGCAATTGTTAAACAGTGCCTAGGCAGTTGTGCAGTTAAAACGCTTCCATGCAGTTGTTTTCTGTAGGTGGCCCTTGGCGATAGATTTTTCAAACTTGGAGAGCTCTGAATTAAGTCGGATACACCAGTTTCTTTCTCATTCCTCCTCCTCTTTTCTGCTCCCTCAAGTCCACTGGTTTCTAGGACGCTCCATCAATGCAGAATGCTATCGTTCAAGGCTACTGAGGCGTTGGAATATGGAGCATGGGACTAGGGCAAGTTAAACCACCACAAAATTCCTGATTCCTACCAAGATTTAGCTGTATTCCTTGAGGAAAGCCTCTTCAGATTGACACAAATTTTAGTTAATTTACAGTTATGAAAAAGTTGATTTTGATGAATTTTACCAGTTTTACCTCTCTCTCTTTTTTCTTAATGTTTATTTTTGAGAGAGAGAGAGAGAGAGAGAGCGAGCTGGGAGGGGCAGAAAGAGAGGGAGACACAGAATCTGAAGCAGGCTCCAGGCTCTGAACTGTCAGCACAGCACAGACCTGACGCGGGGCTCGAACTCACGAACTGCGAGATCATGACCTGAGCTGAAGCCAGACGCTTAACCGACTGAGCCACCCAGGCGCCCTGTTTTTCCTTTTTTATGAATAAGACAATCTTCAGAGATCCCTTCTCTGCCATTTTTTGCAGATGTCTCTTTAAGTGTTTATTATTAAATAATACTGAATCAGTGAACTTGTCGCAAGTATACCTTGTTGAAAGAAATGCAATAAATTGTTCTCTCCTCCTTCCTTCCTGTTCTGAATCTTTTAAGCCCCTCTACGCACTCCTCTTAGTGTATCCGATGATCTGTCCTTGGCCTTTTCTCCTCCCGCTCTGCATGCACCCCAGATGATGCCATCACTTCCTGTGGCTGCAGGTGTCACTTGCACCATGATGACAATGCTCAGCCTGAATGCTCCCCTTATCACAGATTGTGCGGGTCTCTATGTTCGTCCTGTCTGATTTTGATTCCTTACTCAGAAACTCTGGTCTATATTCTTCACACTAGTTAATGTCACCCTTGTCAGAAACTTGATAGTACCTTGAATAACTGGCGCAGAAAACCAGATAATCTTGAAAGTGACTTTAGGAAGATTAGTCTGGCAGATTTTTATATATATATATGTATATAGATATACGTATATACATATGTATATGTATATAGATATACGTATATATACGTATATATACTGTATCTATATACATACATATACATATGTATATGTATATACGTATATATACGTATATATACACACATATATACATATATATACACATATATACGTATACACACACACACACACACACACACACACATATATATAGGATTGTGTGTGTGTGTGTGTGTGTGTGTGTGTGTGTGGTGTTGGGGACGGGAAGTGAAAGCAGTGCTGGAGTTGACAAGTCCACCTTGCAACTGTCCAGTGTTCAGATTGAGTGAGTGTCTGCACGAAGGTGGCGGCTGCAGGAATACAAAAGGAGAGACGGGTACACGAAATACTACGAAGGCGATCTCACAGGACACAGTGAGTGACAGGAAAAGGAAAACGAAGAGAAGAGTAACAATGACAGATGGTACTGGGCTTTTAAGTCAACAAGAATAAGAAAGGGCGACGGCAGTAAGGTTACAATGGAGAATGAGCACGTGGGGGAAGAGACCTAAGTCCGTTGCCGATGTCGAAGAAGTAGAATATCATCAAGTGAGCTGGATCAAACGGACTTCTACTTTCAACCCAAATGTAGTAACAGGGGCTCGGGACGCCTGGCTGGCTCAGTCGGAAGAGCATGTGACTCAGTCTCGGGATGGGGAGTTTGAGCCCATATTGGGTGTAGACATCACTTAAAAAAAAAAAAAATGAATGGAGTAGCAGGGACCACTTTTAACTTTCGCTCTGAAATAACCAAGAAACTGATTTAAGGTGCTGGACATCAGACAGCAAAAGGCAGCGATCCCTGAAAAAATGGAAACCAACGAAGCAATCTGTATATTTGCCTCAAGTTACTGCCTTGTGAGAGTTTCTAGTACCTAACACAGGAAGTGGAATCCCGGGCAGAGCCAGGTAGACTCCTAGAGTTGAAGACATGGGGTTGAAAAAGAGAGAGACAGAGAGAGAGAAATCTCCAGGGATCTATAGAGGATCTCATTCAAGGAGTCAGCAGATTGCTGATCAGTACATGCTTGTGAGGAAACTATTAGAGGCCAGTGAAAGGACTACCTGAAGAATTCGAGAAAACAGCACCTGTTCCAACCAGCCATACTGGAAGCCTGGTCTATTAAGTAACTGAATTTTTTTAAAGTATACTTTATTTATTTATTTATTTTAATTTAATTTAATTTTAGTTTAATTTTTTTTTTTTTTGAGAGAGAGAGGGCACACACATGAGCCAGGGAGGGACAGAGAGAGAGAGAGAGAGAGAGAGGGAGAGAGAGAGAATCCCAAGCAGGCTCCATGCTGTCAGCGCAGAGCCCGATGTGGGGCTCAAACCCATGAACTGTGAGATCATGACCTGAGCTGAGATCAAGAGTTGGATGCATAACTGACTGAGCCACCCAGGCACTGCAGTAATTGAGTTTTAATTAAACACTGTCCCACAAAGAAAAAATTCCAACTCCAAACAGTTTTACTGAGGTATTTTATTAAAAAAAATTTTTAATGTTACTTTTGAGAGAGAGACATCGAGCATGAGCAGGGGAAGGGCAGAGAGAGAGGAAGACGCAGAATTCAAAGCAGGCTCCAGGTTCCAAGCTGTCAGGACAGAGCCTGATGCAGGGCTCAAACCCACAAATTGTGAGATCATGACCTGAGCCAAAGTCAGACGCTTAACTGACTAAGCCACCCAGGCACACTATGAGGTATTGTCAAAAAATCAAATATACAAGAAACATATAATGCCAATACTACATGAGATTTTCCAGGAACCTGAAGAGCAGGAACCACTTCCCAGCTCATTCTATGGGTTCTGCACTACCTTGATTTCAAAGCCAGACAAGAAAAGCACAAACCTTTCTTCTCAAACTATTCCAAAAAATACAAGAGGAAGGAAAACTTTCAAATTCATTATGAGGCCAGCATCACCCTGATACCAAAACCAGATAAAGACACCACGAGAAAGAGAATTGCAGGCCAGTATCTCTCATGAATATAGATGCAAAATCCTTCAACAAAATGTTAGCACACCAAATCCAGTAATCCATTAAAAAAAATCACACACCACGATCAATAGGATTTATTTCCTGGATGCAAGGGTGGTTCAATATTTGCAAAACAATCAATGTGAATTGTCACATCACTAACAGAAAGAATAAAAACCATATGATCATTTTAATAGATGCAGAGAAAGCATTTGACAAAGTACAATGCCCATTCATGATAAAAACCTTCTGCAAAGTAGACCTAGAGGGAACATATCTCAACAGAATAAAGGCCTTACATGAAAAACCCACAGCCAACACCATACTCAGTGGTAAAAACTGAAAGCCTGTCCCTGAAGGTCATGAACAAGACAAGGATGTCCACTCTCACCACTTTTATTCCACACACTACTGGAATTTCTAGCCACAGCAATTAGACAGCATAAAGAAATAAAAGGCATCCAAACTGGGAAGGAAGAAGTGAAACTCTCACTATTTCCAGAAGACAAGATACTATATATAGAAAACCCTAAAGACTCCACCAGAAAACTACTAGAACCGATAAATGAATCCAGTAAAGTCAAAGGATACAAAATTAATAAACAGAAATCTGTTGCATTCCTACACACTATTAACGAAGCAGTAGAAAGTGAAATTAAGAAAGCAATTTACAATTTACAATTGCACTAAACCAATAAAATTTACAATTTACAATTTACAATTGCACTAAAACCAATAAATTGCACTAAAACCAATAAATTTACAATTTATTTACAATTTACAATTGCACTAAAACCAATAAAATATCTAGGAATAAAGTTAACCAAAGAGGTAAAATACTTGTACTCTTATAAAACGCTGAGGAAAGAAATTCAAGACAATGCAAAAAAATGGAAAGATAATCAATGCTCTTGGATTGAAGAACAAATATGGTTAATGTCTATACTGCCCAAAGCAATCTACAGATTTAACACAATCCCTATCAAAATACCAACAGCATTTTTCACAGAACTAGAACAAATAATCCTACAATTTGTATGGAACCACAGAAGACCTCAAATAGCCCAAGAAATCTTGAAAAAGAAAAAACTGGGAAGTATCACAATTCCAGATTTCAAGTTTTATTACAAAGCAACAGTAATTCAAACAGTATGGTACTGGCATACAAACAGACACATAAGACAATAGAACAGAAAACCCCCAAATAAACCTATAATTATATGGCAAATTAATCTATGACAAAGGAGGAATGAGTATACAACAGGAAAAAGACTATCTCTTCCACAAATGGTGTTGGGAAAACTGGACAGCCACATGCTAAAGAATGAAAGCGGATCACTTTCTTTCACCATCTGTAAAAATAAACTCAAAATGAATTAAAGTCCTCAATGTGAGACCTGAAACCATAAAAGTCCTTGAAGAGAGCATAGGCAATAATTTCTCTATCAGCTATAGTTAACTTTTTTCTAGAAATATCTCCCGAGGCAAAGGAAATAGAGGCAAAAATAAACTATTGGGACTACATCAAAATAAAGTTTGGGCATAGCTAAGGAAACAATCAACAAAACTAAAAGGCGACTTACTGAATAGAAGATATTTGCGAATGACACATCCAATAAAGGGTTAGTGTCCAAAATATATAAAGAGTTGATACAACTCAATACCCCTAAGTCAAATAATCCAATTAAAAATGGGCAGAAGACATGAACAGACATTTCTCCAAAGAAGACATCCAGATGGCCAACAGACACATGAAAAGATGGCTCAACATCACTCATCATCAGGGAAATGCAAATCAAAACTATCTCACACCTGTGAGAATGGCTAAAATAAAAAACACAAGAGACAACAAATGTTGGTGAGGAGGTGGGAAAAAGGAACTGTCTTACGCTGTTGATGGGAATGCAAACTAGTGCAGCCACTGTGGAAAACAGTTTGGAGGGTCCTCAAAATTGTAAAATAGAGCTACCCTACAATCCAGTAATTTCAGTAGTGGGTATTTACCCAAAAATACTTATTGAAAGGGCTACATGCACCCCTATGTTTATTGCAGCATTATTTACAATTAGCCAAACTATGGAAGCAGTGCAAGTATCCACTGACAGATAAATAGATAAAGAAGATGTGGGGGATATATATATTTATGTACATATACATATATTTATATACATACATTTATATATATGTATTTATATACATATATTTATATACATATATATTTAACGGAATAATATATAATATATTTTAATATAAATATAAATAAAGAATATAAAGAAGATGTGATACATATAAATATATGTAATACATATATATAAATATATATAATACATATATATATAAATATATGTAAGTGGAATATTATTGACCCATAAAAGGAATGGAATCTTGCCATTTGCAACACGGATAGAGCTAGAGAGTATAATGTGAAGCAAAATAAGTTCAGTCCCATAAAGACAAATAGCATATGATCTAACTCATATGTGGAATTTAAGAAACAAAACAATGAGCAAAGGAAAAACAAGAGACAGAGAAACCAAGAAACTGACTCTTAACTATAGAGAACACACTGATGGTAATCAGAGGGGTTGTGGGTGGGGGGATTGGGGAAATAGGTGATGGGGATTAAAGACTACATCATGATGAAATAAAATTTAAAAAATAAGAAAAAAGCACAAACCAATATTCTTTGTGAACTTAGTTGCAAAAAGTCTTTCCAAAATGTTAGTAAATCAAATCCAATGTTATGTAAAAATTACATCTCATCATGAGCAAGTGTGGTATATCTCAGGAAGGCTGGGTTAACATTCCAAAATCAATGTAATTTACTATGTCCACAAATGAAAAAAGGTCACGTCAATAGACACAGTGAACACAACTGACAAAATCACATACTTATTCTTGATGAACTCTTAGAAGGGAGCTTCCTCATCCTGATAAAGGGCATCTATGAAAATCCTACTGTTAACATCATAATTAGTGGCAAAAGACTCAATGCTTTCTCTCTAAGATCAGAAGGAAGACAAGGACGTTTGCTTCCACGACCCTGATTTAACCTTGTGCTGGAAATCCTAGCCAGGGAAGAAAAAGAAATAAAACACATCCGTGTTGGAAAGAAGGATGCAATGTTATTCATAGACAAAATGAACACGTAGGAAGAAAATCCAATGCAATTTACAAAAAAAGCTATTGGAATAAATGAATTTAGCCAGTCTGCAGGATATATGATCAACACATAAAAAGGAATTGTTCTTCTTTATACTAGCAACAAGTAATCAGAAATTGAAATTAAATACGCAATACCATTTGCAAAAGCATCAAAACAGATTAAAAGTTAGGAATCAATGTGACAAAAGATGTGCGAGACTTGTACACTGAAACTATAAAATATTGATTAAAAAACTAACAAAGACCTAAATAAATGGAGAGTCACTGTGTTCGTGCATTGGAAAAGTCAGTATTTTAAAATGGGTGTTTCCGAAACTGATCCATAGTTTCGACACAGTCTTTTATAAAAAATTTTTAATTGAATTTTATTTTTTAACTTAATTTTAATTTTTTGTAATGTCTATTTGTTTTTGAGAGAGACACAGAGCATGAGCCAGGGAAGGGCACAGAGAGAGGGGGACGAGGAATCCCAGGCTGCCCCAGGCTCTGAGCTGTCAGCCCAGAGCCCCACGTGGGGCTCGAACGCACTAATGGTGAGATCATGACCTGAGCCGAAGTCGGATGCTTAACCGACTGAGCCACCCAGGCGCCCCTAGTTTCAACAGAATCTTAATCAAAATCCCAGCAGGCTTTTTCATTTTTTGTAGAAATTGACAAGTTAATTCTAAAAGTCACAGGGAAATGCAAAAGGGTTAGAAGAGACAAAACAACTTTGACAAAAAGAACAAATCCAAAAATATATACATATATAAAATATTTATAACGTCTATACAAAATATATTTGCAAATACACAAAAAGTATGTACACATATATACGTAATAGATTTGTGTATATATTTCTGGATTTTCTAATCTATTAACAGACAACTGATCTCATAACAACATGGGTTTGAACTGCACAGGTCCACTCATAGGCAATTTTTTTTTGATGAACACAGTACAGTATACTATAAATGTATCTCCTTTTCCTTATGATTTTCTTAACATTTTCTTTTCTCTGGCTTATTTTACTGTACAAGTATAGTATATAATACATGTAAAATACAAAATATGTATTAATCTACTGTTTAAGTTATCAGTTAAGGCTTCCAATCAACAGCAGGCGACTCATAATTAAGTTTTGAGGAAGTTAAAAGTTACACATGGATTTCTTTTTTTTTTTAACGTTTATTTATTTTTGAGACAGAGAGAGATAGAGCATGAACGGGGGAGGAGCAGAGAGAGAGGGAGACACAGAATCGGAAGCAGGCTCCAGGCTCTGAGCCATCAGCCCAGAGCCCCACGCGGGGCTCGAACTCACGGACTGTGAGATCGTGACCTGAGCTGAAGTCGGACACTTAACCAACTGAGCCACCCAGGCACCCCAAAAGTTACACATGGACCTCTGACTGCAGAGGGATGGTCAGTGCCCCAACCCCCACATTGTTCAAGGGTCAACTATATACAACATTTGTACAAGTTGTAATTGCCCACTTTAAATATGTACAGTTTAGGGGTGCTTTGGGTGGCTCAGTTGGTTGAATGTCCGACTTGAGCTCAGGTCATGATCTTGTGGTTCGTGGGTTCGAGCCCCGCATCAGGCTCTGTTCTGATGGCTCAGAGTCTGGAGCCTGCTTCAGATTCTGTGTCTCCCTCTCTCTCTGCCCCTCCCCTGCTCTCTCTCTCTCTCTCTCTCTCTCTCAAAAATAAAAACATTAAAAAATTAAATACGTGCAGCTTATTATACGTCAAGTATACCTTAGTAACATTTTAAAAAATCTATCAAATGAGCTGCTTTGAGGGCACCTGGCCTTTATTCTAGCAGTGGCTTTGGAGTCAGTCAGGTGGTCCTAGTCCAGTCCATGGTACTGGAATTGTAGATATTTGTATGCAAAAAAATCAACCTCAGTCCATATGTTTTACCATATACAAAAGTTAACTCAAAATAGATCATAGAGCCAAGTGTAACACCTAAAACTATCAAGTACCAGAAGCCAACATAGGAGAAAACCCTTCTGATCTTGGATAAGACAAAGAATTCTCGGATATGACACCAAAGCACAACACAGAAAACAATTGATAAACTGGACTTTATCAAAATTCAAAGCTGTAGCTCCCTGAAATACACTGTTAGGAGCGTCACAGAAGCTGCCGAGTGGGGGCAAATCAAATACCAGACCGGGACTTAATGCAAAATGCAGAAAGAATTCTTAAAACCCAATAAGAAGAGAACAAATAGCTCCATTTTCAGAAGATGGGCAAAAGATCTGAGAAGGTCCTTCAACAAGGAAGATACACGTATGGCAAGTAAGCACGCGAACAGATGCTCAACACCATTAATAGATAGGGAAATCCAAATGAAACAACCATGAGATAGCACTACACAGCCACAAGAAAGGCTAAAATTCCCATTTCCAGTGTTGGGAGGATGTGAGGACATAGAACGTTCATACGCTGCTTTGTAAACCGAGTAACCACTTTGGAAAAGAGTTTGGCAGTTCCTTGGAAATTAAATGCACACTTACTGTATCTTCCAGTTTCTTTGCTGCCAGGCGTTTCCCCAACGGAAATCATACATCCATGAAAGATATACATACACATGCATAGCAGCTTTCGGTAAAATAGCCCCAACTTGAAACAACCCAAATTCATCCATTACTGGGTGAATGGATACGCTGTGGCATATCCACACAATGGAATATTATTCACCAATGGAAAGAAATGTATTTATCTATGCAACAACACAAATGAATCTCAAGATAATGATGCTGAGAAAAAGCAACCAGACAGAAAAAAATACATATCGTATGTTTCCATTTATACAAAATGCTAGGAAATTCGAACTCATCTAATGTGGTTACTTGGGGAAGGGGAGGGATTGATTACAAAGCAGTCCCAGGAAACATTTTTAGGTGATGGACACGTTCATTATGTCCATTGTGATGGTTTCACGGGTGTATACGTAGATCAAAACTTTTCTAATACGTCCGTTTTAAATATGTGCCGTTTATTCTATGTCAAGTGTACCTTAGTAACATTTAAAAGATCTATCATAGGATAGATGATAGCTGATCCGAGGACACGTGGCCCTTATTCTAGGCTGTGGCTTTGGAATCAGTCGGGCACTCCAATTCTAGTCCACGAGGACTGCCTGAACTTGGTCAGCCTGCAGTTTACTTGGGTTTTTTAATAATATGCTGCTGGCCAAGCCCTGCTGATACAATATTCTGATTACTTTGTTACTACAGAAAAGAATATAGAAAATCGATGAAATTACAATTGATGATTATGTTTATATATTGTCTTACTCACTTTCAGGAGATTCTATTCACTTTCAGCGTCCTGCTTTTCTTTCAGGGATGGAGTGTTTTCTGTCAGTTCTGTCTGGCCTTCCGATTTTATTCCTGTAAGGAGAAAGGAAATGCCCCGCATCGTTAAAGTAAACACGCATGCTGCCATCGGATCTCTTGACTGTGCATTTGGTTTCACTCCCTTCTTGCCTGTTGTCCATAGGGGGCAAACCTCCTTGTGCTGCTCAAGGTCACTGGAGGCTGGGATTTCAGAAGTGCTGGGGAACCACGGCCCCTTTCCTACCTTCCACCTGCCACAATAAACCTATCCCCCTATTTCTATTTGGGGTTAATGTAAAGAGCTTTTTACATAAGCCACAGTCTTTTCACCCTACAGTTAAATCTGTGCCTTAAAACGCAAATGTTCCCGAGGGGCCCATTCATTCTATTGGAAGGTAACAGGACAGATGTCAGGTTTATAGCTGAAAACAGGAGAAGCTTACAAAGCAGGGTGGTATTGAGAGTGTGAGTGAAGAGGGAAAGAATAGTGACAGAGAAAGAAGGATGACCTTGACCAACAACAGTTCATCGTGCAGTAGCATGAATGCATGGCTTCTGAAACCAGAGGCACTTTGTAAGATAGTTTCCTCTGAGGCAACCTTTTGAAGTCAATTCAAATTCAAACCAAGAGTACAAAATTAAAAAAATCAAGGAGGAATGCGTTTTTGCAATCTCTTAAAAAATAAACACCCCGCTGCTTAAAATTCACATAAAAAAATTCAAGTGATTCTGGAAGTGATTCTTTACCTATAAAGTGACAGCGGAAGCAAAGGCCTGCTGTCCCCTTGTGACCCCAGTGGTTACAGTCAGCCCGTGACTCTTGTAGTTAACAAAGGCTGCACAAAGATGTTCCTAGTTCCTTCGTCGGGGGGTAGAAATCTATCTAGACTCTACCCCGCCACCCGGAAACCCTACAAACACCTGATAGTTGGGCACTGACCTATGACGTGGGAATGATGCCACTGCTGCTTAATTAATGCTTACAAAAGAAATTCTACCTATAAGTTTTGAGTTCTGCTAGGCTAAGTATACATTTTTAAATTTAAATTTTCCTTGCCATTTGCTAGTAATGATGTAAGTCATGGGCACATAGCAGCCAGGAAAGCAAAGTACTTCTGAGTATTTGTGACTTAACAACAAAGGATCCCTGAATGCTGCATAATGTCAACATTGATTATGATGACTGCAATTAAGACCCATTGCCTGATTGCAATTAAGACACTTATCAAAAGGTGCAAAGCTGTGTCTAGAATTGAAGCAGCAGAGAGGCTCAGAGCCGGGGTTCTGGCAGCAGACTGCCAGCAATTTCCCCTGCGGGGGCCGTCTTCTCACCTGTGAAATGGACAGAAGGGTGGTGTCTACCTGCTGAGTTTTCCGTGGGGATTAAATCAATTAACATATGTCCATTTCTTCGAGCAGTTCCTGGTACAGAATCAACACTCAGTAAACGGTAACTATTTTCACTGCTGAAGCCCAGTATTATTCAGACGGATTCCTGAGTATTTTTGGGAGGATCACAATAGCAGTGACTCTGACATTTCGCTGTCGGCCTGGGTGCTGATGCTCACATCATTTATTCCACTAACCAGGAAGAGGGTAACGGTAGTGGAAGTGTCATCACCAGTGGTGAGTTTGATGAAAGATGCTCAACAGCTGGCATCCGGAGTTCTGCTTCCTCATAACTGAGACATCCCTCGAATCATTGTGGGTCACAGCTTCTCAGCTGTCGGCGCCCAGCAGTAGGTACTCCGTGCCAACCCCAGCGGGCAGCGGGCGTGACAAGTGTGAGTGGGCGGGGGGGTTGGGTGCCTTGCACGGGACGCTCAGAAGAAGTCACTCAGTCTACGTTCTGAAGGAGGCTTAGGACAGCGGGCTGCCCCCGACCCAATCCGCCCAGACAGCTGCACTCATAGGTATGGGTTTACGGCGTTCTTGCCGAGCGTCCGCACGCCTCACCGCCATCTCCAGATGGAGACCCGAAACCACAACTTTATTCCCGGCCCACTGGTCGGCAAAACCTGGCTGACCGAGGCTGCTGGAGGCCTTTCCCCCAACCCACCTGCCCATTACGACTCTGCAAGTACATTAGTGCACTTGGTTGTATGATGGTTCCCCAGGTCCTGTGTAAGATGATGTTTCTGTAATATACAGGGACACCTCTCTCGAGTCTGATCGGTTCTGAGTTCCCAAACCCATCTGGCTCCAAGGGTAGCATACCAGCAGCGTGGCCCTGGGTAGCAGCCGCGAACCGCCTCC
This sequence comes from Panthera leo, assembly GCF_018350215.1. Taxonomy (NCBI): domain Eukaryota; kingdom Metazoa; phylum Chordata; class Mammalia; order Carnivora; family Felidae; genus Panthera; species Panthera leo. Next base: position 5,050,179 of record NC_056691.1, read on the forward strand.
CTCGAGGGCGGAGACCGTCTTTCGTATCTGTATTCCCAGTACTCAATAAATAAATGAAAAATAAGTGAATCAATGAATGAACTGCCAAGATCAATACTCAATAAACAAGAATACTTTCGTTTCCCAAACATCATTTCTTGTGAACTAGAGCCACTTGGCTATTTAGTGCTGCGTAACGTGGAACCCGTTACTACTGTACTCGCGTTAAATGCAGATAATGCCTGCTTTTCAGTTCCGAAGAGTATCAGGTGAGCTAATATATGCCAAGTTCTGTGCTTTGTATTCAAGGCATTCGCTCCCAGTGCTATCTTTGCACTAGGGGTTTGAGTGCTGTGTTCTTACATACGCCCGGTTCCGGCCAAGAGCACCAACAAATTCAATTACAAAATTTTTCCATGCATGAGACAATTACTTGTAGCGAGTTATAAAATGTATCAGTACTTAAATATTACCCTTTATTCAAGTATTCATAAACATTATAGTGACCTTTCTACTGAGAAAAAGTCATTTTATTTTTACTTCTATAATCTGAAAGGAAAATAATGCAAATTAATTATTCTTATCATGTTTCATTTTTATATATGCTGAATATGTATCTAATTTGACTTTTAAACTTTTCAATATTGATAAATTTGTCCAGTTTATTTTAATAGCTTTACCTAATGTTCACCCCTCAAAATCCTTGATGTTTATATTTGTGCCTCAAATATAGATCACAAAAGAATTGCCCTGGGAAATGAAGAAGGTTTATTTGTTGTGCACGTTACTATAGATGGTAAGGAGAACTTTTACTGTTCTGCTATAACTCTAATAATAATAACAATATCAGATTTATTCTCTTTTTTCTGTAAAATAAATGTTCCAGATCTGGTTTGATGCGTTTTCAAAGGATTTTTTTTTATGTTTATTTATTTTTGAGAGAGAGACAGAACAGAAGCAGGGGAGGGGCAGAGAGAGAGGGAGACACAGAATCCAAATCAGGATCCAGGCTCTGAGCTGTCAGCACAGAGACTGATGTGGGGCTCGAACTCACAAGCCATGACATCATGACCTGAGCCAAAGTCAGACACTTAACCGACTGAGCCACCCGGGCGCCCCTGGTTCGATGTGATTTTAAGTCAAACGATGACTCTTCTAATATCCAGAGATCCATAATCCCCCAGAGTCTAAATATCATCACGGGTGATTTTATATAATAAGTCCACCGCAAGAACTCAGTTTACTGTCTTCAGATTGGAACACGAAAGAAAACACAGTATATTCTGCTTGGTTCCCCTTCCCCCCCGCTATTACATGGGCAGCACAATGAGTAATAACACGTAATTGAGTATTTCCTGGAGGAGATGGCAGAGTTCTTTGTTTTGTTTGGGTGCTTGCGGTTGTTGAAGGGAGAAGTGGGGGACCAGATGAAGTCAAACAAAGCCGTTCCCCACCGCCGTCCTCCCGAATGTCTGGCACCCGAATCATGGCTTAGCTGAAGGAGAACCCACATGTCCATCAGCTGTGCTCCGAACCGAAGGCCTCCCGCGCTGTGTGGGTGACACAGCCCTGCTGAGGAGGCCCAGGAAGTACCTGCCAGGTGTCCAGCATGAGAGCAGGAACTTGTCTCTGTGTGTGGCACCACGCTCCATGCACTTAAACAGTGCCTGGCACATAGTAGCCACTCAACACGGATTTGTGTAATGAAGGATCAACTGAATGCCAGGAAAAAGGATCTTTTTTCCCCTGAGAAAGTAGCATGTTTCCATTTGTTGGACAGTGAGTGGTATTTGCCCTGATGCCTAGAATCTTGGGTTTGTTATGTTAACTTATTTAATAAAATAAGTAAATAAATAACAATTTAACTTATTTACATTTATTATGCTTAATACGTTAATTTTATTATTCAGGTAATTATATTGTTTTTGGAATAACTACTTTCTTTTTTACCTAAATGATTTTTGATCTCTTATCCTTTCCCTCCTCTCCTCCCTCACAAACCTACCCACCCTGAGATTATGACTGTGGTTTTACTAGAACCGGACTTAGATCCATTGGAGTAATAATTGGGAAAGAGTTTGAAAATAAGAAAACATTCTTGGGGCATCTGAGTGGCTCAGTGGGTTATGATCTCAGTACAGGTTATGATCTCACGGTTCGTGGGTTCAAGGCCCGCATCGGGCTCTGTGCTGATGGCTCCGAGCCTGGAGCCTGCTTCAGATTCTATGTCTCCCTCTCTGCCTCTCTCCCCTGCTTGTGTTCTCTCTCTCTCTCAAAAATAAATAAAAACATTAAAAAATAAAAAAAAAATAAATTCTTCTCATAGTGAAGGAAACCATTTTTCAAATGGCTTCATTTTCAAGAAAATTAAAAGGCAACTTAGCGCATAAGAAAAAATATTTGCAAAGTCATATTTGGTTAGGGGTTAATATTTAAAATATGTAAAAAATCATACATCTCAATAGCACAAAGACCTCCAATCTGATTCAAAAATGGTCAGAGAATTTGAATAGACATTTTTTCCCAGAAAAGACATAGAGATGGCCAACAGGAACATGAAATGGTGCTTAGCATCCCTGATCATCAGGGAAATGCAAATAAAAACTACAATGAGGGGGCGCCTGGGGGGCTCAGTCGGTTAAGCGGCCGACTTCGGCTCAGGTCGTGATCTCGCCGTCCGTGGGTTTGAGCCCCGCGTCGGGCTCTGTGCTGACAGCTCAGAGCCTGGAGCCTGTTTCAGATTCTGTGTCTCCCTCTCTCTGACCCTCTCCTGTTCATACTCTGTCTCTTCCTGTCTCAAAAATAAATAAAACGTTAAAAAAATTTAAAAAAAAAAACAAAAAAACCCCAAAAAACTACAATGAGTTATCACTTCCTAAATATTAGGAGGCCTGTCATCAGAAAGACAAGGAGTAACAAGCGATGGCAAGATGTGGAGAAGAGAGAACTCTTGTGCACTGTTGCCTGGAATGTTATTTGGTTCAGCCACTATGGAGAACAGAATGGAAGTTCCTCAAAAAAATTAAAAATAGAACTATCATATAACCTAGCAATTCCAGTTCCAGCCATTTATCCAAAGAAAACAAAAACACTAATTAGAAAAGATATCTGCACCCCATGTTCACTGCAGAATTATTTAGAATAACCAAGATATGCAACCATTTGTGAACATGGATGGACCTTGAGGGTTCTATGCTAAGTGAAATAAATCAGACAGAGACAAATACTGTACGATGGCACTTACATGTGGAATCTAAACAAACAAAAAAAACAAGCAAAAACCACCCAGGAAACCACACACACACACACACACACACACACACACACAGAGGCTCACAGAAAACAGAACAGAAAGGTGTTAGCCAGAGGTGGGGGAGGGAGGGTGCAAAATGGATGAATGAGGTCAAAAGGCACAAACTTCCAGTTAAAGTAAGAAAAATGAGTCTTGGGGGTATAATGTACAGCACGGTAACTATAGTTAATAATACCGTATTGCAAATTTGGAAGATGCCAAGCAGGTAGGAGAGTAGGTCTTAAAAATTCTCATCATAAGAACAAAAATTCTGTTAACTATATAGGGTGCTGGATGCTAAGTAGGCTTATTGTGGTGATCCTTTTGCAGTATATATGCATATTGAATCCTGTTGTGCACCTGAAATTAAGATAATGGCATACCTCAATGATACCTCATTTACAAAAATCTTCAAATAAGGCATTGCCAATTTGAAGGTGACTGGCCATTTTATTTGTAAAGAATTTATTCAAGCTAATGACATTGAGATTTCTGAGATCACTTTTATTGGCTCTTTTTCAACTGCTTTTGGGGAAAATTGAGAGAACGTTCAAAACAGAGAGAGATTATTTTGAATTTAAAAATGACTTCTATTTACTTGTGTAGAAATTATTCGTGTTGGTGACGTGAAGAAGATTCATCAGCTTGAACTCATCCCCCAAGGCCAGATGGTTGCAGTGATCCCTGGGAGAAGTCACCGTGCGCAACTGTTCCCCATGCAGCTTTGGGTGGACGGAAGACTGACATTCACAAGCTGGCAGAAACCAAAGGGTGCCAAACAATGACTTCTGGAACAGTGTGCCAAGGGGCCCATACATGCCTCTCTGTAGCAAGGAAAAGCCAAGTCTTTTGTTATGAGCTGTTCCAGAGCAAGAAACTATCTCACAGAAAATTTAAAGAGCTCCAAATCCCAAGCAAGGTCCAGTGGATGGCCATCTTCAGTGAGCAGCTTTGCGTGGGATTCCAGGCAGGATGCCTGAGACACCCCTTGAGGAGAGAAGGAATTCCATACACGATGCTTCACTCACATGACCCTACACTGTCATTTATTGCACACCAACCAGAGGATGCTCTCTGCGCAACTGAGATCTCCAGTATTGAATGTCTGCTGTGTTTTAAGAGCATTAGAATTTACACTGACAGCAGGGGCCTCCGATCCAGGCCAGTTGAGCTGATGTGGCTGGCAATGCCAACCTATTGCCGGAAGGCGACCTTACGATTTGTTCCCTTCTCTTTCTGTCTCTTTCCCGCCTTTTACAATTACATTTCTATATCCTCTACTGTTAAAGACAGGCTTTATTTTTGGAAACAGCATCACTGACGATTTTCCCTGATTTTTCTGTCTTTTAAGTAGAATAGCTGTAATGGAGTTATACCTAAGTCATACATGTGATAACTTAGCCTTCGACTTTTACTATATTCATAAGAGAAATTTACCTTGAATATATCCTCAATCCAAATGGTTGCTTTTTGTAGGCTCCTAAATAGGTTTTCTTCATGGTCACTGAAAATCATATACACATTAGTTAACTATAAGAAATAGTTACTATATATATATATATATATATATATATATATATATATATATAACCTTTTAGGCTTAGTTTATGTATACATATAATGTATACATAATGTTCATAATGTATAAAGTATAAAGTCCATAATGTATAAAGTATACATATAATGTTCCTAAGTAACTTTAGCTCATATTTTATTGATGCAGGCCATCATTTCATAAATTAAATACAGCCTTTTTTATTCACTTAGAGAATAGTATTGAGCACTTAATATGAACAACTTACTCTGCCAAGGGTTGAGTCACAATATTAAACATAAGACTAGTCTGTGTCCATATGGAGGTTATAATCATGAGATAAGACCAACAATCAAGCAAGTACTATGATAGGGGGAGCACCATTTTCCACAGGAAGATACAAGAAGGATGCTTAATCTAAACCAGTGGGTCAGGGAAGGTCAGCTAAAGAATGAGAAGTGTTTTTGTCTTTGAACCCATATTTAAAAACGTCATTCTATTGCTTTCTGACTTCCATTGTTTCTGATGAGAAATCTCATGAGAAATCTGTGTCTTTTCTATTTAGCCTCTTTTAAGATCTTCTCATTATTTTTGGTTTTCAGCAATTTGACTATGACGGGCTTACAGGTAGTTTCCTTTGTATGTATTCTGCTTGGGGTTTTCAAAATTTTTTGGATCTGAAGATTGATAATCTAATTTTGGAAAAATTTTGGGATATTTTCACAAGTTTTTCCAACCCTATTTTCTCTTTTCTGGGGATCAAATTACATGTTTATTGGACCTCTTGATTCTGTTCCACAGGTCATTGAGGGTTGTTTTTTTAATTTTTTTAAATCCTCCCCCACCTTCAGTTTGGATAATTTCTATGGACCCCATCTTCAATTTCTCTGATCTTTTTTCCCCTGGTTTATCCAGGAATTAAGTATTTCAGATACTGTATTCTTCCATTTATAATTTCATTTTTTGAAATTTCCAGTTATTTAGTGAAATGTCCTCCCAATATGTTTATATTTTTCACAAAGTCCTGAACTATTTATAATAATTATTTATAATTATTCCAATATATGGCTCATCTGTAGGTCTATTTCTATTGATTTTTTTCTGGATTAAGGATGATATTTTCCTGCTTTTTTACATCTTATTATTTTGTCATCCTCTGTTGGACATTTTGAATGCTATGACATAGGGACTCTGGACTATATTATGTATTTCTCTAGAGAGTGTGGTGTGTTTTGTTCTGACAAGCAGTCAATCTACTGATGGACCGTCTTGGTTTTGCGGAGGCATGGCTTTAGACTTTGCTAGGGTGGGCCTATTTTAGCTTTTCTTTTAGTCCTTGTTCCTCAAGAATGGCCTTTCTGGGGTCTCAGCTCAATGCTCAGGGTTTTCACCAACGTCTGTCTGGGTCAGAAATCTAGTATCTTTCCAGCACTGTAATACCCATGAAATTGTGTTCACCACTCAGTGCTCTGAGCAAGTTTCATGGAGTTTTGCTCTGTCCATGAGCAGCTTTGGTCAGGGACTTTGAGGGAACTGGTGTGCAGGTGTCTGGGACATCTTTTTTGGGGCTCTTCCCTCTGTGTACTCTGCCTTGCAAATTCCAGACACATTAGCATGTTTCCCGTACCTAGAAAAACTTTCACTCTCTGCTGGGGCTCTGTGTGGGGTCTACCTCACGTCTTTCTCCTTTTTTAGGGATGACAGTCCTGCACTGTATACTAATACCTAAAAATAGTTACGTCATACATTTTTTTCCAGTTTTATACTTATTGATGGTGGCAGGGCATGCCCATCAGCTGCTCTGTCCTAACTGGAACAGGCCATCCATACTGCCCTCTGTGAGGAACTATAATAAGGTTCAGTGTTTCAGGCGTGGACTTCAAGATGACAGGTCAAGAGATGGGGCTGGAGGGTGCCCATGAGCCAGACTACAGAAGGTGTTTTGTAGGCACTGACATGGTTAGATTTGCATTTCAGAAACATCCCTAGGTTCCAATGGTTAGGTTAAAGATTATGCAAGGTGAGACTGGAGGCCAAGATACCTACTTGGAAGTCACTGTAGAAACTGTGGATTAAAACTGTGTGAGGTAGAAGGAGTTTGGGTGGAGAGGAAAGAATCTGAGGAATATTGAAGAGATATAACTGACAAAACTTTACATTTGATTGCAAGTGGAAGCTGAGATACAGAGAATCCGTAATGATTCTTGGATGTCCAACTTGAGCACATGTGTGGATGCCACTGATATTTACTGATAAAACACAAGGCAGGGTGGGCTTGCCCAAGGGATGAAGGATGTCATCATTTAACTTCTTACTTTTTTGTTGTGTTGTTGAAATATTTTAAATCAAATCCTAGAAGTCATTGTTGTTCCACCTGAATACATGTTACACTGTATCTAAAAATATGGACATTTTCTCATAAAACCACATTGCCATTTATCACCCCTGGAGAAGTTACCAATGATTTTTACCATCCAGTACACAGTCCATACTTAAATATTCCTGATTATCACAAAGATGCCTCTTTTGACAATGTATTTCTTGGAATCAAAATGTGAAGAAGGTCCACATGTTGCATATTATTTTTAGATCATAAATATCATCTAATCTTGAATGGACTTCCATGCCGCTGATTTGTTGTCCTACAGGATGTTCCACAAGCTGGATGTTTCCTCCTGGTGCTTTTTAGCTTCTTCCTTTATATCCTAAATTTTCTGTAACTGAGAATGAGCTCTAAAGACTTTTACCAAAGAATACATCATGAATAATGCTGTGTACGTCATACTGAAGCACACTGGGGCACATGATGTCTAGTCATCTACTTGTGGCAACGCTAAAATGGATTACAAGTTTCTGATGTTGTCAGCCTGATTCCTTGGACTTGCTGGGTTTGTACTGCCAGCGGGAGAGTAAATAGAAAAGAGGACACAGGTCAGAGAGCCAAGAAACACCAATATTAGAGGGATGGTCAAGGGGCGAGAAGCCCACAAAGGAGAATTCTGGGAGTCGAGTGTCACGGAGCAAATAAGACAGGCTGAAATGTGCCTGTTGGTTTCAGCAACTATCGGTGGTTGAAGACTTGCAGTGAGAGCAGTTTTAATGAAGGACTTGAGGCACAAGGTGTGCCTGGACTGAGATGTGAGTAGGCTGAGAAGCGGGGGCACTCAAGGTGGATGACACTCTTAAGGGCTTGGCTGTAAGGAAAGGGAGGATGGCAAAACAGTAGCATAGGAAGGGTTGTTGGTTATATTGCTGTTGTTTTAATGGGGAGACATTCATGTTGAGAGGTGAGAACTCTAAATTGTTATTAATAAAGTGGAGAGTTCCAGAAATGTGACTGGCTGCAAGTTTTCACTGCTTTGTTAGTTTCACTCTCCACATATACTTTTCTAATCTTCTGCTCTACTCTGCTGTGAACTGAATTAGTTTAGGAGCCAGATTTTGAAATGTTGTGCAATTATTTAAAGCTGCTATTAGATGAAAACGTTAGAAAGCTTTTTGTTAGACTTTTACTGTTTGTGTTGTACTCTGAAATGTGACCGATGTACATCATTTATTTATTTTTTAACCACGGTAAAAAAATACTCGAGGCAGCAACTATATAATCACAATACTGTAACTGGATTCTCTTGGGTTTCCAATCTGAAGTTTTTTTTTTTTTTTTTTTTTTAATGGATCAGGGCTTAGCGACTACAATTTATCATGAATTCTGTATGATTCCATTTACACACATTTTTGAAATGACAGAATTTTAGAAATGGAGGACATATTATTGATTCCCAGGAGTTAGGGAAGGAGGAGGAAGTGGGTGGGATTGTAAAAGGGACCCCTGAGGGATCCTTGTGGTGGCATAAATATTCTGTATTTTGACTGTGGTGGTGGATACATGAACCTATACAGGCGATAACACTGTACAGACCAACACACACACACACACACACACACACACTAGTAAACTGGGGAAATCTGCCTAAGATGGGTGGGTTGAGTTGATCTATGTCAGTGTCCTAATTTTGCAAACTCTTACATTGAATGCAACTGGGCAGAGTATGCAAGAGATCTGTCTGTATTATTTATCAAAACTGCATGTGAATTTATAATTACTTTAATAAAAATTCCAGTTAAAAAAGGAATCCTAAAGCCCAACTTGCTGTCACCTCCTCCCCATCTCCCAGGCTACAATGCCCCGTATCTCTCCTTGTACAGTGAAAATGCAGTGGATGTCTTTGATGGGAACTCCAGGGAATGGATCCCCCTCAAGAAGGTGATCTGACATTGAGATCATGTGACTAATGAATTACTGATAGAAAGCGGAAACAGGAATATTCACTTATGCATTTACTGTACTTGCCAATGTGCATGTACTAATTTGGAGCCTAAACTAGAGTAAAAAAATCCACACCAAACCCAAATTGGTTCATTTTATTAGTAGTACAAAAGCTATCTTGTGATACATTTTTGCATTATATAAAGTCGGGCTGTCACGACATGAATAAATAGGGCACTTATATGTATTTATAAACGTAATATAAATATAATGTCCCACTTTCAAGTTACTTTTGTTTGTTACTAATTTTCACTTAGTATTACTGCATCCCATGAAAAATTTTACAGGCTTAAAAAAAAAAAGTAAATAACCAAAGCTGTGTTTAAGATTCTCAATTAGGGTTCTACAGAGTCACAATAGAACAAAGATTTTGTATCTCTACTACAAATAATTTTAAACATAGATAAAAATTTGGAAGTGAAAAACTGCCATTTTGTACGAAAAGGTCTTTTTTAAAAAGATTCAACAATGATTAAATTTGGGGATGTTTATATATAGTATGAACTGTATATCAAAAAAAGTTTATACAGGAATAGGATGAAGAAAGTAGTCACCATTATGTGACATTTTGCCCAACTTTAAACAATATCAGCAGCTGGAAAAGCTTTTGCAAGGGCTGCCCGACTACATAAAACATGAAAATCTTCCAGCATTCTAAATGTGAATCAGTAACATTAACTGTTTGACAAAACGGATTTATGAGGCAGATGAATCTTCTGAAATTAACCTTTTCTTTCTAGCAACTTTTTAAAAGGTTAATTTAAAAATTGAATGTATGTCTATTTGTTAGCAATTCTCAGGTTTCTTTAACCTATGATATTCATGTTTCTGAAATTTTATTCATGTGACTTTGTAACACCAGCCATTCCCTTTGGTATCTTTCTGTTGTGTGCTGTTTTTGTTTTTGTTTTGTTTTGTTTTGTTTTTTGAGACTCTAGTATTTTGAGGGAGGAGCTTAGATGGAAGATTTTAATAATTAATACTTGATATATAAGCAAATAGGCTTATAACTTAATTTTTAAAAGTATTCGTTGAAATGGTAATCTTACTTTTTATTATTTTAAGTTTGACCCTTGGACAGTGAAGGGTCCCTAAATATTTTACTTGCGGAGACAGTTAAGATTAATACATTTCAAAAATAAAATGGCAAGTAAGAAACAACTTCTTAGAACTACTTCTAAGAGACCATGTCTTTAGCTGACTGCCTGACGTCACAGAGTGAGCGAGTGGAGGATGTGATGTTGATTCAACGCGCTGGTGGCCAAGAGTGGCTCTCCTTCACCCTTGCCTATCTGTATAGATAAAACCCTTGTTTCTGGCACTCTCCAGTTATTTTTCAGCAGCACTGATCCAGGCATGGTTGGACATGAGCACCTGTAGACACAAATCACCATGTACAAGGTTCACTGTGAAGACGCATTCCCTTGCCAGCACACGGAGGGTCTAGAAGGTGCTGACAGCAGATGCAGCCCCCCCCCCCAGCCCTAATTCAACTTCCCCCACCTCTAATTTTAGACTCTAGCAGATTTGGGGTATGAAAAAGCCACATGGATTCATTTCTCTTTTTTTCTTATTTTATTTGATAGGACGGGATGCATAGTGTAGCTAAGTATTGATCTGCGAGAGCCGCCATGACAAAGTACCACAGACTAGGGCATTTACACCCCAGAAATCTGCCCCGCAGTCTTGGAGGCTACAAGTCTGAGACCAGGGTCTCAGTTTGCTCCTTTTGAAGGCTGTGAGAGACAAGCCCCAATGACTTCATCTTAACTTGATCATCTATAAAAACCCTACTTCCAAATAAGGTCACATTCACAGGTACTGGAGATTAGGACATCGGTATCTTTCAGGAGGAGACACAATTCAACCTGTAACAAGCTGTCTTATTTCCTTTTTAAAGTCTAAGACAGTTTTGAGGGTTTCTGGGTGACAGTTTAAAATAGAGTGGGCGTTGGGACTCCTAGGGGTCTAAAGAAGAGTTGTATCCTCCTCTAACATCAGAAGCAGCAGAGAGTAGGGGCTGATTCTTTCCTCCAAAAGAGGGGAGTTGGGGAGGGGTCACTCTACCCCACCTCTGCACCTCTTTCTCCTATAGTGGGCCTCAGAAATGCTGTGCTTTGTTACAATAATTGTAATTTTTTTATTTATAGAAAGACTCACCCTTTACATTTTTCTCTGCTGCATCAACAAAACATTCTAATGCCCTTATGCCACAAAAATCTGGTAGGAGGAAAGCAGTATAGACATATGAGGGCCAAACAAAGGGGAAAGACACCAATGCAATTGCTCTCTCCTTCTCAAGAAAGGATGTTGTTTTATAGCTCTAAGTCAGCACAGATTTATTTTTCAAGTACTGCTTAAATTGAACATTAAATTCTGTTCATGAATGCTCCATTCCTATTCTTGACAATGGATAATGGATGCCATAAGCATGGAGTTTTAACTTTTAAAAACTGGAGCAGTATGGTATTTGTGCAGTTCCTTTATTGTGAGATTAATGTGAAATTAATGGATGAGGAGGCATTTTAACAGTTTAAAGGATGCTATTGCTTTATTTGTTTAAAAACATGTATAGATGGAGATGAGCTGGTATTTCCTGAAACATCAGATGATCATCAGAAGCAAATGGTCCGACACCGCCACAGCAAGTGTCGCCGTTCCTTCAGAGTTCCCAAATGGAAGGGGAAGCCGCCCACAGGGCTGTGATCACCGACCCTCACGTGTGGGCCAGAAGGACCACTCCAGAAGCATGTGTTATTTGATGCAATTTGGAAGAAAAAGAAATAAATCTCTGAAACTCGGGCAGAAACCTCTGTTCACATCAGTGATATGTTTATTTCTCTGTGCAACTTCAAAGAAAACCTTTCTGTGGTAAGTACAAATGGAAGTGTAAAGTCAACTCATATCTCTGTGAATGTGGAATTGAAATTCAGTATGTAAGTCTCCATGTCACAAATACAGAACAGACGTGTATACATATCATAATGTATGTCCCATAACCATTTTGTGAACAAATAAATTATACTGTGTGTGCATGTGGATTGATTACTCTCTGACTCTGGACGTGTTTTGCTTTGTCTTTAGGACAACCTTCAGTAATGAGCCATTACTTGGTAATAATGTCTATAACTGAATAGGCAGAGAAAAATAGGCTGATCTCCTTTGGATAACAAATAACAACATTGCTGAAGTGGTGCAAATTCTTTGAAAAGAGGCATAATCATATGAAACATATCTAATGGCAGTGCTTCTCTGATGTCTGTGGCTGTTAAGGTAATGATTTCTACCAAAACTTTGAAGTTTTTCAAGTTTCAAATTTTCAAGTCTTTTTGAAAGAAGAGAACTGTTAAAATCTTCCATTAGAATTGTGTATTTCTCTGGGGGGGCGGCCGCGTGGCCCCCCCCTTTCCCAGAGGGGGATGCGCGCGGAAAAAAAAAAAAAAAGAATTGTGTATTTCTCTATTTTTTCCTTTCACACCCAACAATTTTGGCCTCGTATATTTTTGAAGCTTTCTTATTGGATTCACATGCATTTAGGATAGTTATGTTAGAGAAGTGATCTTATCATTATGAAAATTTCATCTTTCTCATTAGTAGTGTTCCTTATCCACGAATCTCCACTCTAGCATATCTTACTTTAGAATTTGCACAGTTTACCTTTTTTCCCCATCCTTCACTCTTAACCTACGTGTGTCTTTGGATTTAAAAAGCATTTCTTATATATAGCATATGATTAAGTCTTGGTTTTCATTAAGTTTCATAATGTCCATGTTTTAATTGGGAGTATTTAGAACATTTACAAGTAATATAAATATAGTGGCATGTTTGGCTTTAAATATATCATCTTTCTTATTTGTCGTATCTCTTCTTTTTCTTTCTTCTTTGTTCCTGTATTCTTTTGGATTAATTCTCTATTTTACGATCTCATTTTTCTCTGATGTAGTTTTTATTTGTACCACTTTCATTTTCAGTGGTTGCTCTCCAATTTATATTATTACAATTCTAATTCCAATTAAGATGTGTGAGTTTTCCAACACCACCAAGCAATCCTCTGACACCAGGGCAGTGTCCTACAACGCAAGTCAATTATGACACAATCTACCTGGAGACACTGCCAGATCACACAGTCACTCAGCTCCACAAGACTGCCCACTCCCCTCCACTTCAGACAGGAGCACTTCAGACGTAAGTTGCAATGCAAGCCCAGGCTGTCACCTGTGCTTCTGACCTATAGGGTGTAGATCAGAGGCTCCAACAACTCTCTCCTTGGGTTCAATTAACTTGCTAAAGTTGCTCACAGAGCTCAGAGAGACATTTTACTTATTACTGGTTTATTCTAAAAGGAACTCGGAAACAGCTAGATGGGAAAAATGCACTGGACAAGTTCTAGGGAAAGGACATAGGTTTCCATGCCCTCTTCTAGCCCACCATCTCCTTGAACCTGTATTCACCAAGCTGGAAGCTCTCTGAACCTTGTCCTTCTGGGTGTTTATGGAGGTGTTCATGACATAGGCATGACTGATTACATCAAGTGGCCATTAGTAATGGATTCAACCTCCAGCCCCTTTCCCCTCTCCAGAGGTTGAAGAGAGTGGGACTGAAAGTTCCAACTTTCCAATCACATTTTAATCACGTGGCTGGGTTTCCTGGAGACCAGGCCCCATTCTTGGTGCTTTCCAAAGTCACCTGATTTAACATAACAAAAGACATCTTTATTACTCTCATCCCTTAGGAAATTCCAAGGGTTTTAGAAGGTCTGTGTCAGAAATGTAATGAAGACCAAATACGTATTTATTATAAATTACAGTATCACAATTATGCATCTTTAACTTATTGCTATTTATCCTGAAATAACGGTACCAGTTCACCTATATCATAAAATCCTCATAATATATTTCCATTTAATGCTTCAATCTTTTGTGCTATTATCATACATTTTGTTTCTGTTATATTTTTTATTATACCGTTGTACTTGGGTACTATTTTTGCTTAAACAGTAAATTATCAAGAATTTATTTACTTATTTTTTGTTTCTTTTTGAGAGCAAGAGAGACAGAGCATGTGCAGGGGAGGGGCAGAGAGAGAGGGAGACACAGAATCCGAACCAGGCTCCAGGCTCAGAGCTGTCAGCACAGAGCCTGACATGGGGCTTGAAGTCATGAACTGTGAGATCATGACCTGAGCTGAAATCAGACGCCCAACTGACTGAGCCACCCAGGCGCCCCAAGAATTTACTCTAAAAAGGTAAAAAAATGTATACTTATCCACATATCTACCACTTTCGGCACTCTTCATTTTTAATGATTTGTTCTATATGGTAACTGACATTGATTTTTTGAAGAGATAAGATCAGTTGTCTTGCAACATGCCCCACTCTCTGGGTTTGTTTTATTTTTATTGTCATTCCTTCAACTAAATATTTTCAAATTGGGATGATCTATCAGACGTCTACTGTACATAGGCGAAACGAACAGCATCTGTAAACGCATATACCAGTTGTTCTCAACTGGGGGCTATTTTTCAGGGGACTTTTGATAAAATCTAGGTAGGGTGGGTGTGCTGCTGGCATCTAATGGGTAGAGGCCAAGTGCGGGGCGAAAGAGCGGCCACCTCACGGGTCAGTCCCCTACAACAAAGAACTATCTGGTCCAAGACGTAAATAGCGTGGAGGTTGAGAAACACTGATGGTGACGCCCGGAGCCCTGTGGCTAGTTCAGAAGACTCTGTTTTTGTGTGGTTAGAATGAAGTGTGCAATACTGGTGAGAGTCCAATCCAAGGAGAAATGGAGGGCAAGGGGTCAAACAGACCAGGGTCCTAAGGACAACACAACAAGGTTTGGATTTCATCCTGCAGGAAAGAAAACTGGATTATTAACTGAGGAATTAACATCAATAACACTCACGGTTTGAAAAGATGGCCCCGGTGGTAATACAGATGGATTGCAGTGCAATGGGGCAGCTGCGGTAATTTAGGGATGCGATGCGGAGAAGATAAATGACTTAATAACCTCTTAGGAACGCGAAGAGGACGAACTGAAGCAGGACGCCTAGGTTTGGAGCCTGACAGCTGGGTGAACGTTATCCTTCGGTGAGGTCAGGAGCACAGGAGGAAGGTGCAACCTTGTGGTGGAAGGTGTGCAGTCTGAGATCACTGCAGGGCTTGCAAGGGGCCGTGTCCGCGAAGCAGGTGGCCTGGTGCTCGGGAGGGAGCTGTGCCCTCAAGGAATTGAGGCATTTAGGCGATGGCTGAAGTTACCAGTTGAAGGAACGCAGAGGACAGGAACACCGGAGAAGGGTCTGATCCGAGAAGGAAACCCACACACGGGAAAGGAAGCACGACTACCATCACGGAAACGAATACCAGGCGGAAATCTCAACAGACGTTCCAATGCTGCCGCAGACGGCCCGTACCTTAAGTGAAGGCCCGAAACATGTCCCCTAAGAAGCTCAGAAATCTCCGAAGCGCCGGCGGGGCAGAAGCCGGAGGGTTACGGGCGGAGGAGCGAGCGCCGGGGGAGAAGGCCGGGGCAAAACCATATCGCACTCTTGGGAGGGGTTGGTGGAGACGGCTCTCACGTTGACTAGGTCAGTGTTAGTTATTCTCTACCAGACAACTCGTGCCCCCTCCCACGGGGCAGCGGTGCCCTAGGAAGGCCCCCTGCACCGTGTTCTCACTCCCCATCACCCTGCCAAGCAATCGGGACCCTACCCGCTCATCAGGAGTTCGGGAGGATCCCGGCAGGCGGCGCCTGGCGGGCCGGAGGGTCTCCCGGAGCCAGCGCGGCCTGGCCCGGAGCGGGGCAGCACGCGGGGAGAAGCTGACCCATCGCCCCACAACCCTGCGGGGACCTCCCGCGACAGACACCGTCACTTCCACGCGTCCCCTCCCCGGCGTCGACTACGCCGAGGCGTGGAGCCTCGCGGGAGCTCACCGCACAGCATCTTGGGAATGAACCCCCCCCCCTTTCCCCCGCCGTGCCTTGTGCGCATGCGCAGCCCCGCCTCCGGCCGCGGGGAGCCGCCCCCGGAAGTCGACTCGGCTGTGGAGGGGGCTGGTAGGTGCTTGCGCGTCTCTGCGGAGTCGGGTGGGCGCGGGGACAGGAAAACTCGGGCCGTGGGTGTGCAGGGGAGGCTGGCAGCCGGAGGGCCCAGGGCAGATTCTAGCTGCCGCTGAGTCACCAGGGGCGGGGTGAGAGGCTACGGAGACTCAGTGTCCCCCTCTGCCCGTGGGCATGGCCAGCGACGGCTGCTTGTTCCGACCATCAAATAAGATGCCACCTGTGAAGAATGAGCCACATGCCAAGCGATAAGCACTGGTTAAGTGTACCCTTCTGGATTCAGAAGACCATTCACTCCCCTTTGTATTCGATTCTACCTTAAAACACACACACACACACACACACACACACACACACACCAGCAGCAGCAACAGCAGCAACCATTGAGATGGTTGATATACCATCTCAGAGAGGTGATGGGATATACTCGGTGTCACAAGCTTTTTGGTGAGGGAGTTCAAGTTCAGAGGCAGATTTGGTTTCCTCCCAGTCTTCTGCGCCTTCTGAAATCCTTTCTACCGCTCAGCATTGCAGTGTTTACAGCCCTAGGTGCGTAGTTGGGGATGTGACGATGAAGGCAGCATGGAGTGGATCCTACCCTGTGGTAAATCTATTTCTCGCGTTCTGGAATCTCTAATCTCTTAACACGGAGACTCCTGGTTCCTTGTGTGGTTTCCAGACTTTCCACAGATGGCACAGCCTACTACCCTAGGAAATTGCAGGGAAGTCAGGTGTGGGGCATGGATGAAGGTTCCAGCTGAGATGAATTTGTTTTGCAGGACCTGGTCCCAACATTCCTGGAACAAAGCAATTCTTGGGAGCTAGGTAGGGGCCCCTGGCATAGAAATCCTACCTGCAGGGAGCAAACACTCCTCTGCTTCTCATCAGAGCTGCAGAGCAGAGATGGAAGAACAGGGAGAGAAGGGTCTAGATTTGAATGATCATAAGCAATTCTTGATCTTCCTGGCCAGAGTGGACCAGACGATGATGGTGTTTGCCACATCAAGAAGCCATCTCAGCCTGTGACAAGGAACTCCCACGACTCTGCTATTAACCAATGGGCAGAAGATCCGACTAGACATTTTTCCGAAGAAGACATCCAGATGGCCACCAGGTCCATGAGAAAATGCTCAACATCACTCATCGTCAGGGAAATGCAATGAAATGTCACTGCACACCTGTCAGACTGGCTATTATCAAAAAGACAAGAGGGGCACCTGGGTGGCTCAGTCGGTTAAGCGTCCGGCTTCGGCTCAGGTCATGATCTCACGGTCCGTGAGTTTGAGCCCCGCGTCGGGCTCGGTGCTGACAGCTCAGAGCCTGGAGCCTGTTTCGGATTCTGTGTCTCCCTCTCTCTCTGCCCCTCCCCTGTTCATGCTCTGTCTCTCTCTGTCTCAAAAATAAATAAACGTTAAAAAAAAAATTCAAAAAGACAAGAAATAACAAGTGTTGGCAAGGATGTGGAGAAAAGGGAAACGTCGTATGCTGTTGGTGAGAATGGAACCTGGTGCAGCCCATGTGTGCAGAACATACGGAAAAGCCGCCGTGGAGGTTCCTCGAAATATAAAAAAATAGATCTACCGTATGATCCAGCAATTTCACTGCTGTACATTTATGAGAAGAAGACAAGAGCACTAACTTGAAAAGATATCTGCACTCTCACATTGGTTGCATCGTTATTTATAATGGCCAAGATGTGGAAACAGCCTAAGTATCCATCAACACATGAATGAAAAAAGAAATGTCTCACACACACACACTGAAAAATTAAAATATTATTCAGCCATAAACAAATTCAGCCACAAACTCTTGCCACGTGTGACAACAGAGATGCACCTAGAGAGTATTATGCTAAATGCAATAAGTCAGATGGGGAAAGACAAATACCATATGATTTCACTTACATGCGGAATCTAACCCCTCCCTGAATGCCCCCCAAACCACCACCATAACAGAGACGGGCTCTTTTTTAGTGGAGAGCAGATTGGGTGGGTGGTTGTCAGAGGCCAGGGAAATGGGTGAACTGCCTTTTTTTTTTTTTTTTTAAGTTAAATTAGGGGAGAAAAACCAACTTCCTCGCTGGGATCTACGAGGTTGCACATGGCCTGCTCGCCATCCCCCCCCCCCCCAATTCAATGCCCTTCCTCCTACCCCCACTCAGCCCTCAGCCTCCAGGCCAACTTCCTATTCCTGAGAACCCTGCTGTGAGGCTTTATTCCAGTCCTGACCTCTGCCTGGCACATCCTTTCCCTGGACTTCACTCTTTTTCCTTACTCGCCTAGGACTTTTGCCCAGATGTCAGTTTTTCAGCAACCTTTCCTGACCTTTCTATCTTGACTCCCGGTGCTCTCGCCATCTCCACTGCACTGCCCCTCCCTGGCTTTTTTCCTCCATAGAACTTACCACCAACGTGCTGTGTGCTTTACTTACTCGTTTGCTTTTCTGTGTCCATGCTGGCAAGAATTTTGTGCTCAGCAAAGGTCTGTGTGGTCACGTGCTAACCATCTTCTGCTGTCTGGGTGGGACGTCTCCCTTTGCTGTCTTTCCAGCTCAGTCGTGTTTTCAAAAGATTGCTATTCATGCGCTATGAATGTAAGAAGGTAAGAAGTCATAAGTAATCATAAGTTATCAGTAAGAAGGTCATAAATCACTGAGTCATATTACTTTGCACAGATAAACGGGGAACTTACATTTCTTTTGTTACATGTGGGTGCTCCTTTTATCTCTGATGGCTTGGGGTTAATTATCATAGAGTCACTTTAGAGAAGACAAGCATTGACCCCAAGCTGCTTAAGGGCAGGGATCGTCTCATTCATGTGTATCAACCACACAGTGCCTGGCATTTGGCTGGAACTCCGCACGAATTTGTTGAATGAATGAATCTCATTTTGGCTTTTTGCCAGCCCAGGTCTGGGTGGTTAACAGATAGTTAGTTCATACTTTCCTGTGTGACTTAATTAACGTTCTTTAAAATATCTTCGGGAATTTAACCCCAGGAAATGGAACATTTTAGGTTGTTCAGAAAGGTAATGATTCTCAGCTTACAAAATGTTAAGATGTATTTGATGTGTGCTGCGTGTTAAATATCCTGGTTTGGTGTCTTTGCTTATGGGTTGTATAAATGTATACATTTAATTGTTTTAACGGTTGTTACTATTTGAAAAAAGACTTTCTCTAAATAAATACAGAAATAAATACGAGTCTCGAAATGAAATAAATAAAATTAAAAAAAGATTTCTCTTGAATGCGGTGAATTTTTTTTGGCTGCTGTGTAATGAAGCCATAAGGTCACTAGGTGGAGATGTTGCACAGTGTAGAGTAGACCCAGGTTCTGATGAGACTTCATTTTTTAAAATTTATTTAAGGGGCGCCTGGGTGGCTCAGTCAGTTGGGCGGCCGACTTCGGCTCAGGTCACGATCTCACGGTCCGTGAGTTTGAGGCCCGCGTCGGGCTCTGGGCTGATGGCTCAGGGCCTGGAGCCTGTTTCGGATTCTGGGTCTCCCTCTCTCTGACCCTCCCCCATTCATGCTCTGTCTCTCTCTGTCTCAAAAATAAATAAACATTAAAAAAAAAAAAGTTTATAAAATGTATTTAAATCCAAGTTAGTCAACGTACAGTGAGATGATGGTTTCGGGGGTAGAATTTAGGGATTCATCACTTACATATAACACCCAGTGCTCATCCCAACAAGTGCCCTCCTTAATGCCCACCCCCCACTCAACACCCTGCCAGCACCCTCCGTTGGTACTTAACCGTGTCTTATGGTTTGCCTCCCTATCTGTTTTTAGAGACTGGTACTTTTTAAACGGAAAATCAAATGGGAATTCTGTAGAAGTGGGCACTTTTGAGTATGTCCACGTTAAAGTTTCAAAGCAGTAAATATGACCCAAACAGTCAAGACAAAAATTACAAACATAAATTATCCCGGTAGTGTTATTATTCATTTTTTTCTTTTTTAAGGGTTTAGTGTTCCTTTTATATATCAATGCTTAATATTTTTAGTTTCAAATTCACGTGTAGCATATTAACAGGAGAATGAAGCGCTATCTAAAATCAAAGAGCACACACACATATATGCATAGACACGTACATATATGACTTTACTGTATTATTTATAGGCGAAAGCATTTTGCTGTGAAAGAACGTTTGATTTTTCTCTCTTTTTCCCAGCTGCTGAAATAGTAGCAATAAAGTTTAATTTTTTTTTTTATGTCTAGACAATTGCTGATGACAAAATTGATAACTTTTGTCAGGAAAGATAAAATTACATGTCAAAATGGCTTTTGAGGGTTCTGACATGTTTGTTATTCCGCCATGAGACAAAACTCAAAAGGCCTTTGCTTTTAATGGATTTTGTCACCATGTACTCGTGCTTTTATTTTTAAACACCCCCAAAAATCAAACACATTTTTGTAGTGCTTATTTTTACTTTTTTATTTTTATTTATTTAAAATATTTGTTTTGGGGAGCGTGCAAGCGGGGGAGGGGCAAAGTAGGGGGACAGAGGATCTGAAGAGGGCTCTGGGCTGACAGGCGTACAGCAGCAAGCCCGATGGGGGGGGGGGGGGCCTCGAACTCATGAACCTCATGAGATCATGACCTGAGCTGAATCAAGAGTCAGATTCTTTAACTGACTGAGCCACTCAGGTGCCCCTGTGGTGTTTATTTATTTATTTTTTTTAACGTTTATTTATTTTTGAGACAGAGAGAGACAGAGCATGAACGGGGGAGGGTCAGAGAGAGGGAGACACAGAATCTGAAACAGGCTCCGGGCTCTGAGCTGTCAGCATAGGGGCCCGATGTGGGGCTCGAACTCATGGACCGCGAGATCGTGACCTGAGCCGAAGTCGGCGCTCAACCGACTGAGCCACCCAGGCGCCCCTCTGTGGTGTTGATTTTTAAAGAACGCATTGTTGTTTGTGATTTGTCCGTGGAAATTCAATGTACTTATTTCACTCATAGCATATTAAAGTAGTCGACCCAAATCAGGTTCTCAGGTGCTGTTTCTCGGAACAGGGAATAAGCTTTGGGTGCCTGGCTTCCCCAGCTGTGGGGACCACTGGCATCATTGCTATGACACCTGTCTGGGGCCAGCTCACAAAGCTGTGATAATTACATGGGAAAGGATCGTTTTCCAAACCGGGACATTTGCACCATCAGTGGGCGGATAAAGGAACATGGCGGGGAGAACGGTTCTCTGCAAGTACCCAGGAAACACAGAATTCCGGGGGACGAGCCCGCCTTCACCATCCCACCTCTGCAACGATGTACAGGTTCAGAAAGGATTGGGAGGCGGTCCTGGCCAGCTGCGGCAAAGCCATGCCCTGGGGAGCTCCCTGGTGGGGTGTCCTGAGTGGTCCTGCAGAGGTCAATGCCAGCCAGGCTTGGAAGGAGTTACTTAAGAGTGCTGGCGTGCTCACTCCACCCTGGCAGCTCATTCATTCATTCATTCATTCATCAGCACACGTACTGAGTGACCGTGTGTATCGTGTCTTCTTACATAGATGAGGGAAGCAGGCAAAGGTGTGGATGGAGGGTAGGAGAGGGGAACGCCCAGGACTGAGTTCTGCAGGACTCGCATGCTCAGTAGTCAGAGGGAGTTGGGACCTTCTGGGAGGCAGGAAGGAAAGCGGGAAGATACGGTGGCACTGAGCTGGCGATAAGGAGGTGTGAGCTGTCACAATTGTCCCCCGCTGCTGAGAGGTCAGGTACAGTGGTGCCTGGGATCTACTAGGAATGGCAACAACAAGGCTGGGGGAACATGAGGGGGGCTGTTTGGTGGGGTGAGGGGCCCAGAAGTCCAACAGGGTGAGGGGGAGATGGGGAATTGAAGAATCCTTCACGCCGCTTTGCCTTTGAGGAGTGGGAGCGAGATGGGCACTGCACAGGAAGGTAACGCAGGTTAGAGCAGGATGGTACCTGAGCCAGGGACTCCCCCACCCTGGAGGAGAGCCCCTCAGCCTGCGCTCTCCACATATCACCCATGCCAGGGTCCTGCTATCCAAACCACACTCGCTTCCAGGGAAGAGGGTTTTCACCTGGGTTCAGGAGGTACACACCAGCTCCCGGTCATGGCAGCTCCTGAACATGAGCAGGTAAATAAGAGACACCAACACATGCAGAAAACAAGGGAAGAGTTACTGCAGAAAACAGAAGAAAAATGCCGCTAATGCGAGGAAGGCAGGAATGGAGAGGGTAAGACCTGATCCAAGATATTGTTGGTACCTTGGATACAGCTGGACCTGAAGCCTGCTCTTGAGCATCTTGATTACATAAAGCCAAGATGCCTCTCCTGCTACAGCAGGTTTGAATTGCCTCTGTCATCCACACCCAAGATAGCCCTGGCTGTGTTCGTTGATGTATCCCGTCTTGGGAAATTCAGGAACGTTTTTATGGTGACCTGACACTTGTTATCAATTTCAGGAAAAAGAAACATTGATTCCAAATGGCATTATTTCTCTTGAAAGTTACTTCCAACACAAAGAAATGAAAGAACCAAACAGGAGAGTAAATTAAGCTTAGGGCGATATCAAACAGAGTCTTCAGAATGGAAAAACGTAATTGCTTTATAACCTGTTTAATAAGTTCTTAGCATCAACGATGACCTATAGGTTTTCATGCTTTTCTCCAGATAAATCGGTCCACTGTCAATCTGCTACCAAGTTTTGCCATGTGTCTGTATTTCATTATCCCCTATTTTGCTTTTCCTTAAAACTTCACCTGTTATTAACTGTTAGCCTTTAGTTTCAGCCTAAACTAAACTTGGAGCATTTTATCTATACAGCTACTAACGCCTTGCATACCAAAGCTGGCTTTCTCCCATTCCATTTTTTGTGCCTCAGAGACTGTTGTGGTCACATGGTCTCAATGATGAAAGTGATCTGAGAAGGACTGTTTCTTTACTTGTCTCCATGGACACAAAACACCAGATCTTCAAAGCAATTTGTCTCTGTCTTCAGCCCTGTGTTTATTATTACTTCCATTGTTAGCTCTGGGATTCCAGACCCCACAAGGTCCGGGATAAGAGCAGAAATCCCCGTGGAGAGCTCCCATGGCCACCGGGCTCCCTGCAATTGGGTGCCTTCGCTTCCTCTTCCGCAGCAGCACACGTTTATTTATTTTATTTCCTTTGAAACGATACCACTTTTCCCTTCCAGGGAAATAACGATCTTGCGGCTGACTGTCCACATGTAAATCATCTGATGGGTACGGGTTGTGAATCTAGTGCTGAATTTCAAAAGATGAAGTTTCTACCTAGGCTTTAGATTTTATTCTGTTTTTTTCCCATTAATTTTTGGAAGCCTGCATTGACAAAACCTTTGCCGAATTACGTCAAAGAGAAGACCGAGGGTGGAAAAGGGAACCTTGAAGGTTTGCCTTCAAAAAGCCAGTGTGTTGGATTTGTTTACCACATGGTGGAAGGAGAGGGGTTATAGTGACCCTGCCATGGCCTCCCTCACTTGACTGGGCCAATGGATCACCTGCTATTTGTACACTAACCCCAGACACATTTGTTTATTTATTTAAATTCTAAAGTCCGTGAACAGGGTGAGCTTTCTAATTAGCCATCTGTGAGGACCATAGATGTGAAATGATGGTTAATTTTTGTTCTGTCTGAGAGATAAGGACTCTTAATATTTTTCAGTTGATATTGCTACCAATTCCCCCCCCCCAAAAAAAAAATAAAGTAGGAGACAGAGTGGAATTAGATAATTGTAGTAAATACTTTTGGTATGTTGGCTCTGTTTTCTCTCTATTTTTAATCTCTTGGTATGTATTCTTACACCCATAGGGTGGCTTTGTGTCTGTTACTTAATCCTGTGTCAGCCTGTGGGTGTGTGTGTGTGGGGGGGGGGCGAGAGGAGACCTGGTCCCAAACGGGGCCAACCACATCCTATCTCCAACACCTGGGAGCTGGAAGTGAGGGATGCCGCTCTGTACACGCAGATCATTTTAATTGAGGATATTTAAGTTTGGGACGTCTGGTGCGGCCATATTTACCAAGGGCTCAGCAAAAGCAGACAGATCAGTCTGGAACAGGAGAAAAAGTAAAGCAAGGTGGAGTGAGAAGCTGGGGGTGGCGAGGGGAGAGGCGGGAGAGCCTGAGGGGAGGTTTACCCAGAGTGGGTGGCTCTGATCTGGAGCCCTTCTGGGAGCTTCCGTGCCATTAGCACGATCCCTCTGGGTTTGGAGTAAATGACTCTGAGCAGACGCGTCTTACTGGAAAACAAAATAGCCCTGAATAGACCAGCAGTATGGTTAGAACATTCCACAAAACGGAAAAGGAATTGAGAGACACCCGTGTGCGGACGTGGTTTTTACCCCACTTTCCGCTGCTCCTGTCTACGAGGACAGCTTCAGGAGCCGCACTAGAACGTCCACCCTCACGATGAAGGTCAACCAGCCATTTCAAAGGAAAGCATGGGCTGTTCACTGCTGATTAAAATGTGTTTAGGGGCGCCTGCGTGGCTCAGTCGGTTAAGCGTCCGACTTCGGCTCAGGTCACGATCTCGCGGTCTGTGAGTTCGAGCCCCGCGTCGGGCTCTGGGCTGATGGCTCAGAGCCTGGAGCCTGCTTCTGGTTCTGTGTCTCCCACTCTCTCTGACCCTCCCCCGTTCATGCTCTGTCTCTCTCTGTCTCAAAAATAAACTTAAAAAAAATTTTTTAAATGTGTTTAAAAGGACCAGCAGTTAGATCTTGAGAGACATCAGGAAAAGATTAGGAGAGCATAGAATCTTGGTGTCATTGGGGGCGCCTGGGTGGCTCAGCTCAGTCAGTTAGGCGTCGGACTTCGGCTCAGGTCACGATCTCACGGTTGGTGGGTTCAAGGCCTGGGTCAGGCTCTGTGCTGCCGGCTCGGAGCCTGGAGCCTGCTTTGCATTCTGTGTCTCCCTCTCTCTCTGCCCCTACCCAGACACACTGTCTCTCTCTCTCTCAAAAATAAATAAAACATTTAAAAAAAATTTTTAAAAAGGAATCTTAGCACTGAATGTTCCATATTGTCGCCTATGCACAAATCCCTCTGCAGTGTCCCCCCCCCTGCCCCGTGCTCCTTCACCTCCATGGGGTGAGCCCCATGCAACATCCCCTCCGTCCCAGTGCCCTGGCATCCATGTGGGAGAGCCCCCACAATGTCCCCAGGAATGCTCTAGCGATGGGAGGGGACAAGTGACGCCCTTGCCCGTTAGGAACAGAGGAAACCCATGTATCTGCCCCCCGCAAGGGGCGAGCCTGCTGCTTGCCCAGGACGGGTTTCCATCTGTGACTCTCTACAGAGCAACTCGCATAGGGGACCCAAGCCACTGCTACTCGGGGCTTGGAACAGCAGCGAGCACAGAAGCAGCCCGGCCCCGACCCAAGGCCTCCGGTGTGATGGCAGCACTAAGTTAATAAAGATGAGCACAGAAACCTGCCACCTGCACCCTGAAATCCGGGAATCCAGGTTCCAGCCTTCCCTGCGGCCTTGGGAGTGTGAAGCTGGGGCTGCTCAGACTCTGGGGAGGGGTGATATCACCCCGCTCCTCTCGGGGGATTCCTTATTCCGCTAACACCGAAGGGATGCACATGGCAGGTGTAGAACAAAAGTTCCACGCAGTGAAACCTCTGAAGAACTGCCCCAAAGGCTCAGATTCAAGGACAGCTTTCACCTAAGGCACTTGCAGGTTGGAAGGCAGTGGGAGGAGAGCAATGCTTTGTGTGGCTGAACCCACGGCCCCGCTGGCCATTCATGTCTACTTAAAAAAATAAAAATAAAAAGTGAGGGCCATAAATCCAGGAGGTGGAACTAGATGCCTCACACGATGGCCCCGGGATTTTTATTTCATTTGCTCTTTCTCAGACGAGGAACAGTCAATCAGCTGCGAGCCACTGTGTAGAACTGCCTGCCATCACCCTTGGACGGGTCACCTGTGAGCTCACATGCAGCGTCCCGAAGGCTGGAACCTCCCCAACGTGATGCAGGAGGCAAAGGGGAGGCTCGGGGTGCACAGCAGACGTCCACCCCTTTCATCCAGCTCCGTCCTCTTGAGGGGCTCCTGTCCCTGAGGAATTCCTGATATCCAAACTCCCACTGGCCCCCCACACCCAGGTGTAAGATACGTGGTCAGCTCTAAAATCCGGCTTGGGTCAGACGCGACTTCGAGTCAAGCCAGAAGGCAAAAGGCTCGTAATTATTTGCAAAAATGTCTCTAGTTTCTGCAGATTCCTTCAATCCTGCCCCCGCAGCAAACCATCCTAGACCCAGGATTTGCTAAAGTGGGTTTTACAACCTTGTTGTTCTTTATCTAAGCTCCTCTGCCCTTCTGCAATACACATTATGGACGATAGAAAAAATTCTAAACTGGCCTGCTTTGCACACGTATAATGGTGACAAGCTTTTCAAGCCAACAAACTTGGAGATTTTTAAATCGAGTGTTTCAAAATTCGGAAACATTTAGGGGCGCCTGGGTGGCTCAGGAAGTTGAATGTCCAACTCCGGCTCGGGTCATGATCTCGCGATTCGTGAGTTCAAGCCCCGCGTTGGGCTCTGTGCTGACAGCTCAGAGCCTGGAGCCTGCTTCAGATTCTGTGTCTCCCTCTCTCTCTGCCCCTCCCTAGCGTGCACTCTGTCTCTCTCTGAAAAATAAATAAACATTAAAAAAAATTAAAAAACATAAAACTCAGAAACATTTAAAAATTTTTTGAAGTTTATTTATTTTGGGGGGGGAGGGGCAGAGAGGGAAGGAGAGAGAGAATCCCAAGCAGGCTCCACACCTGATGCAGGGCTCGATCCATGAACGGCGAGATCATGACCTGAACCGAAATCAAGAGTCACACCCCTCCCCGCCATCCGGGCGCCCCCATTTTAAATTTTTAATTGAGACAGGAATGAAAACAAATTGTACTAGGTGTAATAAAAGCATTTGGCAATCTAGTATCATATTAAGCTTGAATCCTTCAATAGCGACACTAATAATGAATTATGCATTGATGTAGCTGGTTCTTTTATGAGAAAAATCTAAAGATTCTTCAGAAAAAAGATAAGTTTGAGTCTTTGGAGCGGGGGGAATCTGAAACAAATTGGACCTCTGAGTGACATCGGAGTAAATTACCTGTCATGGCTCCTGGAAGACTGTATAAACCACGCGGATCTATGCATGTGTGGAGATTTAGCACACAGAGGAGGCTATCATATAAGGAGCGTAATAAAATACCGCTATTCCTTTGATTTGACAAATGCCACGATTTGGCCACAGGAGATTTCTCTGGATTCACGCCCTGTTATGGGCTGGGTTGCGTGTCCCCCTCCGAATTCACACGTTGGCGTGCTAACCTCCAGGAACTCAGAATGTGACCCTATTTAGAGAGGGCTTTGACACAGGTAGCCAGGTTCAAATGAGGTCTTTAGGCTCTTACGTAGACAGCAGAGTCCTCAGAAAAGGGAGGACTTCGGACGGAGACGCACATCGAGGGAACACCATGTAAACACACAAAGAGGGATGTCTACAAGCCAGAGACTGAAGCCCGGAGCAGATCCTTCCCCTGTGGCCCCCAGAAGGAATCAGTTCTGTCTCACCTTGACTTTGCACTTCTGGACTCCGGAACCGGGAGACAGCAAAGTTTGCTATTTAAGCCCCGCAGTCTGTGATGCTCTGTTACGGCAGCCGGAGCAGGTTGAGACATGTCCTGGTGCAATAGGGCAGTGGAACGGGGGGCCGCCAGGGCTTTGAGGGTCCTGGGGCTCTGCTGAGACCACGACTGTGCAGGAAGGACACAACGCCAGCCTTGACTGTGAGCACGAATGTCATTTTAAATGTCCTAGTAGCCATATAAAAAAAAAAAAACAGGCGAAATTAATTTTAATAATATATTTTATTTGATCCAGTATATCAAATATCACTTCAGTGACATATTTGAATGTAAACAAGGCATTTTATCTTCTCTTTGTTGTCCTCATCTTTCAAAGCCGATGTGTGTATTTTACAGAGCATCTAAATGGTCAACAGGGACATTTTGACCAATGAAAATTCTTTCTTTAAAAAAAAAACCCTTTCTTTAATGTTTGTTTATTTTTGAAGGAGAGAGAGACAGAGTGTGAGCAGGGGAGGGGCAGAAGAGAGGGAGACACAGCATCCGAAGCAGCCTCCAAGTTGTGAACTGTCAGCACAGAGCCTGATGTGGGGCTCGAACCCATAAGCTGTGAGATCATGACCTGAGCTGAAGTCAGGTGCCTAACTGACTGAGCCACCCAGGAGCCCCCAGTGCAAATCATTTCTGAAGGGCGGTTGAGGACGACATACTTTCTCATCCTTCCGTTCTGTGTTTTCAACATTTGCTGTGGAATCATCTAGACGGTCCTTTGTGCTCTGATTCCTCACCTTGGTGAATATAATCCTTCGCGACAGGGATGTGATGTTGGGGGGGAGGGGTCTCACTAGACATTCAGAAGCACACGGCCGGCTATGGTCTTTTAACTTTCTGCGTGTGGTGAAGCCAGGAAGCTGATCAGACCTCAGCATCGGTCACAGTGAGGACCCCAGTCCTTTTACACCCCCCCCCCCCTACTCCCCTGCCCTTTTCTTTCTTGTTCAGGTGGATTCCTGGCATGCTGGCCCTGGGAGGCACAGTGGGGTCGTAGGGTAAGCAGCAGAGGGAACCAGGGGCTGAGAAGGCTTTACTTTCTGCCATGTGCCTTTGAGCCTTAAGAAAAAGGGGGAAAGAAACAGCACCCTTGCTGTTCTGATACTTTGCTCCCCCCCCCAGCCCCGCCCCCCAGTCTGATCATCTGACTTTGTTTCCTAAATATCACAGCAGTGGTTGGAAACTGCCCTGTGGTTCAAGGGCTCTTCAGCAGTGAGAAAACATTCCTTTTTCTTCATTGCCATATTCAAATGAAGGCACAGATGTGTTGATAGCTAGTTCTGCCATGAGTTTGCTCATTGTTGAGCCAAACTTAAGTCAGTGTTTGTTAAAGGCCATATTAGGGAATTGTAATCTATTTCTTTCCTTTGGGAATCTTTACCTATGGTTTTATTCCTTTTAAATTTCTGTGTTTTTAAGAGAAGTATGTTCTGGCAAAGTGAGGTTTGGTAGTAAGTGAGTGGCTTGGAAAACACTTATTTTCTGGGGTGCCTGGGTGGCTCAGTCCGTTGAGCGGCTGACTCTTGATATCAGCTCAGGTCATGATCTCACAGTGTAGGAGTTCAAGCCCCGAGTGGGGCTGTGTGAAACCTGCTTGGGATTCTCTCTCCCCTTCTCTCACTGCCTCTCCCCAGTTGTGCTCTCTGTCTCTCTCTCAAAATAAAACCTTTAAAAAATTTTTTTAACACATTCATTTTTGAGAGACAGAGAGAGACACACAGAAAGAGCATGAGTGGGGGAGGGGCGAAGAAAGAAGGAGACACAGAATCGGAAGCAGGCTCCAGGCTCTGATCTGTCAGCACAGAGCCCGAGGTGGGGCTCAAACTCATGAACTGCGAGATCATCCACGAGCCGGAGTCAGATGCTTAACCGAGTGAGCCACCCAGGCGCCCCTAGAGTAATATTTATATTCAATCAATGAGATGGGCAGGATGAGACAATAGTAAGCATGTGATGTTGTATTTTATTGTCATTATTATACGGCTTTCCTCCTGCTTTCTATGCTGTGAGAATGGCCCCTGAGAATCCTACATTGTGAAGAGTGTTTTAGAAAAGACTCGAGTTCACATTCAGGGATGAGTGGGTTGAAAGGGCTCAATGGAGAGATAAATAAATATACTCGGGTTGAGAAGAGTTTCCACGTCTGCTTCTGTTCCTTCCCTTAAGTTGAAGGAGGTGAATACAGAACATCTCAGCCCTGAGGTGTTTAAGTAGCCCCTGAGCTGTTAGAAAAATGAGCAACCAGCAGGAAGCTGCCTAGCCTGTTACCTCAAACGGGCAACGGGAACTCTCTGTCTCTCCTCTTAGCAAGTGAAGCTTTCATCATTTTACCGTCACATGCCTGTATTAGTGCCTGATGGCTGCTGTAACAAGTTACCGCCAACTCAGTGGCTTGAAACAGTGCCAGTTTCCTCTCTTACGGTCTGGAAGTCAGACTTTCTGGGATGGGTTGGTAGGGCCGCGGGATAACCTGTTCCCTTGCCTTTTGCAGCTTCCGGAACCCACCCGTATCCTTTGCCCGTGGTCTCCTTCATCTGTCTTCAAAGCCAGCGGGGGAGCGTCTCCAAACCGCTCCCTCTGTCCTTCTGTCCCTTGGTCACATGGCTGCTCTGTCTGGAGTCACATCCCCTGTGCCTCCCCCTTATGAAAACCCTAATGATTATACCAAGCCCACCCAGCTACTACAGGATAATCTCCCCACAGGGTCCTCTACTTACATCAGCGAAGTCTTTTTGGCCACCTAAAGTAACATATCCCCAGGCTTCAGGGATGAGGACATCTTTGGGATCACTATCAGGCCTTACAAAATCCCAGGGCCTACGTGCTCTGACGGACTTGGATTTCACCGTGGCCTGATATGGGCATCACCCCCACCTCGCCGCTCCAAGCAGACCCAGCAGTTTGGGCCGGGTGAGCAGGTGTGAGGACAGGCCCTTTGCTGATGTCTGTCTCGTTGGCTTCTATACAGACAAAGAAAAAATGTGGGTCCTGGGCTTCAAGTTTTGAGCTGAAGCTTCATAGTATGGTTGCAATTAGGAATGTAAGTTGAAATATGTTTTTTGGCTCTCTTTTTGGGACAGTGCAGACAACTCTCTGAACTTCCGTGGAGAGAAGGATACAGCTGAAGGAACCAGTCTGCACTCCCCACACTCAGGCTGCTGATTGACGGAGCTTGTCCCTTTGAGGGGTCACTCCCAAGGGTGTCAGAGCCAGGATTACGGCAGACTGCTACCGGTAATAAGCGTTCGGTTTCGGTCTCCGTGTAACAGACTCGTCCGTGTGTTCAGGAAATGGCAGCTGGGAGGTAGATCATCCAGAAGAGGGGGCCAAAGTCTTGCAAAAATGCCAGGAGCTCTGTAGTGAATCAAGGCCACGAAAGGCAGAGGCTTGCTCAGGGGACTCGAGCGAGCTGGCCTCCCTTGTGCTCGTGGGTCCCTGCTGGTCTGATGCCCGATGCTCGGCCGGAGCCCGGTGCCTCCCTGTGAACCAATCACGCAGGACCCGGGGACCCTGGGACCCTACACCTCATCATTTAAGGACTCTTGGGCCCACCAGGATAGCATTAATTATGAATACCTGCTTTGTTTGTTTTTCTGTGTTTGGTTTTTGGTTACCTGTAAAAGGAATGCTTGACACTTTGAAAATTCCAAACAGAAATTCGTAGTGTCGAAAGCTCAAAATCTCCTTCTCTCTCCATAGACATGAATACTAGCACCAGTCGGCCCAATAGATTTTTAAACATGACATATTTATAGTCTTTGTTTGAATGGCTCCCATTCCCCATTGGTTGGGGACTTGTGTGTTGACACGCTCAGAGATGTCTCCTTGTACCGCCCCGCCCATGCATCCTGTTTCCACAATGGGATCGTTTGATTACAGGATTCTGGCTGTGGGATGTGGAAAATTGGGAAGGAGAAATGGACCCAAAAGGCTGATGGGAAAAAGAACTAAAACGAATCCCGGTTCTCGGGACAATAAAATGCGACAATAGAAACAGCCCCTTTTGAAGAACTCTTGTGACCACAATACCAGCCACGTTGCGGGCAGAGGGTTGGCAAAGCCCTCTCTCCTTCTCCAAGGGCACACTTGACCTCATGTTGACTTTCTAGCTCTGAAGGGGGCTGTCAGCCGTGCTGCTGGGCAAATGTGATTGTGGTAAGAATAACCCGATCAGCAAGTTGCACCTGAGGGCACCTCCATGGGAGCTGAGTTGGAATAACTAAAGCACTGCCCCACCTGATGCAATTGTTAGGGGCCGAGTTGTGTCCCCCTGCCCCCCAAAATTCATATGTTAAAGTCCAACCCCACTACCTCAGGACGTTACTGTATTTGGAGATAAGGTCATTACAGAGGTGACTAAATTAAAATGAGGTCATGAGGGTGGCCCCACTCCAATCTGACTGGTGCCCATATAAGAAGAAGAGATCAGGGGGCACCTGGGTGGCTCAGCTGGTTAAGCAGCCAACTTCAGCTCAGGTCACAATCGCGAGGTTCATGGGTTTGAGCCCCATGTTGGTCTCTGGGCTGACAGCTCAGAGCCTGTAGCCTGCTACAGATTCTGTGTCTCCCTCTCTCTCCACCTCTCCCCCACTCGCGTTCTGTCCCTCTCTGTCTCTCAAAAATAAATACAAATTAAAAAAAAAAAAAAAGGAAGAAGAGATCAGGACACAGACACGCACAGGAACAGGACAATACGTGAGGTGGGGGACGGCCGTCTACACGCGAAGGAAAGAGGCCCCCCGGGAACCAGCCGTGCCCACACCTCGATCGCGGCCTTCCAGCCTCCAGAACTGCGACAAAACAAAGGTATGTCGTTGAAACTGCCCAGAGCTTGGTGTTTTGTGATGCCGGCCCCAGTGGATTAAGGCAGCACCCATCTCCAGGAGCCCAGTCCCTGTTCTAAAAAGCGTTGTCTGTGAGTTATTTTGTGCAGACCCTGACACACCCAACAGAGAATGCCAGCAGCTTCCGGCGAAAGGTGAGCCTGTGCAGCCCCCGGATCTCACCTTTCGCCAGGTGACCGATCTCACCTGTCACCTGTGTGACAGGTCTTGATCTAGCATCTCTGAGTCCAGCTCCCCTGGCTGAGCCGACGCCTGTAGAGAAGTCGACCCTAACGGCTTCATCTGCTGACTTTGCCTGCAAGCGGGTTGGAGTTCGGTTCTGAGTTTCAGGCTGTGATCTGAGCTCTGTCTGTATTCGGCACGGCGGCTCTAACCACTAAGCGTGTAGCTGAGACGCTGGGCAGGCAGGGTTTGTGATGTTGCATCAGTGCTGAGAGGAGAGGGACCCTCTGGGTGCACCTGCCGCCGTCCCTTCTCTTCTGCCTCCGTGGGAGCCAGTTTCCGCGTAAACAAGGGTCTGCGGTCAATTGCTGGGCTTCTCACTGGATCTCACGTTTCTTTGCTGGTGCCATCTTTGCGTTTAGGTTAATACAAACTAACATATTTTGGATCATTTTAATTTATACATGAGTACCGGCTCAGTGTCTGTCACAGAACCACAGTGAGTCTTCCATTCTGGAAATTGCTTATAGCAACTCAGGCCAGGCTCGAATGCTGTGCTTTGCGCATTGTAGCATCGCCTTTTCAGCAACCCCCTTCCTCAGGCGAACTCCCGCTCCTGCTATGTGTCTCCAGCACAGAATCCACCTCCCCTGGGAAGCCCTCCGTGCCTCCACCCGGGCTCGATTTGATGGCAAATCATCGACATCATTTTTGTAACATCTCTCTTCTTATCTCTGCAGGATTTTCTTCAGGACCTTCATGAACTTCATGAAAACAGTGTGGCAATTTCATTAAAATTTCACTCTACGATCATATGCTTTGACATTCGCTCTTAGGTGCGTCCACGCAAAGGGTTGTGCGTGGTGTTCTTAGGAGCTTTAATTGTCCTAGTCAAAAACAAGAGGCGATGCAGATTTCCATCAACAGGTGAGTGGGGACAAAGTGTGGCCTGTCCGCACAGTGAAAGGCTACTAACTAACCAAAGGGATGATCCGATGTGTGCAGAAGCATGGAGACTTCTCGGGCACCTTTGGATGAGCGAAGGAAGCCGGACACAGAAGAATTGATGGCACGTGATTCCATTTATATGCAATTCTAGAAGAGGCGACTCTAACTTGTAGCACAGAAAAAGCAGAGGTCACCTAGGGCTAGGGGACAGGCAAGGGTGGCTGCTGGGATGGGGGTGGGGGGGGTCACTAGTGGAATATCCTGGCCTCAGAGGTGGCTCCAAAGAGGCTAGCCTAGTGTCCAAATCAATGTCCATGGGGGTAGGGAGGGCAAGATCGGATCTGGATTGGTTTTGCAACCCAGGGTGGCTGCTTTATAGGGGATGGGACCTCTGGGCGGTGGAAAGACTGCTAGAAAATGTGGTGGGGGACAGCGTCCCCTGAGACGGTGGCTGGTGTTAAAGGCACTGGGGAGGAAGCTGGTTAGTCAATTACGGGGACATGAGCCGAGTGAATCCGGGAGGGTGAAGGACCTCGATTCCCCAAACGGAAGACGTAGAAAGACCAAGGATCCATAACATGAAATCTCTCCTACAGATGAAATCAGCATGGCAGCCATGGGAGGCAGGCTCTGAAGTGTAGGGCGTAGAAAGGCTGTCCCAGATGGGGGCTCGCAGACAGGGGGCTAGTGGGGCACACGTATACATCCGGGCTCAGTTAGATCTGGCTCAGGGAATGGGTGAGGTAGTCTGCCCTGGCCTCCAGGACTCACTCAGGAGGTTGGCGGGCAGGATGGACCTGACACGTTAGTGGCCCAGCCCATTTCAGTGTCTCCCTGCAGATTTCCATATCCTCTGGCAATACCAGGATGCAGGAAGATGGACTTATGTCCCCCAACTCTTTTCCCTTGTCACTAGGGAGGTAGCGACGTTAATTAGCTGAGAAATGACTCAGAGGCAGAGAAGGAAGATCAAAGTCAAAAGAGAAGCAGGGGTGTGAGGGACCCCAGCGTGAGGGAGCCCTTAAGCTAGCATATACACGGAAAGCGTGAAAAGCCACACCAGTGTGGGAGCAGGTCATGTCACCGTCACGTCACCGTGAAGCTGTGGGTCTTCAGGAGTTGTTTGCACACATCTGACGGGGTCAGCTTGATTTGAAACACTGCGCGCACCAAGACCGGCTGCAGTGATTGGAGTGGAAAATCATCGCCGAGCAGAGGACAAGCCGCTGGCACCCGAGGAAAGTCAGCATGACACCATTTCAGGGACTGCAGCTGGCTGCCACAGAGGACTCGCTCCTTCCCGTGTACAGCTGGTGATGTGGGCTCAGACACGTTAGAAAGGCTTAAGCTAAACCAGCCCTGATTTATTTTTCACATTCACCGTGTTACTTACAACTGGCTGTATTTTAAAAGCAAAGCAAATCAGAGCACAACGTTAACAGAACCATTTATTATGAACGGCTACTTACTGGATCAAATTAAAGCATTTGGTCTGTTTTGCCCAAAACACTGCTGTTCAAATTTGTTGAACGATCAACCCCTATCTCCTATTTCTTCTAGCCTGTTCCCTGGTGGACCTTCCCCCTCTTTGATATGGAAGAAGTCCTGCCACAATTTGTTTGTGAGACAGGCTTTACCTGCACAGGATCCGATGGAGGTCAGCCAGCAGGGATGTGCTTGGAGACGGGGAAACTTTCCCAGGTGGAGACAGGTTGGCCTGGAGATCCAGTTCATAATTTGAATAGATGCTCTGTTTCTCTTTTCTTTTTCTTTTTTTAAAGTTTATTTATTTGTTTTGAGAAAGAGAGAGTGAGCACAAGCAGGGGAGGGAGTTGAGAGAGAGGGAGAGAGAGAGAATCCCAAGCAGGCTCTGCACTGTCCACATAGAGTCTGATGCGGGACTCGAACCCACAAACCATGAGATCGTGATCTGAGCTGAAATGAAGAGTCGGATGCTTAACCAGCTAAGCCACCCAGGTGCCCCGTAGATGCTCTGTTTCTAACCCACGTTTCCTTTTCCCTCCAAGGTCACGTTGCTGTGAGACCTGACCGCGAAGCTCGCTATTATGTGCGGCCTTGACCTTGGGTTAAAGCCAGAGGGCCCCAGATGTCCTCAACACATGCTCCCCCCAACTCTGCCCCCACAGGTAGGGTCCCCCAGCCCAGCAGCCCTGCCGATCCCCGGGGCCAGGTGCCCTCCTTCCCCGGGCTGTGAGTACACGCGACTAGTAAATTACCGTAATCTCATCTGTCCTGTGTCGGGCGCTGTGTGTTCAGCCCTCCCGGGAAAGCGAGGCGGGATGAATGGGGGCAGTTGAAGAGTCACGCTCAAAGCGCACGTCTCAGTGACTTCTTGTTCCTTCGCGCACGGTGAGCGTCAGCAGGGAGACACCAAGCTCGGGGCCATGACCGTGCAGCTGTCACTGGGCACCGGTGCCCCCGCCCCTTGCCCCTGTCTCACGAACTCACCTCTTCTCAGGGCTGGCGGCTGCCTCTCCACCCTCACTCTGGGCTTATGAACACCTCTCCGCTTCCCTTCGGCCACATGCCCTCTCCCCAGAGCGCCCCCGTTCTCACAAGCTGGCTGGCATTCTGCCGCTTCTGGGTTTATCAGTCTATACCTTCAGCGAAGCTCCCGTTTCGGGTCCCCAGCTGACTACGGGATGCGTCTGTGTTCACCACCAGGCATCTCTTCAAACTAAACAAGCCTGGACCCCGGTCAGCACCGTTGTCCTCGCTGACGCCCTGGCCCACCCCCCGGCAGAGGGACGACTCCCCCTGCTTCCCTTTTCTGGCCCTTCCACACCCTCCGCTCCTGTTGGGGTTTCCGCCCCGGGAAAGGCGGTTCATCGAGCAAACTGGAGACGCAGCATTTATCCGACTCCCAGCAGGCGTCATCCGCCGTCCACCTGCGGGGTGAATGAGGTCCCTGTCCTCAGCGCGAGGCTTCGGAGTAACCAGGGAGGCAGAAGGGAGGCAGCATCCAAGCAGCGCTGTCTGCGTTGCTCGGACGGGGCAGGTGTAGGTGCAGGAAGGTGGTCGGCTCGGCGAAGGCCAAGCCGTGAGATGGTTTGGCTTGTTTTCAAGCTCTCAGCTGTCGCCATGTTAGGACCCTGAGGTCAGAGCTCGGCTTTCGTTTAGGCGAGCCTTTCGGACTCCCGCGGTTGTGTGTTGCCGAAGCGTAGACGGGAGGCGCACACGGTGGCAGCTGAAGCATGCCGGACCTGATGGCCGCCAGGCGGCTTGTTGAGGGGCTTCAGACTCAGATGTGGATGCTAGTTCCGATGTGTGGTTTCCGGCCCCCTTCCGCCACCCCCCCCTGCCCCCCCCCCAGCGCTGCCCTGACACCAAGCAAATGAACTGAATTCTGACAGCATCGACCTGGAGACAACAGCAGATCCTGCGGGGGAAGGACTCAATCCTGCAGAACTGGCCCTCGCCCCACATCAGATGTCAGTCCTGAGTCCAGGTTTTCACCTGTGCCTCCGATTGCTTCTGGCTGCAGGTTGGTTCCCCTGATCCTGTCCCCCACCCCAACCCTGGGCTTGATGAATTTGCCAGAGAGCCTCACAGAACTCGGAGGAACATTTTACTTAGTGGAGTACAGGTTTATTGTAAAAGGATATAACTCAGGAACAGACAGAAGAAAGAGATGGCCAGGGCCTGCTTCCATACACCCTCCAGAGTCCAGCTTTCCAAACCTCTTACTCCCCACCCCCTTCCTTTGGGGTTTTATTTATATATTTATTTATTTATTTATTTATTTATTTATTTATTTATTTATTTTTGCCATCACCATTTCCTGAAATAACACTCTTCTCAAAGTTACTTGAAGAAAACACTCCTAGCCATCCTAGATAGAGGTTTTTAACGCTTACCTTCGTGCATTACAGAATGTCAAACACGTCTCTTCACATAAAAAAAAAAAAAATACAGCTTACTTTGTACTATGTGGCGAGCGCTTTTAAAATATTGTGATTCCAAGTGTTTATAAACACTTCTCCAAATGCATTACAGATGATCTATCACCTCCGCTCCCTGTGAAAACAACACTTCTGGGTTTTTATGGAGGCTTCTTTACATAGGCACGATTGGCCGCATCATTGGCCACGGGTGATGGACTCGACTTCCAGCCCCTCTTCCCCGCTCCAGGTTCAGGGGCTGGGGCTGAGAGTTCTGATCTTCTAGCCACGGAGCGGTTTTCCCTGGCAACCGGCGCTCACCCTTCCGTGCTTTCTAAAAGTCGCCGCGTTAACGTAAACTCGGGGGTGGTCAAAAGGGGTTTGTTATCAATATCAAGACACCTTTACTGCTCGCATCACTTAGGAAATTCCTAGGGTCTTACGAGCTTTGTGCCAGAAATGGGGACAAAGACCCAATAGATATAATATATAATATACAACATAATATTCATACAAATATACAATACATTAATATAATAAAATATTGTAATATATAAAAGGCTTTCTGCATACTTCAAGCATGCAGCAAACAGCTCACTGACCTTGTTAAGCTACTGGAGCCTTCGGTTTGTGCTTTCGTTTTGCCGTCTGGTATTAACCATCCCACCCTGGTGTCATCTTAACTATGACTCCTGCGGCCGGCGTCCCGACTTCCCTATCTCACGCTGCATTTGCGTTTTGTGTTCGTGAACACTGTTTCTCTGACGCAGGTTCCTTTCGGAAGTGCTACCTACATTCTGGTAGAAAGGAATTCTGCGTCAGCTGAACAGGCCCTGACTTGTTCCTTTTCTAAAACTCACTCTTGTGCCAAGGCCCCATTGATCATCGCAAAAGTAGAACGCAAGGTCCCGGTTGAACACCTGTCACTTAATCTCTTTCAAAACCCAATGAGGAGAAACCAAACCATGTGGTAAGATGAGCCAGGCTTGGCTCTGAGCAAATTGGCAGTCGCTTAAAAAATGATTTGGGCTTGAACTGGGGGCATGAGGGAAACACACTGGGAGGCTCATTTTTCCTGCCTCAGCCTTGGTTCCCGAGGTGATGTTGCCTCTTTTGGCTAAAACCAAATAATTCGTGGTAACTTATGCTATTTTCAAAGAAAAAAAAAACACAACTGCAAGATACCTTCTTCTCGAAGTGGTTTTTGAAACAGGAGCCCACGTTCCTATGATCTGTACCTAAAGACAGAGAACCTGGAGGGCTGAGGGTAGAGTTTGCAGCCCTGGGAAGTCCATTCGAACACAGTTGTCTGCCTCCTATCAGACCTGGTTAGCCCAAGGCATTCCTGTGCCTTTCCATCTATTACTGGCCCAGGAAAACAGACGTTTTTATGTATTTATTTGGAGGGTGTGGGAGGGGGTAAGGAGACAGGGAGAGAGAGAATCCCAAGCACACTCCGCAGTGTCAGCACAGAGTCCGATGTGTGGCTCAAGCTCCCGTACCATGAGATCGTGACCCGAGCTGAAGTCGCATGCTTAACCGACTGAGCCACCCAGGCGCCCCAAGGCTCAGCGATTTGCAAACGCAGTTCAAGTCTGTGAAGGAGGTAAACTCAACTAGGGGAAAACCACTGTGTGCTTCCTCGTGGATTCCTGGATTGCATGGTTGACTCAGTTCGACGCATCCACAAATTATTCACGTTTTTGGATAGTATTATGACCTCATTTCAGTTCAGTGCAACACTCGTGTCTTGAGTTGGTGAACGTAGGGGAAGGTGAAGAGGGCTGAACGGAGTCAGGCTTCAGAGCCCAGCTGCGGGGCCCAGTGTGGAATCTTGGCCTCACACTTCGCCTCTTGAATTACCAGTGCTGCATTTCTTCATGCGTAAAGTGGGGTAACAATACTTCCTGCTTCATAGGTTTACGAAGAAGATTAGAAGGTGTCTGTAAAGCGCTTGGGACTTGCCTGTGTGTCTGGAAACCCTTTGTAAAGGTTAGTCAACAAGATGAACATGATCCCCCCGGCCAACTGTCCAAGCTTTTCCGGACGACTCCATGTTGGAAAGTTAGGAGTTCCTCCGCAAAGTAAAGCACTTCAGTTATTGACAAACGCACAGACCCAGGAAAGGGATAAGACAGAGCCTTGCTGACAGAGCTCCCGCGTGCTCCTTGCACCATGATGCTGGAAGATCTGCGTATTTTCTGTGGACAAGCTGGAAAGAAAAGAAACGGGGGCTGGGAGGACATGAGGAGGTGCCAGACCGTTGGCTGCAAGCCTGCAAAGGGCAGCAAGGTGGGAGGGGTGGTGCTGCTGAACAGGAAGGTCCCCCGGGGGCTGAGGAAACACAGCCAGGAAATGTGATGCGTCCTCAAGCCCTGAGCTCCTGTCTCAGGTCTCCGGTCACACTTGTCAGCCCCCTTCAGAGAGGGGACTCACACTCTGGGTGGATGACGATGTCTCCACTTCTTTCCAGTTCTGAGGCTGTAACTCCAAGCGATCCGGTGTAGTCATAACGCACCTTGTTTTCCTCTTTCCCCGGAGTGTTGGAGGTCCTGCTTAATGAGGGCCCAACTAGGAGACAGAAACCAGCTCAACTTTATTTTTATTTATTTATTTATTTTATTTTTTTGTTAATTTATCTTGAGAGGCAGAGAGAGAGGGAGAGAGAGAGAAAATCCCAAGCAGTTTCACACTGTCAGCACAGAGCCTGACTCGGGGCTTCATGAAATGAATCATGAGATCACGACCTGAGCTGAAACCAAGGGTCAGATGCCTAACCAACTGAGTCACCCAGGTGCCCCTCAACGTTAAAGCAGAAGGACTTTGGGGCATCTGGCTGGCTCAGTCAGTAGAGCGTGCGACTCTTGATCTCTGGGTTGTGGGTTTGAGCCCCACGTTGGGGGTAGAGTTTCCTAAGCAAAAAAGAAGTAAAACAGAAGGACTTTAAGTTATTGGGGAAGATGACAGTATTGTGTGTGATTCCCCAAACACAAACAAAAGCCAACATACGGCATGAGGTCCAGAAGACAAATTTTGTCAACATGCCAAGGGATAGGGTACATGTGAATAAGAGAGGAGCTGATGGGCCAGATGGAAAACTA
Organism: Panthera leo; assembly: GCF_018350215.1. Taxonomy (NCBI): domain Eukaryota; kingdom Metazoa; phylum Chordata; class Mammalia; order Carnivora; family Felidae; genus Panthera; species Panthera leo. The sequence goes on from NC_056691.1 coordinate 5,090,946, forward strand.
AGGCCACCTACAGATGGGTACCTGGGGATTGCCATACCCACGTCATAGGGCCCCGGCAGGAGGGAGTGTTCCCTGGCTTCCAGGAAGCAGGGGCCGTGGCCAGGAGCTGGTGCCACGAATGGACCTATTTCCCCAGGACCCAGAGCAGCACGATAGTCAAGAGCAGAGGACCAGGCTTCTCCTTTCCTTCTGCTTCCCAATCTCCCACCAATGCATCCCCTGGTAGAACCATCCAGAAACCAACCCTGGGTGCTGGGAAATGCAGCCTGCAGGAGCCAGTCCCCTGCCATACAGAGGAAGAGCAGAGAAAGTTGCGGGATGACCAGAGGGCAGTCTGGCCAAGGACTGGCACAGTCTACCTTACGTCAGCTTGTGGCCGCCAAAAATACGCCAGGATCAGTCAACCACCAGCTCTCAGGGAAGACAAGAAGTACTCTGTGCCCACGGATTGGCCGGAGACCAGCGTGGGTAGGCTGGGCTGGGCTGGGTAGCTCAAGCTCTGATGGACCACTCGTGTGCCTTGATGTCTCCTCCAAGAATCTAGTACCTTCTTTTGATGAGCGGGCAGCTCTGGGTGTGTTCTTTGCCTGGCAATCGCAGAGACACGAGAGGGCAAGCTAAAATGGGGGACCCCGTGAGTCCATACTGAGAAGGGACATACTCACTCTTCTCCCAAAACAAGTCACCTGGCTGAGCCCACTGTCAGAGGACGGGAAGTACATGCCACCTTTCGTGGGTGGAAAAGGGAAAAGGGCATGGACACAAAGAGGGTTGAAGAATTGGGGCCAACAATTCCATCCAGAAGACTCCTTTCGTAGTGCAGGATTACAGCACGCTTAGGTCTAATCACCAATGCGTGGTCACTACTGCGAAGCATGAACGTAACTGCCAACATCAGCCATCGGTCAAGGGATAACCTTTACCACAACCTTTTGACACCAAACCTGGTGTTGCTTTCGACCTCACTCTTTTGGGGCTAGGTATGAGCTTTGCAATTTCCGCCGCACTCTGCACCAACCCATCACCGAAAACCAGGACTTTTTGCATCCCGGGGAGGGATGCAAGGGCTCTCCGTGCTAAGACGAGGACAGTCTCAGGCACCCGGACCAATGGCGCCTGACCCGCTTGCCAAAATAAATACATAAATAAATAAAGGACAGACCCTTTTGCCTCAAAATGACCACCACGACTTTTGCTCATCAAGTGGGCAACTCTTATACCTCGGAAATAAAAATTGGGAATTAAGTCAGGATGGCGGATGAGCCCTATTCACAGGCACCGCCTAGAGACGCAAAAATGGGCTCGCAAATTAGGGGTGCAAAAGGACATCGTCCAGCTGACCTTCTCGGAAGATCTCCAACGCTCCCTGCACATGAAGTTGGAGCACCCTGGGCTCGCATCACAATTCATTAGTTCTGATCTTCGATATTTGGAAGCTGTGATCATTTGCACCAGGTTAAGGAAATTGACCTTGTGATCAATACTGCAATGGGAATAGTTTACCTAACCAGAATCCAAATATTTTAGCCCTGTAGAAGCATTCAGCGCACGTCGATGCGTATTAATTATGGACCATTTACTATTATTCTTTAAAGAGTGGCCTTTGTGGAGAAGTGCAATTGCTTAGTCGAAGTTAATGTGGGTGTCTGAAATAAACGATTTATTTGGAGACATCCATTCACATCAGGCTTTCCCACGCCAGGCTGGTAGGAACTCTCTCCTCAGTGAGCCCCAGCACTAAGGGGCTGGGGCTCACCTAAACCACGGGTTTGGAGATCCACTCTGCCCCATGAGAGAAAATGCCACGAGTAAGTCACTGCCGTGTTCCCGCGGAGTCTCACGGAAAGGAGGCCCTCACGTGTCCCTCCTCATGGATTCCAAGTTTCTTCCTTGTCACCCTGGTTTTACTTTTGGGGGGCATATGAGTAAGTTACTACACTTTCCCGTCTCCCGACCACCGATGAATGACGTGCTGGGGATGTCAGATCTGAGCCTTTAAAAAAGTGGTTCATTTATTTTTTTTTATTAGCAATACAGGCTCCTGCTTTAAATTTTTGAAAAGATGGGAGCGTGAAATAAAGAAAACGGTTCGTTGCAATCATCCTTTTCCCAAGCACCATCCACACACGATAACATTGAAAAAAATATATTTACTGATTTTGGAGAGAGCTCAAGCAGGGGAGGGGCAGAGGGAGGGGACAAAAGAATCCAAATCGGGCTCTGCGCTGACAGGCTGTCCGCACAGGGCCCAACGCGGGGCTCAAACCCACGAACCGTGAAATCACGACCTGAGCCCAAGTCGGACGCTCAACTGACTGAGCCACCCAGGCGCCACGTCACAATAGCATTTTTTTTTAAATAAACGTTTGTTTTGGAATAATTTCCATTTATCAGAAAGTGGCAAAGTTGGTGCCCAGTTTCCCCTGCCGTTGACATCTTCCCGCAGACCAAACAATTGACATCGGTCGGTGGTCACGCTTAAAGACATGAAGCTCAAGCTTTATTTTATGTGTTCGTTTGTTTTGCGTCTGAGCGCAGCTGATCACAACGTTACCTTAGTTTCAGCTGTGACATAACACACTGACCCTGCACCTGTATGTCGGGACTCTTTTTTTATTAAAAATTTTTTTAAAGTCTTTATTTTTGAGAGAGAGAGACAGAGACAGAGTGTGAGGCAGGGAGGGGCAGGGATTGATGGAGACACGGAATCCGAAGCAGGGTCCCAGCAGCACAGAGCCTGTGTCACCGCCTGGCACGCATCAGTACAGCCTACGAGGAGGGGACACTCATGCCAGTTATCCAGTGAGGGACTGCGAGAGTGTTCTTAAAGCCACACCCGTCCTCCTTCCCCTCCCGGCTCCGGCACCCCCGAAACGGACCACGGTGATAGCTGGTCACATCACTGGCTTGGCCGCTGGAACTCAACTTGCTCGTCAACGTTCACGCATGATTTTGACAAGATCGGAAACAGCTTGTGCCTCGATGCATAGCTCGTGTTGTAGTGCCCCGGTGTGCCTGTAACACTCAAATGGACACAGGTACCAGGAAGTTTTCTTTCTTTGTCTCTGACTTTGTCCTACTTAAAATAAAGCCTTCCCCCCACCGCCCAAAAATGTTACGTTGCATTTCCTCTGTTTCTTCGCCTTTTCTCATTGTGATATTTTCTTTTTATTAAAAAACTTTTTAATATTATTTATTTATTTATGTTTTTGAGACAGAGAGAGAGAGAGAGTGGGAAAGGGACAGAGGATCTGAGGCAGCCTCTGCCATGCCCGACGCGGGCCTCGAACTCACGAACCATGAGATCATGACCTGAGCTGAAGCCGGACGCTCAACCAACTGAGCCACCCAGGCGCCCCCCATCGTGGTAGTTTCTACCTGGTACCAGTCTCACTGTCCTGGAGCTTAGAAGCGACCAACTGACAAGAAGGGGCCATGGGCCAAGGGACAAGTAAGCTATGTTTTTAGTTGGCAAACGTGTTGACTTTGATGCAGTTTGCAGAATCTGGGGCTTGAAGCTGTGATTTTGGTGTGTGTGTAAATGCTGGCTTCCTGCGCACATCTTGACGGCGGTAATGACCCTGGCTGTCTGGGAGGGAGGGCTCTAGCTAACGGGCAGGTGCCCCTCGAATGGCATTCTCTCCTGGTAAACGCACCAAATAAAGTGTGTCTGCAATTCACCACCACTCTCCCTGCGTCTCAAATGGACCAATGAATACATTTGTGTCTTTCCTGCGTTAGTCTGATTTACCTCCTAAGAGATTGTAAAAAGTAATTTTCGTGTGGATTTATTTTCTTCTCACCCTTAAGTAATGAACACTGATTTTCCTCTCCCCCCCCCCCCCCCCGCCACTCCACGCCCAACTCCAGTGAGGATATGCATTGCCCAGAGTTGAGCAAGCCGATCCCACAGGCTTGGGGGGGAAGCGCATTATTAAAATAACAACATGTGGTAGACACAAGAGTGAGGACGTATATTCTTGTTAAACCTCCGTGCTCCAGAGGAAGAGTCAGCGTGGAAAGTCAGCTTGCCAGGGGAATATCTACCCGGCCCAGCGTGGCCGTAGGTGCGGAATTACGGGAGAAAATTTCTTTCTTGGCCGGTGGTCCAGGCTGGCTTCGAGGAAGGGCAGAACATGGAATGAGCTAGGATCACCTGGCCATCCCAGACGAAAAGACTCACGGGCTCAGATCTCCCCAAAGACACTCTCCTGCCGAAACCCTTCCGGGCTGAGACGCTCATCTGTCTACAGGTTTAGATGGGCAGGGGCTATGGACTGAATGTTTTGTCCCTCCCCCACCCCAGTTCATATGTGGAAGCCTTAATCCCCAGGGCAGTGATATTCTTTGGGAGGTCTTTAGGGTTAGATCAGGTCCCAAGGGTGGACCCCTCATGACAGGATCAATGGCCTTACAAAGGCGAAAGAGACAAGAGTGTCTATTCCCCATGTAAGGATACAGCGAGGAGACAGCAGTCCCTGAACCGGGCAGTGGGCTCTCACCAGACACCAGACCCGTGAACACCTTGATCTTGGGACTCCCAACTTCCAGAACTGTGATAGATACGAGTTTGCCGTATAAGCCACCAGTTTATGGCATTTTGTTACAGCCTGAACTAAGACAGCCGGGATTTTCGTGTCCACTTAGACGTTTTGCCCCCCGATTTCATACATTGACTCCTGGCGAATGACGGTCACTTATTAAGTCCTCGCAGGGCTGACAGCCAGCCTCCTGGGGCTTGCAGAGATTACCCCTGCTCCAATCCAACGCCCCTCTTCAAAAGTAAGTGAATAAGGCCTCTCCACTAAAATATAGAGTGTAATACTTTGTGGTCTTGTTACCACTGAGTTTTCTGTCTCTGCCCAGTGTCCACACGGTCGCGTTGGCAGAGGACAGAGGCCAGCGCTCAATGCGCAGGGAACCCGTCCCAAAGCTGCAGTCTGTCCCTCCTCCCTGCACATTAGGTTCCTGCTTAAATAACTCTCCAGCTCCACAAATCCAGTAGTGAAGGAAATGCATTTCACTGGAAATGCATTTCATGAAAAGCAAGAGGGGCTGGGGGAGGGGCGCCTGGGTGCTCCAGTGGGTCGAGGGTCCAGCTCTTGATTTTGGCTCAGGTCAAGATCTCATGGCTCATGGGATCAAGCCCCCCGTCTGGCTTTGTGCTGACGGTGAGGAGCCTGCTTGGGATTCTCTCTCTCTCTCCCTCCCTCTCTTTCTCTCTCTGCCCCTCCCCTCCTCAAAATTAATAAACCTTGAAAAAAAGATGGGAGGGCTGGGGGTTATTTTTTAATTAGTTAAGCTGCCTGTGGATAAATACCACTTACGGCATTTCGGCCCAGGTTCCGTTCGTGGTTTCCGATCCAGTACCTTTAAGGACAGCAGACTCGGAGTCACTTAAAACAGCCTGAAGGAGACAGAGGACTTCTGTTATGACAACAGCCCTTCACTGTTTTAACTCCTTCCAAATTCCGTGCTGAAAATCACGGCGTGATCTGAAACAGACATGTTTTTAACGACCTATCAACCAACATTTGGTGAACATAAAAGAATTGTGGGAGGGTGTGATGCCCAGTCCCTAGAGTCGTAAACTTTTATGATTTCTGGGAAGTTCACCAAGTGACAATAAATCATACCTTTTTCTCTCTCGCATCCGTTTCTTAGTAACCCGATAAACTCAGAATTAGGCATGTTATGGGTTACAATACCTCGTGCGTATTCACAGAATATAACATGGATAGTACATCCTTGGGGGAAGCAGGGACTTCCGCCCCCTTACATCACAAAAAGTCCCATTTAGATGGAGCCATCAAGAGACATAAAGGGAAAAAAAAAAATCTACCCATTTCAGAAACGCGTGCGGGCATTTCTGGTGAAAATCATTTAAGTGCTATGTGAATTTTGCCAAAAGAAAATGAGCTGTGCCTTTTTTCCTAATATTCTCTCTTTTTTTTAGTTTATTTATTTATTTTGAGAGAGACAGAGACAGCACAAGAGGGGAAAGAGCAAAGAGAGAGGGAGAGCGAGAACCCCAAGCAGGCTCTGTCCTCAGTGCAGAGCCTGATGAGGGGCTGGAACCCACAAACCATGAGATCACGACCTGAGTCGAAACCAAGAGTTGACGCTTAACCCACTGGGCCACCCAGGTGCCTTCCCCCCCCCCCTTTTTTGAATGTTCATTTATTTTTGAGAGAGAAAGGGAGACAGAGGATCCAACATGGGCTCTGAACTGATTGCAGAGAGCCCAATGTGGGGCTTGAACTCATGAACCATGAGAGCAAAGCCACCTGAGTCAAAATCAGATATTTAACCGACTCAGCCACCCAGGCAAAACTGGGCTGTGCTTTCCAAGTTCAGAGAGCACTGACATTAATGAGTTGTCATCATATCCAGCATGGCAATGATAGGTCGTCGCTATTCTCCAAAGAGTAAATGTGTCCGGAAAGGGAGATAACCGAATGTTTGACCGAATAACCAAAATGAAAAGAAAACAACCAGACCAGCAAGCTGCCAGGCTGGAGATCACGCCTTCGCCACCAGAGAGCTGTCTTCACCCTGGGGTATTGCAACTCGTAATTTAACAGACACAAATATTTCTGATGCACTTTAAGATTGCTCGTGACCAAAGTGAACAAAGAGACAAAAATCATAAAACGTGCCGAAAGCTTTTAAACAGCCTGAATTATTAAATCTTCAGCAGTAGTCAGACCTTTTCTTTTTGTTGTTTTTTCTTGCTTTGAGAAATCCCCAAGCCCGCAGGAACCCACTCCACCCAGCACAGCACTGCCTGCTCAGCAGCGGGGCGTCGGGCCATGAAATCTCACTCCGGGACTCCCGGATGGCTGGATATTCAGATGTTTTTTTTTTTTTTTTTTTTTTAATTTTTTTTTTTCAACGTTTTTTATTTATTTTTGGGACAGAGAGAGACAGAGCATGAACGGGGGAGGGTCAGAGAGAGAGGGAGACACAGAATCGGAAACAGGCTCCAGGCTCCGAGCCATCAGCCCAGAGCCTGACGCGGGGCTCGAACTCACGGACCGCGAGATCGTGACCTGGCTGAAGTCGGACGCTTAACCGACTGCGCCACCCAGGCGCCCCCAGATGTTTACCCACTGGTGCACCTGTGCTCGCAGAATTCTCCATGCAACATTTCACTTTTCACTTGTTTACTTGTATGTGTTTGCTTTTAAGGGTCTCAAAGGAGCCCAAAGTTTTGGGAGCTCTTGCGGTATTTTAAACGCGTTCTAGAGTATTTAATGATCCTTCACGTAGTGGCAATCATGGGGTAATGAGCACAGGAAGCCATTTGCAAAAATTATACTTTTTCTGCTTTAGGTTTTTAGTGGACTTTCCAAACGTCTAGAAGCCTATTCACAAAACTAGTTTCTCATGAGAATGCATGAGTCTGAAATGGGAGTAAGAACGATTTCCAAAGGAAAGACATCTTTGGAGCAGGATAAAAACACTTGGATAAACGTCTATAAACTTGATAGAATGAGGCCACCGTTAGAGGACTGGATTCCTTATCAGCTGTATTTTACAAGAGGTGCTGGGTGTGGGGCGCCTGGGTGGCTCAGTCGGTTGAGCATCTGACTTCGGCTCAGGTCATGATCTCACGGTTCGTGGGTTCCAGCCCCACGTCGGGCTCTGTGCTGACAGCTCAGAGCCTGCAGCCTGCTTCGGATTCTGTGTCTCCCTCTTGCTCCGTCCCTGCCCCACTCATGCTCTGTCGTGCTCTCTCTCAAGAATAAATAAACATTTTTTAAAAACACAAGAGACGTTGGGTGTTTCTACGATGAAATGACACAGTGAATGGTCTAGGAACAAAGAAACGGGATCGTGAAAACATAGAAAAAAGTGTAACACTACTACGTGTCAGAAAAGAAAATTAGATTCCTTCGATGTGGAAAATGAAAAATTATTGGGAGCAAATGTCATCATAGTGTCTCTTGCTTTTTCATCATCGGATCAGTCAAAAAGTGAGATAATGTATTTTCTATCACCAGATGTATTTAGACGAAAGATCTCTCCACGTGCAGGATTTATGCTTTAGTTGAAAAGCTAAACCTGTATTTTCCAAGTTCCCCTTCAGTGCTGGCATTCTGTGATTCTGACGTGGGTCTGGGAAGGGCTCCTAGGTTCCACACTAAGACCCAGAATCCTGAGCACGGTGACATAACCCTGTGTGATCATGCTGTAAGGCACACTTGACCTGAAGACACGGAAATTATCTGGGTTGGTCTCATGCAATTACACGAGCCCTCGAAGGCAGAGAACTTTCTCTGCGGAAGAGAAAGGCAAAAAAAAAAAAAAAAAAAAAAAGCCGGAGATTCCAAGCAACGGAAGGATTCGACTCACCATCGCTGGCCTTGTACGTGGAGGATGCCGGGCGAGAAGGAATATGGGTGACCTCCAGACGGCAGCCAGCGAGGTATCGGCGACCTCAGGCCTGCAACCACAAGGAAGCAGATTCTGCCAAGGATCTGAATAAGCCTGGAGGCCGTTTCTTACACTTCGGGGTAAGCACTTTTCCACCAATACCTTGATTTCAGCCCATGAGACCCAGCACAGAGTCCAGTCAAGCCCTCCTGAGCACCTGACCTACAAAACTAAGGTAACCAATGAATGCTGTGTTAGCCACTCAGTGTGTGTGCGGTGCTTGTCAATAGAAAACGAATGCAGTTGGCCGTGACGTTTATCAGACTCCTAATTAGTGCCCTTTGAGTGACTTAGCTCTGAAACAGGGGCTATTTATCCATTGTGGGTAATGTAGCATCTATCACGTAGGCGGTCTGGATTTTTGCCTTTGTTTCATCTGCCGCAAGCAAACTCATAGATAACGTATTTTTAAAGAGGGAGAATAAGGCGATCGTGTCGACTGGATTTTTTCTCTCACTCGTTGTGAATTCGGGGTATATTATTTCCATCACAGGCAACACAAGAACAGAAACATGCTAATGCATAATCCTCCGAGATTTAGTTCTGTCTGAAATGACAAAGGACCGTTATTTCTTTGCATAGAGTCGGAGCGTATTCAAACATGCTGAGGTCGTGTGTCACATCGCGGTATCATTCATTTTGGACGTTTGGGGTTGGGATGGCTTATCCAGTTTTTCCTGCCTTCAGTTCACCGACTCTTGATGTGTTGTTCGTGCCGGTTGTGAATTGACTCTGCTGTGCGTACCACGATCTTCTAAAAAAAAAAAAAAATCAAACCTATTTTAAGGTGTATTCCACCCCCCCCCACCCCCCGCCCCCCAGCCCCATTAAGTTTTTACAATGTTCTTGCAAAGTTCCAGCTCGGGTTGTGACTCAGGCCAACTCAGAACCATCAGAGAGTTACTAGCGAGTGACAGGCACAGTGATGCTATTCTGAGTTGGGGACCAACAGCACCATTCAGGGTCTTTGATGCCAATTAAGAGCAAGGCCAAAGATGAGCTGAGCAGGGAGTCTACGTCCTTTCACGGGGTGAGAAGAGACGGGAAAGAGCTATTTTGATTGAGCGCGAAATATACGATCGTAGGAGGGATCCGTGACCGCATTCGTGTCCCTTCCTTCTCTTATTGCTGCATTTAGTGCAAATTTAACGAGTGTCTGTCCCTTGCCCGACCCGTGTCAGGTGCTGAGATGATGAAAAGTGGTAACAAAGGGAAACCGGGGCTTCAGGAACAGACAAAGTGCCAAGGAAGGTCGCAGAGCGGCCGGAGATGTTCTGAGGGCCCCTGAAGGGGTGGCCACTCGTTCTGACCAGGAGTTGGGGAAGGCATCTGGGGTGGCACATTTGAACGTGGTCGTGAAGGATGCAGTGGGAGGGCCCGGGTGGAAGAGGCATTTCAGGAACGAGGACACAAAGACAGGGGAGTGGTGAGAGAGCAAAACAGGACACCAGGCAGCTAGTGTGCCCGGAGGTACTTCCAGGGGCCGAGCATAGGATTTCTGGGAAGGACGGTGGACAGAGGGACCAGAGAGACAGGTGGGCCTGGTTCTGTGAGAGTTCGATGACATTGTAAGAAGACAAGGAGTCCCTGAAAGGTCTGAAACGGGTAATAAAATCCAAATATATTAGCACAGTGCTCACTTCGGCAACATACATCTTCGACACAGAGAAGATTAGCGTGGTCCCTGCCCGAGGACGACACACACATTCATGAAAGGCTCCATATTTTTTCTAAACAAGCAAGAAGGACAACAAAACCAAATGGTAGCACAGCTATAGTCTAAGACGTTTTGGAAGCCATGTTGCTTCCTGCTCCAAAATTCATAAAGAAAATATCAGCGATAGTAAGAGTAAGACGTGGGACAGCATACCTGTATCTCTTGGATAAATACCTAGTAGTCAACTTCTGGGTATTAAGACAGTTCTATTTTTAAATTAAAAAAAAAATTAATTAAATTAAAATAAAAAATAAAATGAAATGTAAAAAAAAGAAGAGTAAAACGTGGGGTGCCTGGGGGGTTCAGTCGGTTAAGCGTCTGACTTCGGCTCAGGTCACGATCTTACGGTTTGTGAGTTTGAGCCCCGCATCGGGCTCTGTGCTGACAGCTCAGAGCCTGGAGCCTGCTTCCCATTCTGTGTCCCCCTCTCTCTGTCTGCTTCTCCACCACTCATGCTCTCTCTCTCTCTCTCTCTCTGTCTGTGTGTGTCTCTCTCTGTCAAAAATAACTAAACATTAAAAAAAAAGAGTAAAACTTAATGTTCAGAGTCAACAGAGAGTCTCTGGACAGAAGGAGAAGTGCAGGGTCCCTGTGTCCGGGGACATTCCGCCTCTATTTTCTTTTCCTTTCCTCCTTTCCCTCCCATTGGACGATCAATATCCTTATTTTCCCGTTGATTTGGCTCTTTTGGAAATACCCAGCAAAGCTAATTCAAGCTAGGGCTTAGAAGCCCACGAGAGGCCAATGCCAAGAACGGAGACATGACATAAAGTTATAAAAATGTGAGTATTAGGGAACTAGGCAAAGAAGAGAAATAACTCCCACCTGCACAGACCGTCTTTGTGGTCACAACGCTCTCGTGGATGGCCTAGAGACAGCTCCCAGGGCAAGCCGGAGAGACACAGACATGTGAGCCGTGGCTTTCTCCTTCAGGGACCGCCTGTAGCCACCTGTCTTCACAACAAAAGTGATGCCAGGCCACCGAGCTCATGTTCCGTCTCCTCTGTGAACACTCTCTTATCTCTCCAAGGGCGTCTGTTGCCGCTTTGAACTTCTGGAGTACTTTCTGGCTATTCTGCTTTTCCGTAAACAACATTATTTTGTGTTTACGGCACAAATAATTTCTTAGCTTGGGAGCGATAATAACTATATCTTGCACTCTGTGCTTCTCCTGTTTCTATTACTGCTGAGGGGCAAGCGTAAGAAGAGCATGTGTTTGGGCGAAAGTCGAAGAACGTATCAGGGTGGGTTTGCAGCAGCAGAAAATATAACTTAATGATTCAAGGACACACGCAGGTTAGGCGTATAGGTCCTGAGCGGATGGCAGGAGGTCAGCCGCTGCCGAGATCTATCCAGGCTGTTGCGTCACGTTCCTGATTGGCCACAAAAACAAAAGAGTCCGGCCCTTCGGTAGCACCCTCTTCCTTGTAGTTCTGATTTTCTAGAACATTCTCCCGACCTGCACGTCGTCCCCGGTTGTACCGATTTATCGTGGTCTATCATTACCAACTGACCTGGATAATTGTTCCTTCTCACCAATGCTTCCCACTCAACAATTATTTGGGAGACAATGGAGCCAATTACTTCACTTCGAACACATTTAAGACAATCAGTAATTTTAGACAGCAAATTAGACAGCGTTTTCTCGCAGTAAGAGTTTGTGATTGAACTACAACTTTTCATTTCATTGGCAAATTCTACTATCCCAGTTCCTGTTCTTTTTAAAGTAAACCGCCAAGGAAACTTTCTGAAAACTAGAGACTCTGGAAAAGAAGCCGTTTGCTTCCTTCATGTAGTCTGTCCTCGGTAATGTCTCTTGGGCAGGGATGGAAAATTGCTTTTATTCTTTTTATAACATCTGATTGATTGGTTGTGGCTGCCTGGAGTCTCCTCTCCGCTCTGGGGAGAAGAAGGCAGTGGTTGATTAATCAGGTCTGCCAGGAATGGAAGAGGGGCAACTATGTAAGAACTTTGGATAGTGGGGGTCTTTACCATCAGTGCCTGAAAATGTGGCTGCAATCTATTTCTTCTTCTTCTTCTTCTTCTTCTTCTTCTTCTTCTTCTTCTTCTTCGGTTTATTTATTTCTTTTGAGACAGACAGAGAGAGCATGAGTGGGAGGGGGCAGAGAGAGGGAGAGGGAGAATCCCAAGCTGACAGCACAGAGCCCGATGCCAGGATCGATCTCACGAACTGTGAGATCGTGACCTGAGCCCATCAAGAGTCAGACGCTTAACCGACTGAGCCACCCAACTGCCCCTGCAATCTATTTATTCTGTGACCATCCCTGCTTAGAGATTTAGGAGACTATCCTAATATCTAGTGGAAAAAAGAGGAAAGAAGCGGCATGAACTCAAATCTTAATTTTTTAATAGAAATGTCTTGTATAATAACATTTGGCTAAGTGTAAGACAGCAGTAACCCCTACCATACATGGAGAGAGCACTACATGCCAGAAATTGTTCTAGATGTTTCCCTGTGTCTAGCCATGTGATACATATACTCAGAGATACTGTCTTAAATATTTTCTAAAACACGAGAGACAGAAAAGGTTCAAGGGAGGTTCTTGCAAAATAAACATAGAGAAGCCCTTTTATATCATTATATGATGTGCAGTTTTTATAATCAAAGCAACTCACTGAGAACTTTTCAGGAAGGTGATGACTGTAATCATAGTTGTTTTTTTTTAAGAAAGTTTAAGGGGAATTCCAATAAAAATGAATCAGTAGATTAACACGTGGAGGACCCCCCTCTGCTCCAAATATACAACTCTGAGGGATAAAATGATAAGAGTATAGCCAAGATAAGTAGGCATGCTCTTCAGCCAAATCCTCAAGGCCGTGGACAGGAAGGGGGGTGGGGAGAGCAGTGAACGAGACCGAAGTCATAGAGTTAATGCTGTCAGGTTGTGGTCATCAGGTTACTGCATGCAGGGAACAGATTCCAAGTGTTTTACGAGACAACGGTAAGCATGTGAAGCCAGGGCTAAAGGGGAGACTTTTCACCCCTGAAACGAGACAGAGGGGCCAGCTGCAATGACAGCTGAATCCATGACTTGTACGGAAAAACAGACATGAGCAGCAGGGATTCAGAGACCCCCAAGTTAAACTTACTAAACGCATAAAAAAAATCTCATGCTAGAAATAATAGCAAAATTAATACCAGAGGATTCGCTGAAGGCATAGGATTTAAATTTATAGAACAGTTTGACAAAGATTTTAACATTAGGAGGCATAAGAGCCTCCAGAAGATAAATAACCCAGTAATATCCATTAAAATAAAAAAAAATGTGAAACATAAACAGGCAGATGTGATATAAGAACAGGCTGCCGTAGAAAGTACCGGTTAGGGAGTTGGCCACCCTGCCAGACGGACGCACTGGGAGAAGGCGACCCTTTTACAAAGGGATTTTTTTTTTTATTTTTTTTTTTAACGTTTTATTTATTTTTGAGACAGAGAGAGACACAGCATGAACGGGGGAGGGGCAGAGAGAGAGAGGGAGACACAGAATCGGAAGCAGGCTCCAGGCTCTGAGCCATCAGCCCAGAGCCCGACGCGGGGCTCGAACTCACGGACCGTGAGATCGTGACCTGAGCCGAAGTCGGACGCCCAACCGACTGAGCCACCCAGGCGCCCCCTTTTTTTTTTTTTAAATAAAAAAAAAGCCATGCATTTAAAATCATTCCCTTAATCAATTGAGTAGGAACCCGTTGGGTGCCCCGTATGGAATGCTGTGGAAGATGAATCTTTCCAGGCCTCTGTATGAGTTTGAATGTTTTCAGCTGTAAGAAAGAGAAAGTCCGGTTGCAAACGCCTTTAAACAATAGGCAAGCTCAGCTTACATAACAAGAAGTCTGGGGCCGGGCAGCTCCAGAAGCGGTTCGTCCAGAAACTCAGCAATGTCATCAAGGATCCAGCTTGCGGGGAGCCTGAGGTGGCTCGGTAGGTGAGGCCCCAGGCTCTTGGTTTCGCCTCACGTCATGATCTCATGGCTCGTGAGACCGGGTCCTGCGTTGGGCTCTATACTGACAGTGCAGAGCCTGCTTGGGATTCTCTCTCTCCCTGTCTCTCAGCCCCTCTCCTGCTCACTCACGCACATGTGCACGCATGCGCCCACTCTCTTTCTCTCAAGATAAATAAATAGAGAAACCTTTAAAAAATGCTTAAAAAAAAAAAAAAAAAAGGATTCAGGTTGCTTCCACCTTTCTTAGCATATCCTGCCCAGACTAACTCTCCTCGTGGTCCCAACATGGCTGCTACGGTTCCGGGCATTCACATGTAGGCACCAACAAGCATATAGGACACCAGAAGGAGGAAAGGGACCATTTCTTTCAGATCTACGTCTTGCGTTAGACTATTCACGGTTTACCTGGTGGGGCTGGACATGGGGCCCAGCCGACTCTAAAGACAAGGAAGGTGGGCATCAGGAAGTAAGACATAGCAAATATTAGCACCGGGATGCCTGTTAGTGATTCCTGGGTCATCTTAGATGCCACAGGTCCTCATGGCAAGACCCCGGAAACCAGGGCACCGTAGACTGATTTCTCCTCACACCCTCACCACAGCAGCCAGAAAATATCGGGCACCTGGAATATTCTGGCAAGAGTCTTGGGTATGAGATTTCTACAGATGTCCCGTAAAGGAACAAAGGGGGGCACTCCGCATCCACCTATCTGCCAGCCCATCTCCTGGGTGATGGTTTCCTTGATGAAATGCTCCTCTCTGTCTTGTGACCGGTTTTGATCCTAAATATGAACTTACCTCGTTTTATTTTTGTTACCGTTTTAATTTTGTTCTCTTTGGGGTTTCCATTTGTCCCTACTTCTCCCCATTTGTCACACTAGTTCGAAGCCTTTTATCTTTGACCTCTTCCAACTCACACCGTTTTTAGAGTTTTCTTCAGGCGTAGTTGGGTTTTGCTCTGTGATCTCTTGTGAGGAACTTTTCTCTTAAGAGGCGAACTTACCCTGTTTTCATCTAGTAATGTGACAGATGTGTTTGTTCGTATCCCTGTGATCTGTTTATTTCTGTTTAAAGTCTTCCTTTGTTTCCTACATGTTTCCATAGTGTTTTCCCTTCTTTGTTTTCATAATTTATTCCAGTAATTGTAAGATTTAGTAAACATATCTTTGGCTACTCTGGAGGTTAACTTTTATAATGGTAAAATATGTACATTTTAAGTATATATAGTAGAATATGGACACAAAACTCTATTTCCTGATTTTTTTTTTTTTTTACCTCTTCCTTCCTTTAGGTTCAGAAAAAATTATGACATTAACGACATGGTATTTGACCAAGGACTATGGAAACTAACAGATTGTGAAAAGAAAATTGTCTTTGAGGTAGACAGACCTCTCCATCAGGGCTGATGGCAGACGGCCATCTTTCTGTGGGTATATTCTATACCAGTGAAGTTCATCTTATTGGTTATATTTTGCAGCATGCATCATTTGACTCTCCTGATAATTTTGATTTCTACAGAATACGGTTGAAATTAGACGAATTAACTTTTTTTTCCTTTAAATTAAAGGACACCTAGGTGGCTCAGTCGGTTAAGCATCCGACTCTTGATTTCAGCTCAGATCATGATCTCACGGTTCCTGAGACTGAACCCACGTCGGGGTCCTCGCTGACAGCATGAAGCCTGGTTGGGATTCTCTCTCTCCCTTGCTTTCTGCCCCTCTCCCACTCATCCTTTCTCTCTCTCTGTCAAAACAAATTTAAAAAAATTAATAGAGGCTTTAAAAAAGCTCAGTAAAGGCGAGGACCTGCTAAAGGAAAGCCTAAAGGAAAACAACTCAGATATAAAAAAAAAAAAAAAGAATCTTTTCTATTCCTCTAGTGAAAAACTATTCTCCGGTTCTAAGTCAGAAAATTGAAAAGACCTGTTTGGGTTTAGAAGCCACTGGGGTGCCATTTAATGCAACAGCAATTGTGCATGAAATACCGTAAACATGAATGTATCAGAGAACGCAACGACTATAAAACAGTATAACAAGCAGTTTTGGAGGTGACGTAGGGAGGGTATTAAAATGATAACTTATCAAAGGTGCTTAGCTGCTGGCCACAAGAAACAGAAAACAGTTAAAAATTCACAGGCAACCATGTAACTGAGTGTAAGTTTTAATAGATGACGCTTGATAATAATTTAGATTGAGCCAAATACGCACTTTCAGAGGAAGATCTTTATTATGGGCGAAGCACGGTGATCAAAAAGGAACAAAATATTTAGATGCTGAAGGGCCGTTTCGTGGACTCAAGAAATTGGGTCCAAATCGCATGCAGAGACGGGGACTTCTTGAATTTTGAAAGGGTATTATTTCCAAATTTTGTGAGGAAGCACTTCTTTTTCTTATTCTCAACTATGTGAATCCCATTCCACAGGGTGCAGAATAGCGGGTGCGTGTAGAATACGTAGTTTTCTATAATGCATAGTTTTCTAAAATGCATTTGGTTCCTTATAGTTTAATTGAGAAGACACATCTACGAAGTGATGATGTGCTTTCGTGTTCCCAACCCCTCAAAGATGTTCACATGCTGATCCTTAGAACCTGTGAATACGTACCTTGCGTGACAATGGGATTGCGGCTTTGAGTAAGTTACAAATTTTTAGATGAGGTGATTGTCCTGGATTGTTTGGGTGGGCCCAGCGTAATCACAAGGGTCATCGTAAGTGAAAAGAAGAGGGATGGTCAGGTATCAGAGTCAGAGAGATACTGTGCTGCGTCTTTGGAGGTGGATGAGGGGCCACAAACCAAGAAATACAAACACCTCTGTGACTTGTAAAAGGCGAGGAAACAAGTTTCCCTTTAGAGCCTCTAAAAGGAACACGGCCCTGCCAACATCTTGATTTCAGTCTAGAAAGATCTGTTTTGGACTTCTGACCCAAGAGGATCCTTTTGTGCTGTTTTTTACGGAGTGTTCGTGATATTTTGTTACAGCAGCAAATAAGAAACACATACACCAAGAAAGTGTAAACAAGCAATCGCATTTTCAGCTGGAACAATAGAGATAGAAGGAAGGAGCATTTTTTGACCTTGGATAGGATTGTAATATCCAAGGGAGAGCGTGCCATGAACCCGGGGGCAGAGCAGCCGCCATGAGGCATGCGTGGCGGTTCTTGTGAATGGTCCAGTTGGCCGTCCTGGGGATGTGGGGAGAAGAGCTTGAAGGGACAGCAGGACCTGGACGCTGGAGCCTGGGTTCAAGGTGGAGTGACCCTGGAAGATTCCGAGCACAACGGTGACCTAGTGTGTTCTAGGAAACTCATCTGCCATAATGTGTAGGGGGAGAGGGTAAGAGGGAGAGCAGTTAAGAGGAGGAGGAGGATGAGGTGGCCATGGGAATTGAAAAGTGGGGGGTATGCCCAAGCAGGAGGCCTGACGTGTCATGGTTCATTTATTCATTACAGAAAAGTCTTTATGAAGTCCTTTCTGATGCCTGGTGCCTAGCAGAAGCCGATACATTAGAACATGGTGGGGAGACAGAAACTAGCAAAATATCCCCACGCATCCAGGCAAAAGCACAACAGTGGGAGAGGCCAGACAGGGGGATCTCATGCTGCGCATAATAATGGTGATAAGGTGAGCTAACCTCAGCTGAGAGCTAACATTATTGGAGAATGATTGAAACCAACTATAGATCAAGGCCCAGATGATGCCACATTGAGAATTTGGATTTATCCTTATTCAAATGTCTTTGGACAGCTTCCAAATGCTCCCATCCCTTCTTTCTAGGGA
This sequence comes from Panthera leo, assembly GCF_018350215.1. Classification (NCBI taxonomy): domain Eukaryota; kingdom Metazoa; phylum Chordata; class Mammalia; order Carnivora; family Felidae; genus Panthera; species Panthera leo. The sequence goes on from NC_056691.1 coordinate 5,108,839, forward strand.
CCAGGAGCCACATTACAGAGCTGTGATGCTCTCCTTAGTGACCCACTCTGAGAACCAGAGTGACGCTGATGGCCTTCCTGCCTCAGGACCCAGGAGGGGCCTGCTTTCTTCATCCGAGCCTTCCTTAATGGAGCATCTATGGATTGCTTCTTCCAGAAAGGCTTAGAAGCAACTAAAAAATAATCCAGATGGATCCCGGTTCCTGCCTCTCCTACCTTAAAGTATTTGCCTTACTTGAGCTCCCTTCTCCTAGGGTGACATTGAGTCCAATTGACTGATCGCCCTCAGGTAAAGAAAAATAAGTAAATGTCAAGGAGACATTGAGAAACGTATCCTCGAAAAATGTCTTCATGACGTTTAGGAAGCTGCATTCAAGTTGTTGTCCATTATGCTATGCATTTTCTACCGTTAGGTTCTACGTAAATCCTTCCCTTAAAATTTAACCCAAAGAAAACTCTTCTCTCAATTAATGTATTTTTTGTGTTTTCATTTCTAAAATAATAGCTTCTAATTTTTTTTCTGTGTATGTTAAAATTTTAAAGACGATAAAAAATGGAGGGTTTTATGATAAAGTATAGTTGCTCTTCTGGGCACATTTTCTTCCTTATGTTAGAAGAAGATCCGAGTTTCTGCTTTGTTAAACTTAAGGTGTGTACGTCCTGTTTGGGGTGTTAACAGGGCATTTTCATCGACCGAAACTCACCACTTTAGCTTTCTGGTCAGTTGGCGTTTACATCATACTCTCAGTCTATGGCTCAATTGTCCACACTCTTCTGTACTGACCGTGCTGGCTGTAAAATAGCTTAGGGGTACGACATCATTTATGAGATAGGACCTTCGCTCTGTTCTGACTGCTCACATCTATTGTTAAAGAAATGAATGTCTTCTGGAAGCAATCAGCTTCGAAAAAGAGTTCTTTTGGAGATTACCTCCGCGGTTGAAAACGGGTAGGTAAATCTACTTTTCAGTGTGAACGATGAGAAGCTCAGAATGGAAATGAGTGCCTGTGACTTTTTGAATTAAGCGCTCCAAGGAACAGAATATTTTGTGGGAAATCTCCGAGAAGGTGATAAAAATTCTAGAGGAATTTTTGTCAATGTGAATGAAGATTTCTGTGGATCACAGGACATGCTGGAGCTTGCAGACGTAAAAGCACTGTGCAGGCACAGGGAGCCAGGAATGACACCGAGCACTTTGTAAAAACCCTTGAGAACACTAGCTCGCACAGACGCAGGGGACCTGTCGTGGGTTTTGGGGGGCATCAGCGGAGCCCAGGCACCTATCGAGTGTGCTGTGCGTGTGCGGTGAATCTATTCCTTGGGCTCCAGGCACCTCATCTATAAAATTTGGTTGTCAGATGAGCTTTCTCTAAAGTCCCTCCCAGCCCTGCTTCCTCGCTCCTCCTGCATCATCTTCTATCTCTGCCTGTATCAGAAGATCCTGCGAATAGCGTCCCCGCCCAGCGGCCACCCTGACCTGCAGAAAGGGACTCATGGGAGCCCGTATGCATACAGGAGTCAAAGCCCGCTCTTGTAAGCTCCAGCCTTTTGTACTGGACCAGTGTCTCTGAGTAATGTTAGTTTCTCTCCCATATGACACCCAGGTCTCATAGTTCCACCCGCTCAGACGAATTGCCTTCACTACTTCTGAGGACATAGATTTCACACTGTCTCTTCTGTTTCCTTTCCTCTGGAGCTACCCATGGTCGTCAACGTCCTACCAGAAATATGGAGCCCACTCTGCTTTGGGGCTACTATGATAGTCCCAGTTTTGTTTGGTTGGTTGGGCCCATTCCAATATTCCCTCCGCGGCCAGGCATGTGTTTTACACTATTTTCTATAGCCCTTAAGAGCCTTAAGACTGAAGGGTATACTTAACCTAACGCTTCTTTCTTCTCCTTTAACCTTGTTATGAAATCGATTGCCGTAAAATTGACAGGTTCTTAGAATCGAAGACACAGAGTGCATTCCTCTGGTATTTTCTCCATATTTTCATGGGGTGCAGGAAACATTTCACACGTGCCACTCTTGCCACAGTTAGTTCTGACAAATTTGAATCTGTTCTGTGATGAGTAGGGGAGATGATTCATTTTCAGAAACACCAAATAAAAGCTGTGCTGTCTAGTTAACGGTAGGTTTACAACCAACTGGAAATATGTATGAACCAACCCCCCCCCCCCCGCTCCGCCCCAGACCTCAATGGAGTCCCAGACCCTTAGGCACTTCACTTCCTGGTTCTTCTTCCCTTCTCTGTTTCGAGGGCTTATTTCCCTGGGCTTTGCAATGAGCACGCACCAAAGAACAGAGAGAGGAGGGACTGAAAGTCTCAGGGAACGTACGTTTGTTCCGATCAGACTACTTTTCACCCTCCATGGGCATAGGCGCCATCCGGGTAAGGCTGCAACGTCTGTGGTACTCAGCTAATGAGGAACCAGGGGAGGGTCGTGCATGCTGGGAGATAAGTTGTGCACTGTAACTGCCCTGAGTGTTCCTGTCCATCAAGTACCTGCTCTTGCAAGAATGTTGATCGAAGCCTCGCTTGACCGGGCTCTGAGTCTCTGTGTCCCTCCTTTGACTGGGTCGGCGGACTTATTCCTCACACGTTCTGCAGAGTCTTCCAAAAAGGAAGAAAAGGAGAACAGTGATGATTGCCCAGCCTCTAGACCAGAACAGCATCCCACTGGTAAGGGATAACCAGCATATTTGAGGACCACCAGCGCTGGAAGAATGGATGGGTGCAGGAGTGATGACTCCCCCAGCCCAGCCAAGCTCTGAGGGGTAATGCCTGTGTGGTGACGTAAGTCCCCTGCTCCCTGGGAACTCCTGCCTCCTCTGCAAGGCCCGCTCATCCACAAGCACAGGGCAGCAGCTGCTGGGATCCGGGAAGAGGAGCCCATTCAGCTGGAAGCCCACGGTGAGAACTCGAATGTGATCTTGAGTGCGACGGTTACCTTTATGTGTCAACTTGAAGGGTGTTTTTGGACGAGACAGACATTTAAATCAGTGAAATTTGGGTAAAGCAGATTGCTCTCTATGGTGTTGGGCCTCATTCAGTCAGTCGAAGGTCTCGGTAGAGCAAAAACACTGGCTTCCCCAAGCAAGAGGGAATACTCCAGCAGACCGCCTTCAGATTCGCCTGCACCCCTGGCTCTCTTGAGTTTCCAGCAGATGACCTTGGGACTGGAGCTGAAACACCGACTTTCTTGGATCCCAAGCTTACCGGCCAACACAGCAGATTTTGGACTCATTAACCTCCATGATTACATGAGCCAATTCCTTATAATAAATCTCTCTGCAGATGCCCATGCTATTGGTTCTGCTTCTCTGGAGCACTCTAGCACACTGGGTCACGCAAGGTGGTTTCTGCCTGGAGCTGTGGATGTCAGAGACACAGGGGAGGCACAACCTGGCCAAGACATTGGCAGTGCTGTCCCCCCCTCCCCCCAGACACGACCACAGGAGACCACCACTGCCAGCATCGACAAGGCAGAGATATCAGTGGAAGAGCTGCTGGACGGAGCATGGGTCCAGGCTGTCTGGGAGCTGGAAGAAGGGCAAACACCAGGAGGGGACAGGCAGCTCCAGGAACCATGTGCCGTGGGACTCTGGACCTCGTACTTTCCCTGTTCGTATAGCATGGAGCTCTTTGCGGACTGCCGCTGA